>NC_045542.1:167041958-167348413 GCF_009769535.1 Thamnophis elegans | reverse complement strand
CTTTATTGGTTATACATTTTTAATAAGACATACAAATGCAGCTTTAAACATACAAACCCTCCCCTCCCTCCCCCCACCCAGTGACAGTCATTCACAGCCCAACATTTTTTTCTTCCTCATTGTTTAGTCTCTAACCAGCATCTTCTTGTTAACAAAATTCAGGGATCTATTACAATACCCACGTTCACTTTTAGTTCCCATTGTTAACAGCTGCTATTTCACTTTCCCCGTTTTAAGTCCCTGCTGTTCTCTTTGTCACCCACATATACCATAGGTTCCAGCTAAGATAATGTTCCGTTTCTCCTTTGTCCCTCAGCCAACCCGTCATTCTGTTCATTTCTGCACACTCATAAATCTTTTTAATTATGGCATCTTCCGATGGTATGGTAGTAGATTTCCAAAATTGCGCATAGGTGATTCTTGCGGCCACAATTATATGTAGGCTCAAATACCATATAGATTTACTCATGTTTTCCGGTTTTATGCTTAGTAAAAAAGTCTTGGGTTTCCATTCCATACTTGCCCTAGTAACCTGTCTTAGCCAGTTTTGAATCCTTCTCCAGTATTTCGTGGCTTCAATACAGGACCACCAAATATGGTAGAATGTGCCATCCCTTCTTCCACATTTCCAACACAGTGGGGATAACCCAGGAAACATTTTGGCTAACCTCATTGGGGGAAAGTGCCATCTATAAACCATCTTGTATATATTTTCTTTAAACGCTGTAGATATTGTACATTTTATAGTCTTACTCCATAGATCCCACCATTTACCCATTTCAATCTCATAGCCAAAATTTCTCTCCTATGCTATTAGAAGGCCTTTGATGGCAGAGGGTTGCAGGATGCCATTTTAGCTGGCAGAAGGTTGCAGGAAGCCTTCACAGCCAAAAACGGAGCTCAGAAGCCCATTTTTGCTGGCAGAGTGCTTGGACGCCACAGGTGTTTCCCCAACATGAGTGATGTTGAGCTGGCCACACACACTCTAGCCACACACTCCCTGCCCCCCCCCAAAAGTGAAACACAACCCTGATGCAGCCCTCAATGAGATCGAGTTTGACACCCATGTTGTAAGAGAATAGGCTACAATTCAGAAAGCGAAATTCCTCACACTTCTATAAATTGACTTGATTTACCTGATCCATCTATCTAAAAACTTCCTTTCATCATACTGTAGCTCCACCGTTCTCTGAAGAACCCCCAGATCTACAATAATACCATGGAAGGAATATATTTGGATGGGAACAAAGATTTGATGGCTGACTTCGACATTGTGAGTTGGGTGTGGTTTTCCAATAAGTCAACCAATAGAGTGAAATTTGGGAGTTTAGCAAGAGAAGATTCTGCAGGAATCAAATTCAGCATCAATAAGGAGACCATCATGAAGTCCCAATGGCTCAGCCAGGTAGGGACAAATATCTCTTCTCTTGTTGGTTTTATCCGTTATCTCAGTGATTGTCCCCGCCCTTCCCAACCTTAGACTGATTGCTTTCATATATGGCTTTGGATTTGTGGTCTTTTAATTTAGCATGAGCAATGAAGATATTCTGTGGAATATAGAAGGCTTCTGACCAGAGGTGAGTTGCTGCCGGTTCGGCAAACCTTTAGTGGAATTCTGGCCTGGGTCGCAGAACCGGCAGCAACCCAACCCAGCAACCCCAAAACGGTTCCTTCATTGCCACTGATGTCGCCGCCATGTTGGATTTTGGGGACTGTGCATGCGCAGTTCACTGGAACTAGTTCTGGGCATGCATGCAGAACAAATTACATTGAACAGCGTGCGCACATGCAGTGTGCGTCTGGCGCATGCATATGGTTACGAATCGGTAGTAAAACCGGCAGCAAACCACCCCTGCTTCTATCCTAAGGAGACAGAGGGAAATGATATGATGGTGGGGAGAACCAGAGACAGGATTTTAAGAGAAATAAAATCACCATGAATAAATTCAAGTTGACAACATGGCCAGACATTTGGTAGAAGAGAAACAGATGTGGGTTCCTACCAGTTCGCACCTATTCGGTAGAACCAGTTCATCAAATCTACCGAACCGGTTAGAAGAGGTTCCACCAGTGGACCTGGAAAGCAAGCCACACCTAGAAGAAGAGGTTCCAAAAAATTTTGAAACTCACCACTGGTCCTTGGATATGATTATTCTACACTATCATGCTCATATTTATAAAACACAGTGCCTCTGTGAAAGGTAAGGATGACTACTGTGTTTGTGGTGCAATCAGAACACTGCATGTGAGGTAATTTAAGGTGGTTCTGACAAGTGTCGTCGGCATCTTCATATCCGGTCACATGGGCGGCAAGCCACTCCCATCCGATCACGTGGGTGGCAGCCCACTCCCACAAAGGAGGCCACACCCACAGAGTAGGTTCGAACAATTTTTGAAACCCACCCCTGAAGAGAAGGGTGAAATCTAACATGCTGAAGAATTCCAGAATTCTCATTTCTCCTCAGGATCCAACTGTTGTGGTTTTGTAAGAGTTGCTCAGGCAGTCTTCCAGAGTCAGTCCTCCCAAATGGAAGCATATCTGCCTATCCAAACCGCTTCCAATTTTAAGAATAACTTTATGGGGAAATTGTTGGATCATCCATGGAATGGCCACCATACCATTGCTTGGAGGAGAAACAGAACATTCCATGTCTAGTCCATTTTGCACATACCTGTATTGTTCACCCCCTTCTGACTCTTTGTCTCCATAGCTTTTGCAAATGCTTCTGAATCCCATTTTTATTTCCCTTCAGCCCTTGCCTTACTCCCAATGTGTAGAGGCTTGTCAACCTGGATACTTCAAGGTGGTCCAGGAAGGAAAACCAATCTGCTGCTACAACTGCAAACCCTGTGCTGAAGGGAGCATTTCTACTCAAGAAGGTGGGTGAATGGGACTCCAAGCAGCTCTTGGAAATGGAGCAAAGGGGAGGAGGAGCCTGTCGCCGAGGAGCTCAACGGAAGCCCTCTTAGTTTTCTGGTCTGTATATCTAATTAAGATCAATAGATATCATCCCTTTCTGGCAGAAAGGGACAGGCAGAAGCTCAGGTGTTAGGATTTATTCGTAGTTCACAGCCCTTTTTCCTTTTTTTTGGGCTGTGAATGAAGAAGAGTTCTAGCGTAACTGAGCTCTTATCTCCAGCCAGTTCTTCGCAGCTGCCTTTTTGCAGCCCTAGACAGCCGACTCCCTCACTCAGGACAATGATAAATTGTTTTTAAGATAATACGAGCGGGTCTTACTCCTGTGATGTTTTTTTTTTTATAACTATCTAAACACCAGCCTTGTTTTTTCTTTGAACGTCTCTGCGCAATTGGGATACAAAATGGCGTTTTTACTGTGTTGGTGATTGATGACGTAATTAACTGGCTTTATTTCCCCGGAGACTGCTACTCATTAACAAGCAAAATCTACAAATAATTTAGTGAGAACTGACCAGCTGAAGACACTGTTTATCTGTCTATTCTCAGATTTTATCTATAATGTCTCCCAGGTCTAAACAGGCAAAAAAATCCTCCCCGATTGTGCTTAAAGAACTTGTTAGTAAATCGCTGCCTTTGTCTCCTACGCCACCTACTGGAGATTCTTTGACACAGGAGCTTTTCTTTCAAATAATTAATGACTTTAAGAAAGAAATCAAAGAATTTGTGCTGGATTTATGCGATAAAATACAGACCAAAATTGCCCAAATAAATGCGGATATGTTTGAAACCACGTCTATTTTGACAGATTATATTGAAGAAATGGAGACTAAATTGGAAACTTTGGAGGGGGCTAATTTTAAATTGACTTCTAATATTCAAGCCTTACAACAAGAGATTATGGACACTCAAACACAACTTACAATGATAAATTATAACAGAAAGGCGTCTGCAATAAGAGTCAGAGGACTGCCTGAAAAGAAAGGAGAAAACCTGAAACAGACTTTTGTAGAAGCTTTCAGCCAAGCGGTGGGAGGTCCGGGACTCAATTTTGATTGGAATATTCGAAAAATCTATCGCCAAAATTCGCATATAGCAGAGCAACGACAGCTTCCAAGAGACATAATTATATACTTTTTCACAAAAGAATCCAGAGATGCGATCTCACAAAAGTTTCACAATAGCAGGCTTCGAATCGATGGCCATGATTTGTTCGTCTTTAAAGAAATTCCGCTCCGGATGCTGCAAGCAAGGAAAGGCTACACTTTTTTAACCCAAGAACTCAGAAATCGTCAAATAAAGTATAGGTGGGAGGCCCCAGTTGGAGTCACAGTTACATTTGAAAATCAAAGATTTCGCATCAATTCTGTTTCGGAAGCCTGGGATTTTTATTATAAAACTCTGAAGGCGGGGCTTCCTGACTCATTCGGAAACGCGGAAGGACAAGGTGAAGGAAAGACAAGCAGCAAGTTACTTGGTTACAAGAAGGAGGGAGGTGTTCTCCCCCTATTGGAGAGACAGAAGAGCGGAAACTGAGGATTCAGTCATATTTTCAAAGCAGTGGGACATGTGGTTACAAGGGAGAGGGTAGCCTTCTCTTTCCGAAGGGCAGAAGAGTAAGGAATATAGACCCAGCGATGTTCTTAAAATACCTTCTAAGCTTTTGGACTGATTATTTCTGTTTGGTAAATGGTAAAGCTGTGCACTGATGAGGAATCGCTTATTGCTTATTCCAGACAGACATTATATGGGACTTTTATAAGATTTACTTGAATCTTAATCCAAACTGCGCATGAATTGTGGCTTGGGAGGAATGGAGGGGGGAAGAGTGTGGCAGAAAGGAAGGTGGAATGGGATATTGATGAAGGGATCTTGGGATTGAATGAACTGGTATGGATTTTGGGTACACATTTTACGGATTTACATGCTTGAAGTATAACATAAAAAGCTTAGGATTTTAAAGTGAAGAGCGAGATCCTAATCATATGTAATTTCGGCTTGGGTGGAATGGAGATGTGAAATGAAGGGTAGGAAGATGAGTAGCGAAAGTATGACTAGATTGCTCTGTATTTGAAGATAAATTGATTTTTGTATAAACTAATATTTGAATATAAGGTTAAGAAAGGTTTTTTTTTTTGGAGAATTTACAGGAAGATGGGGGTAAATATCAAAGAAGTAAGGGACGAAGACAAAATAAAAATGGAATGATTCACACTGATTAAATTTTAAGAATGATGGGAGGCTGAGCATAATGCAAAAGATTTTTAAGAAGTAAGGGACGATGACAAAATATAAATGGAATGATTCACACTGTTTAAACTTTAAGAATGATGGGAGGCTGAGCATAATGTAAAAGATTTTTAAGTTTTTTTTATTTACTTACTTTTTCGTTTTTTTTTTCTTTTTTTCTTTTTCGGAGTGTTCTTTTTATTTTATTTTCATTATTATTGTTAATAAGATATTTTGAAGGTGAAGGGTACTGAACTGTGCCGGGTGTGGGACCTGGGAAGTCGGAGGGGGTTAGGGAGGGGGGTTCATTGGGGGTGGGTGGGTGGGTGAAGATATAGTTTCAATACATAGAACAAGAAGAATACACTTGTATACTGTTGATTTTTATATTTTCTTTTTATTTTTCTCTTTTTTTTCTTTTTGCTTTTTTCCTTTCTTTTTTCTTTTTAGCGTAACTGAATAGATTAAGGAATAGAATACACCATAGTGAGAAGTAGAGGAAAGGAAGAGGGAGAAGTAAGGAGGGAGGAAGAGGGGAATGTAAGGAGGATGAGAGGGGAAGGAGGCGAGAAAGGAAGATAGGAGGGGAAAGGGAAGTAGGAGGGGTGATTGTTGGAGGGAGAAAGGAAAGTTGGAGGGGGAGAAGAAGGGGTGTATGAAAGCGATAGGTTGGGTTTATGAGTTGTGTTTAGGTTGGGGTTTTTCTTTTCTTACTATTATATTATTCAATATCCAGTATATAAGTGAATGTACAAAATTGAAAATGAAAATGAATAAAACATTTAAAGCAAAAAGAAATGGAGCAAAGGTTCCTACAGATCTTTTCTATGAAAATATTTTAAAGTTGGATATTAAGGGGAGAACGTAGTTAAGTTTCTATTCACCAAGGGGTGAATAGAATGCCAGAATCCGTTGGAATGAGATTGTGAGATGTAGAAGAAACCAAGCAGCTAACGAGAAGCTTCTGTAGCTTAGTAAAGGATCAGATGAAGTTACTTGAAGTAACGTATTTCTTTACCATGACAAAGAGTATGATATTGCTTCTATACTGTAAAGCTATCCATCAAGGGGAATGACAGCCAACTCACACAGGATCTAGTTGGTCATCTTGGGATCTTCTAATTCCAGAAAGGACTCAGGATAGCATTTCTGACTATCCATCTTCCTCCAAGATAAAAGAAGAACACAATAACAGAGTTAGAAGTGACCTTGGGGGTCATCTAATCCAATCTCCTGTTTAAGCAGGAAACCCTACACAATTTCATACAAATTGTCCAGTCTCTGGACAATTTGCACAGTTACAGTATATGTGGTACCTTGCTCAATAGTAGTAACTGTGAGAGGGATCATGGAATCCTAGTGGACAACCATTTAAATATGAGCCAGCAGTGTGCCACAGCTGCCAAAAAAGCCAACACAGTTCTAGGCTGCCTAAACAGAGAGATAGAATCAAGATCACATGAAGTGTTAATACCACTTTATAATGCCCTGGTAAGGCTATACTTGGAATACTGCATTCAGTTTGGTCACCACAATGTGAAAAATTGTGGAGACTCTAGAAAGAGTGCAGATAAGAGCAACAAAGATGATTAGGGGACTGGAGGCTAAAACATATAAAGAACTGTTGCAGGAACTGGGTATGTCTAGTTTAATGAAAAGAAGGACTAGGGGAGACATGATAGCAGCAATATCTTGGGGCCTGCCACAAAGAATAGAGAGTCAAACTATTATCCAAAGCACCGGAGGGTAGAACAAGAAGCAATGGGTGGAAACTAATCAAGGAGAAAAGCAATTTAGAAGTGAGGAGAAATTTCCTGACAGTTAGAACAATTAATCAGTGGAACAACTTGCCTCCAGAAGTTGTGAATGTCCCAACACTGGACATTTTTAAGAAGATGTTGGATAATCATTTGTCTGAAGTGGTGTAGGGTTTCCTGCCTACAGGAAACTCTACACTAGAAGACCTCAAAGGTGCCTTCCAACTCTGTTATTCTTTTCTTTTCTATCCTATCCTATTCTATTCTTTTTAAAAACCTCCAATGATGAAGCACACAATTTCTGAAAGCAAGCTGTTTCGGTGAATAGCAATAATAGCAATAACAGTAGATTTATATACCGCTTCATAGGGCTTTCAGCCCTCTCTAAGCGGTTTACAGAGTCAGCATATTGCCCCCAACAACAATCCGGGTCCTCATTTTACCCACCTCGGAAGGATGGAAGGCTGAGTCAACCCTGAGCCGGTGAGATTTGAACCGCTGAACTGCTGATCTAGCAGTCAGCCTGCAGTGCTGCATTTAACCACTGCGCCACCTTGGCTATAATAATTGTCCTCACTGTTAGGAAGGTTTTCCTTAATTCCAGGTTGCTTCTATCCTTGATTAGTTTCCATCCATTGCTTCTTGTCCTGTCATGGAGGAGACAAGGGATGGGCTGTGTTTCCTGTGGAATAGCTATTTCATGGAATATATTGCAACTAGAGAGGAATATTTCCACATTATAGTTATTATAGGGGAAGGTCAAACCAAAGATCTTTATCAGTTTCAAATTAACCATTGGGATTGGGTGGGAAAAACTGAATCCATAAATAGTAATATCCCATAAATATTTATATTGCATTTAAATGTTATCCTAAAATTAAAGAGATGTGATATAAATCAAGCTGAATTTGCGTGAACCAGAATATACCAATTCATTCAGGCTGGCCAATTCTAGGCCATTGAAGACCTTCTTGCATGATGTAGGTGGTTGTCCTTTTTCCCTTTGGCTTCCTACCATTTCCAAGATGGAAAAGAGCAGGAGAGAAATGGAGATGTTTGATAAATTAAAATAACTCATCCCAAATTTTGCCCCTTCTTAATATAGCTACATTTTCTCAATTCATCATCTTTCGACACTTGCTAATGCAAAGAAGCACATCCACACACATACTCATACTTTTCTGTCCACCTCCCTTTCCCCTGGCAGATACTACACATGCAAAGTAAGATTTGGGTTTTCTGATTTCAAAATCTAACCCCCATCCTATAAATTCATAGTAGATGTTACATCTGTCCTTTGCAGATGCAGAATACTGCAGAAGATGTCCAGAAGACCAGTATCAAAACAAGCTTCGAACTAAATGCATCCCCAAAATTGTCACCTTTTTGTCCCATCAAGAGCATTTGGGAATCATCCTTATTTCCTTTGCCCTATTCCTAATCTTCACCACAGTTTTGGTCTTGGTAATATTCATTAAATTCCAAGAAACTGCAATCATCAAAGCCAACAACCGGAATCTCTCCTATATCCTCCTGGTATCCCTTCTGCTCTCCTTTCTGACCTCCTTCCTCTTCATTGGACGGCCAAGGAGAGCCACCTGCCTTCTCCAACAAGCCGTTTTCAGCATTATCTTCTCAATTGCTGTGTCATCTGTTTTGGCCAAAACTATCACAGTGGTGCTGGCCTTCCTGGCCACAAAGCCAGGAAACAGAGTGAGGAGATGGCTGGGCAAGAGTCTGGCCAACTCGATCATCCTTTCTTGTTCCGGTATCCAAGTTGTCATTTGTTTCACTTGGTTAGGACTCTTCCCTTCATTCCCTGATTCTGATATGTATTCCCAGCCAAGAGAGATTGTTCTGCAATGCAATGAAGGCTCTGCTGCCATGTTTTATATTGCTCTTGGTTATATGGGCTTTCTTGCTGCCATCTGCTTCGTGGTGGCTTTCCTGGCCAGGAATCTTCCAGGAGCCTTCAATGAAACCAAGCTGATCACCTTTAGCATGCTGGTCTTCTGCAGTGTTTGGGTGTCCTTTGTGCCCACCTATCTGAGCACAAAGGGGAAGTTCATGGTGATCGTGCAAGTCTTCTCCATCTTAGCCTCCAGTGCTGGCCTCCTGAGTTGTATCTTCATCCCTAAGTGTTACATCATTTTGCTAAGACCAGACTTGAATACAAAGGAGCAACTGATGTTGAAAAGTGAAGCAGCAAATTGATTCTGGTGGATGGTCTGGAGTACAATTCCCACCCAATTTGTCAATTCGTCATTAGCTACTTTTCAGAGGAAAACACTCTTTTGCTGGCTGCTTTTGATAATAAGAGCTGAGGTGGTGCAGTGGTTAAATGCAGCACTGCAAGCTACTTCAGCTGACTGCAGTTCTGCAGTTCAGCTGTTCAAAAACCGGCTCAGGGTTGAGGTGGGTAAAATGAGAACCCGGATTGTTGTTGGGGGCAATATGCTGACTCCGTAAACCGATTAGAGAGGGCTGAAAGCCCTATGCAGCGGTATATAAGTCTAACTGCTATTGCTATTGCTATTGCTAATTGTCTATTGCTTTTAAAGTAATCTCCTGCTAAAGCCAAATTGCCATTGTTTCTATGTTTGGCAGCATTGCTTGGAATTTTAGCCTTCACCATTAACTTTTTAATGAATATATTAGCATTTTAGCATGGCTGTCTAGGGTTCATTTTTCAATTTAGGAAACCAATAAAGGAGAATATTTGTACCTCAAGTGTCAAGGTTCCAAGTAATGAACCCAACCAATTCAACAACTCTGATACTTCTAGCTTTTTCAAAGAACTGCTTTATTGCATACAACATTTTGGCACAGTTGAAAAACAAACCAGCTCTGGCTGTGCTTCCCGTGCTTTCAATGTAATTAAAGATTAGACAGTTCCCTCCCTCCCTCCCACAGTTCATATTGTCCAATTAGGTGTTCTGCTATCTTTTTGGTAACCTCTTCCAGTCTCTGGCCAGCACCTGTTGGGGTGACCTTGGTTCGCATAAGAAGGTAAGTTGTTGATGTCTGGTCTCATATTCCAAAGCTCTCCCCTCTAAAGTGTAACAAGATGAAAAACTTGCTGTGACAGGCCCGATCCTTTCAAAATTGACATCAGATTGAAATGAGGAGTTCATGGTGCTCTCTGAGCTTGGTTGTTTCTTGCAGATGTGTCATTACCAAACTAGATAACTAGCTGGCACTCATGATGTTACTTAGTTTGGGTAATGAAATATCTGCAAGAAAACAACTCAGCTCAGAGATCACCAAGGACTCCCCACTCATTTTAGGAAACCATATTTTTCTTTTGAGCCAAGGCCATTTCATTTGCTGTGCAAGAACTAACCTTTTCATCAACTAAGCCACAGGCAGCATATTCTGAAAGTCCTTCAATACACTTGCGTGTTGTATGTAAGGTACAAGCTCAGCTGGAAAAGTGGGTGATACTGTGGTGGGATTCAAATTTTTTACTACCGGTTCTGTGGGTATGGCTTGGTGGGTGTGGCTTGGTGGGCGTGGCTTGGTGGGCATGGCAGAGGAAGGATACTGTAAAATCTCCATTCCCTCCCCACTCCAGGGAAAGGTTACTGCAAAATCCCCATTCCCTCCTGATCAGCTGGGACTTGGGAGGCAGATATTAGATGGGGGTGAGGCCAGTCAGAGGTGGTATTTACCATTTCTCCAAACTACTCAAAATTTCCACTACTGGTTCTCCAGAACTGATCAGAATCTGCCGAATACCACCTCTGTGGTAATATAACCTATAAGCTTGACACTTGTGGAATATTACCAGTAATCAATGTTGTTAGGAATATAATCTAATGGTTGGGTTGGCAACATATAAATCATGTAACAATGTTGTACCTGTTTCTTTAAATCATACTGTGAAATGTGATTGATGTTTTCCTCAATCGGCCATAAGAGGGAGCCAGAATGACTGTTAGCTCTCTGTTCGTTAGATGCTGGGCTGATCTGCTCTGAGTGTTTTAGAAGCTGGGTGTTAGAAAGTGCCGAGATTATTATTCAATTGTCATATTGTTTCAATGCCATTTATTGTTTGATTAGTTGCCTTGTGATGTATCACATACACCAAATGTATGTAGCCTTTAGTTCTGTAGCCTATAAAAAGACTTGACACACAAACAGACCTTAATAAAGACTTTTCACGCTGTCTGTATTGCCTCTGATTCATATTATGGGGGCGGGGTTGTGAAAAAGCCACTTTTGGAAAAGGTAAAAAAGTTTTTCTCTCTCAAATTCATGGAAATTGGTTTCATCAGTTCCATGCCAAACTCATGATGCCTGAATTTCTAGGAGGAACTTCCTAACAGTGAGAACAAATAACCAGCTCATCTTCAGAAGTTGTGGGTGCTTCATCACTGCAGGTTTTTAAGAAGAGACTAGACAATCCCTTGCCTGAAATGGTGTAGGGTCTCCTGCTTGAGCAGGGGGTTGGCCTAGAAGACCTCCAAGGTCCCTTCCAATTCTTTTCTGATTTTGATTCTGTATTTCCTTTTGTGTGCTTGCTTATTTCTTTCTCCCCAATGTGCATTAATATCAACAGTTCCCATTGCTAATTATCCCTGAACGGAATTGATTATTCCAAAGGGTGAGAGAATGGGGGAAAGGGCTGTAGGATTTCCCCCTTTTTCCCAGCTTCCTTGTGAGTCAATTTCTGAAACATTTATCTTCCCCACTGTTGGGGTTTGCCCAAATAATTGAGATCATGTCCTCCAGATGTTGTAAAGTATTTAGGGGCAATTGCTTAATAAAACTTTTAAAAGATTGATTAAAAGTGGTGGCATCTCTCCAGATATTTCTCCTTCTTTGGTACCCATCCTGCAAATTCTAAATTGAGTGCTGACACATAGAATAATGGAAACAACTGGATCTGTGCACAGGATTTTAACAAAATGATAGTGATTTATTTAATGTTTTTCCATCTACTCGCTAGGGACATTTCCAACTTTCAACATAAACAACAAACTAAGGAACAACACAAAGAGATTGTGTGAGAAAGGTCAGAAACATAAATCCCTCTCAGATGCTCCTGAGACCCTGGGAGGAGTTGGACCGGTGGGGAGGGGGTTGCATCAGTGTTCTTACTCTCACCCAAGGCTTGAGTGAGTTCCAACCCTCTTAGCCAAGCAAACAAAACCTCGGTCTTGGAAAAGGTAGGTGCCTTCTATTGTCATTGGCTGATCATTTTGATTAGAACAAAATCAGCCAGTCTTCCAGGTCCAGCAAGGATGGTGCTCCTACTACTCTTCCTGATGCAGCTGCCCTTAGCGGCCTATGAGATGATGAAAGTCAAATGCCTCTTGACTTTGGAGAGGGGTGGGGTAGATCCATGGAATCATTACAGGCCAGGAGACCATCTAGTTGGGGGGCTCATTTCTGCAACCTACGCTCCATTTACAGTCTATAACTTCAGGAGAGCTCCCAAGACTGATGTTGGCTTGTAAGTCACTCTGGCTGTGAGAGAAATAATAGCACTGCAATTCTGTAAGGGTTCCTCAAGGGTTTGTGCCCTTTTCTTGGGGCTTTATACACCTTTCTGTCCTAGTCGGAATTCAAAGAGTTCAGGAATAAACAACTGACAGGCATTTCACACAGCTGGAGAGAATGGCAAGGTCTTCTGCTGGGTGATTCTGCTGAACTCCAGCCTTGGAAAGACCTGAGCTTCCCCCTCTCTGCAAGTGTTCAAGCAAAGCTGATGATGTGGCCATTATTTTATACTTTTGATCTGGCCTTGAGAATGAGATTGATTCTGTGACTGCATTTGCCCTTTTAGATGTCACAATTCCTCTCCATGGAAGTGGATCAAGGCCACCTCAGAATAACAAGAGTTAAGTTGTATATCTACTTGTATTCATGCTCTTCTCTAGATTTACTAAAATTATCTACAAATCTCCTCCAAACCAATTAACAGTGTGATATATTTCAGGAAGGGATCCATGATGTACTGGAACCTCCTATCTTTCCAGATTGCCATCCAAGAGGTCAACCACAATCGCCTCCTCTTACCCAACATCACCCTGGGCTACACCATCCATGACAATTATTTTGATCCAAGAATGACTTCAGCTGTTCTGCTGGATCTCCTTTCACCTGGCAAGGCCAACATCCCAAATTACAGCTGCAGGAAGACAAAAAGTACATTGGTTGTCCTCGAAGGGACTGACTTTGAATACTCAATTCAGATTTCAACCACGCTGGGCACCTACAAAATCCCACAAGTATGTTTCTTTGCAGTTAGTTTCTGAGTTCTATCTGTGGGCTGTCAGACTCCTGAATGTGAAATAACATAACTACGTAGTACGATGGACTTGCAGGGCTGGCACAACATGTAACTTGTTCACACTGGTGCAATAGGACTGGGTGTTTGTTAATATGATTTATTGGGCTAGGGATTTTCTGTCTTCACTGTGAGTCCTGTTGTGTTTGAAGCAGAGTTCATTGAGGGAGCTCAACCAATCTCAATGTACATATGTTGTGCACAGACAAATAAATAATTCTAAAAAAATCTAAATTTGAAAGTTGTTGGGTTTTTGTTTTGTTTTTTAATGGATTTTCAAAGAAAGAAGTTTTTCCTCTAGAAATAATGGGGAATAGTGGGACTATGGAAGAATCAAGAGTGACACAGTGATCCAGGCTAGTGAAGCAATCCCAATATGTAGCAGAAACCCAATCTAGACATTGTGCTGGAGGAGAGCACTTTCTCTGATGGGACCAGTCAGGGGAGATGGGAAGAGTCCACAACAATCCCACCAATGGACATTCTTGGCAGTAAGAATCAAAGAGTCACAGAGTTGGAGGATTGGAAAGATTTGAGGGGGTTATGTAATCCAGTGCAGGAATCCAGTATCCCCTACACAATCATTCAGGCTGTCTTGAAACATCTCTAGCAAAGGACTCAACTACCTTCTGAGGTGGCTTTTTTCAAAGTTGGACAGCTCCTACACTAGGACATGCAGCTGAAATCTTATCCACTGTAAGCTTCTTGTTTTGTCTTCTGCACTGGAGCTGAACAATTCTGCCCTGCCTTCCATAGGCAGCCCCTCATTCAATGGGGCCTATAATCTTCTTCATCCAAGCTAAACAGACCTAATACCTTCAACTGTTTCCAGCCTCTTATCATCTTGACTTGCTCTCCTCTAGTTTGTCAATGTCCTTCCAAAAATTTAGTGTCCAATATTTAGCTGCCATCTGACCAAATAGAATGAAAGGAACCATACCTTCTCTTGACCTTGCCACTACATATTCACTAATGCCACCCAGGACCTCAATGGAATTTTCTTTGTGCACTAGAATCACACTTTTGGCTCATGTTCACCTTGGGATCCAAGATTTCTTTTCATATGCTTTCTCTCCCAGTAAGTAATGGGGACGAGGGGAGAAAACAACCTATATTCATGTCTTGAATTTTGTCTACTCAAACATAGAACATCATACAATCATTATAATTTTCAGGTTGTACATAGTTTGACAGTCAATTCACGCAAAATAAAATGAGTGCCTTTATTTTTTTCAGGTCAGCTATGCTTTTGCTTCGCCATTACTCAGTGATAAGACCTATTTTCCTTTTTTCTACCAGTCAGTCCCCAAAGAAGGGGTCCAGTACCCGGGGATAATCGTATTGCTTCAGTATTTCAGATGGACATTGATCGGTCTTGTTGTTGCTGACACCAGCAATGGAGAGCAGTTCATCCGAACTTTTAAGCCAATGCTCACCCAGAATAATATTTGTGTTGTTTTCTCCCAAACAATCTCACTAGATACCAAAAAAATGAAGCGTAATTCCATAGGTTTCCTTCAGTGGAGCCAGGTCAATGTATACCTTTATTATGCCGAAGCTCTGTCCTTCACAGAGGGAATATACATTGTACAACATATTCTTGGATCCTTGACAAAGCCCAGTGTCGGGAAAGTCTGGGTCACAACTGCTTTGTGGGATCTCACTTTTGAGATGACATATACTCCCCTAACTTTCAAATACACCCATAGCATTTTTTCCTTTCTCATCCAGACTGAGAAAAGAACAAAATGCGATGATTTCGAAAAAAGTTATTTTTTAATGAAGAGATTTGCAGATGATGCTTTTCTATGTTCGTATGCAAAGCACCCTTTGGCTGTGAAAGGCTGGACCAGATGCCAGGAGAAAGAGGAAGTTGAAATTCTGCCCCAAGGAGTGGTTGAAAGAACCTTGACTTTAGACACTTACAACATCTACAGTGTTGTGTGGAATGTTGCAAGCTCCATAAATGCTGCGTATTTGTCCATCTCCAAGAGAATGATGGCGTTGCACAAGAAGAGGTTGGACACTGAAAAGCTGAAGCCATGGCAGGTATTTCTTTTTCCCAAATACAGATAACTCCACCTTTATTCCCCCAATCTTCCCATACTTTGAACACATACTGTGCCATGCAGAGACCTCCACAGATTATTGTGGAGTTTTGGTTGCATTCTAAGTCTTTTTTAGGGAAAGTCTTTGAGGCTGTCTTTTCCCTAGAACGTCTGTCTGCTACCTAGATTCTCCAAGTTCTCTCTCTTCAAGCATCCATATTTCTGAAATGTGGTGCCTCTCCGTCACACACACACACCTTTTTGGAACAGCATCTCAGAAAAAGGTGATCCTGCCTTTATATTGTATATTACAAAGGTATAGGAAAGCAACTCAAACTTGGTTGTTTCTGCAGACTTTTGAGGAGGAGAAGATATGAGAGAGGTTCTTCCCCTGAATGAGTTTATTTAAGATTTATGATTTCTCGACACAGTACCATTTTACTGGTACTGCATTGAATTTGTGGGTGTAATATCTGTTTTCACCTGGTCATATTTTATTTGATTTAATCCTATTTATACAGGGTAGGGATATAAGACACTTGGTCAATGAGTGGGTCCATTTTAAGCTTAGTGAAATAAATGCTAGATAAATTATAGATGAGAGAGGGAAGGAGGGAGAAGAGAGAGAAAGATGATATAGATAGATATGGGTGGATAGATAGATAGATAGATAGATAGATAGATAGATAGATAGATAGATAGATATAGATATAGATGATGATATAGATGATGATATAGATATAGATATAGATATAGATATAGATATAGATATAGATATAGATATAGATATAGATATAGATATAGATATAGATATAGATATAGATATAGATATAGATATAGATATAGATATAGATATAGATATAGATATAGATATAGATATAGATATAGATATAGATATAGATATAGATATAGATATAGATATAGATATAGATATAGATATAGACATATAGATGAGAGAGACAATAAATGAGAGAGAGATGATAGATAAGATAGATGAGAGACACAGAGATGAGAGAGAGAGAGAGATGATAGATAAGAGGGAGAAGATATATGAGAGTGAAATACGATAGATAAGAAAGATAGATGACTGTCTGTGAGATAAGTTAGATGAGAGAGAGAGATGAGAGATAAGATAGATGAGACAAAGAAGGGGAGTGAGGGAGAGAACTGATAGATGATAGATAGATAGATAGATAGATAGATAGATAGATAGATAGATAGATAGATAGATAGATAGATGATAGATAGATAGATAGATAGATAGATAGATAGATAGATAGATAGATAGATACATAGATAGATGGATGGATAGAGATAGATAGATAGATAGATAGATAGATAGATAGATAGATAGATAGATAGACAGACAGACAGACAGACAGACAGACAGACAGACAGACAGACAGGAAAAGAAAGGTAAGATAAGTTAAGATAAGATAGATGAGAGATAGAAATGGGGTGGGGAGACACATAAATTCTAGCAACACAATGATTTAGTATGTCTTCAAAGATGTTATGGCTAAGCCTTTTTTCTCTTCTTTCTCACTGCCCTTAAATGAAGCAGGGAATTATTTTAATTATTATTTAATAGATTTCTTGTGCTGGATCCCTTCATTTCTAACCCGGAAGTTGTCTCCTGCAATTTTATTAATCTGAGAATGAACTATTTTGAACCATGTTGAAATAACTTTCTTTCTTTTTCTGTTTTCTTTCTTATTCAAGCTTCACCCTTTTCTCCAAGCCACCCAGTTTTACAACTCTTCCATGAACCGAGTGTATGTGAACGAGAATGGAGAGCTGGCAGCTGATTTTGACCTTGTGGACTGGCTGAAGTTTCCTAATGGTTCAGTTGTCAGTATAAAATTTGGGAATCTCTCCAGACAGGAATCCCTGGAGCCCAAGCTCAGCATCAACCAACAGGCCATTGTGTGGCCCAAATGGCTCAATCAGGTAGAGCTGATTACATTTCCTAAATTCTCTCTGAATGCTCAGACAGCTCTTTCCTTCCTCCAAAATCCAGATTTACATGAGACATCTTGCCTCCAGTTATAGGTTTGAAGTCGCTTGAATTATTCTTATTGTTTAGATGAGTCTTTTTGCTCAAAGGACATGAGATCCTTCAGTTAAGATTATTTGTCAGGAACTGGTTCTTTGAATTTTTGTAACCTCGTCCTTCTATCAAAAAAGATGTTAGACTTTGGGGAAAGTGCAAAGAAGAGCAACTAAGATGATTAAGGGCCTGGAGACTAAAACATATGAAGAACAGTTGTAGGATTTGGGTTTGGCAATCTAGAGAAAACAAAGACTAGAAGAGACATGATAGCAGCATTCCAGTATTTGTGAGGTTGCCACAAAGAGGAGGGGATCAATTTATTTTCCAAAGCACCAGAAGACAGGACAAGAAACAATGGATGGAAACTAATCAAGGGGAGAACTCACCTGGAATTGAGAAGAAACTTCCTAACAGTGAGAAAAATTAATCAATGGAACAGCTTGCCTTCAGAAGTTGTAGAGGCTTCATCACTGGAGGTTTTTAAGAAGAGACTGGAAAGCCACTTGTCTGAAATGGCATAGGGTCTACTGCTTGAGAAGGGGGTTCGACTAGAAGACCTCCAAGGTCACTTCCAGCTCTATTCTGATTGATTGACTTTGATTTTTCCTGATTAGATTAGTTTGTTGTTATAGAAATGGCTAATAATTACTACATTTGTAAAAATAAAAAGTTGTGGCTGTAAATTTTATTTTGTATTGCATCAAATAAACTTATTTGGTGTTAAACTGGGAGTTAGTATAATTTTTATAGCAATAGCACTTAGACTTATATACCACTTCATAGTGCTTTACAATCTTCTCTAAGCGATTTACAACCCCAAAAAATCTGTGTCCTTATTTTACCAACCTCAGAAGGATGGAAGGCTGAGTCAATCTTGAGCCTGGTGAGAATCGAACTGTCAAATTGCAGGCAGCCAGCAGGCAGCTGAAGTAGCTTGCAGTACTGCATTCTAGCCACTGCACCACAGTGGCTCTTATTCTTATTATAGATACTGTATATTTCTAATTGAATTGTAATGTAAGTTTTATTTTGTATTTTACTGCACCAAAAAGTTGGGAGTCAATATAATTTTTATAAATATACTTATAATTGAATTGTACTGTTCTGTACCTTTATTAATAGATTTGTTATTTCGTGCAAACCTATTCTTAATATTTAAATAGACCAAGAAAGCCCATTCCTAGTTTAGAATTAAATTGTAGGTTATGATTTCATTCTGTCTTCCATTTCCTTTGCCTTGATGCTCTCTCTTCTGCCCAGCCCCTGCCTCCTTCCAGATGTGTAGAAAGTTGCTGTCCTGGATTTATGAAGGTGGCTCAGGAAGGGAAGCCCATCTGCTGTTATGACTGTCGTATTTGTGCAGAAGGAACCATCTCCACCAAGGAAGGTAGGTGAGTGAGTCCAAGAAAATGTTTTTCTAAAGCTGGATCTTTATTTCCCTTGTTTGGCTGAATATCCACAATCAAATTCACCAGGAATCTGGGGGAATAATAGAGCCTGAGATTAAATATACTAGGACCACAGCTTTATTCTTCCAATATCTTCTATGTGTTGTACCTGATCAGTAAATCGGCACTCCTATTGACTGACAAATGTCAATCAACAGAATATAATGTAAATTTCAATCCTTTCAATGACTTATTTTCCCATTGGTTATTTGAATATTACAGTAAAAACCTATATACTACCACTTCTTATACTACTACCATTTACAATGCTAGATAAGACAGTATCAATAGTAGAGTCCTTCTGGTTTCTAGGTTCTATCATATCTCAAGACTTAAAATGGACACCTAACATAAAAAAACATCATCCAAAAAGCACAACAAAGAATGTTCCTTCTGTGCCAACTCAAAAAGCCTCAAACTGCCCAAGGAGCTGCTGATTCAATTATACAGAGGCATTATTGACTCTGTCATATGCACCTATATAACTGTCCGGATTGGTTCTGCAACCCAACAAGACAGACACAGACTTCAGAGGATAACCAGGACTGGAGAAAAAACAATTACTACAAACCTGCCTTCCATTAAAGACCTATATACTGCACGAGTCAAAAAGAGGGCCGTGAAAATATCTACAGACCCCTCACGTCCTGGACATAAATTGTTTCAACTTTTACCCTCAAAATGATGCTATAGGGCACTGCACACCAGAGCAACTAGACACAAGGACAGTTTTTTTCCTGAATGCCATCACTCTGCTTAGCAACTGATTCCCACAACACTGTCAAATAATTTACTAAGACTATATTGCTATTCTTCTTCTCTTCCTTACTAGTATCTATCTCTTCCAACATATTACTATAACCATGTTGCTTGTATTTCTCAATTTATATTGTTCTTAATTGTTTCTTAATGTGATTTGATAGCTTATTAGTAATCTTGACTATCACTTAGAGTTAAATCATTTTATTCTTGATTAATGTATTTTATTCTTCTTACGTACACTGAGAGAATATACACCAGACAAATTCCTTGTGTGTTCAGTCACAGTGTCTAATAAAGAATTCTATTCTATTGTATATTATCATACATTCTTTCACTTGTTTTCTGTCTCATATTTCACCAAAAGTGTATTCATTTTTCAATTTCATGTTTATCATTAGTACATAATTCTATTTCGCATTTATTCTTACTTTGTTCAAAACCATAAAATCTTTTAGCCACTTTAAACTTTTTGTTAGTTGTATATAAGTAAACCATAGATATCGACACCCTTCTATTGTGAAATCTCTGGATTTCATTTTACAATCCCTTTAAGAAAATTCTGGTACATGTAGGTTGGTTTACCATTTTTTCTTATCATTCCTCATCTATAAAATGCTTCCTATGCATAAAAGTTTTACGTTTTAAGTTTTATAACCATAAACTCACAAAATTTGAGTGTATGTTTATTACATACTGAAATATATTACGTTTTTTCAATCTCAAAATCCATGTTATTCATTAATTCTGTTTGATCTTGTAACTTCAACATCTGGGTCTTTTGTTTATTATTCCTGAAGCCTGCTAATGGTCCAAATTGTTCTAATTTGCTCATTAGATTTCAGTTTCCTTTATATAGGTCATCCACAAAAGCTCTTTAAAAAAAATCTCATAATGCCAATTGTATTGCATAACTGTACTATTGGCTGGAGGTTCTTTTGTTCTCTTTAAAATAATTATTAATTAACATGCTTTATTTTAATTATTTTTAGATGAATAGAATAGAATAGAATAGAATAATTCTTTATTGGCCAAGTGTGATTGGACACACAAAACTGAAAAATAAAAAAGGAGAAATAGGCAATGAAAATTAGGAATATTTTTTTTAAAAAATGATTTTTCAACGTAGTGAAATATCTCTCAAAAAAGTCAAATTAATGTAGATTTAGGATGAATCAAGTTGATGAGGGGAAAGTGAGAAGTGGAGAGAAACCAAAAGGGAGATATTTTTTTTCAACTTTCCAGATCAGTACTCTGTTTTCCTGAAAATAAGATCTCCCCGGATAATGTCCAATTGGGTTTTGAGCATCTGCAGGAAAACAAGCCCTCTTCTGAAAATAAGCCCTCCCTGAAAATATTGCAACACAGCAACAGCCATGAGGCGACCACACTCACTGCCTCCTGCACCTCAAAAATAATACCTCCCCAAAATTAAGACCAAGTGCTTTTTCGGGGGTCAAAAGAAAATAGGACCTGTCTTATTTTCGGGAAAACATGGTAGTTGTTTTGTAAATAGTTTGACTATATCTGAAGATATATGATACGTGCTATAAGTAGCCATTGATGGAACATATCTTCTTCCAATGAATGTCTTCTTTCTATGTCACCTTTTTTAGGAAATTTCCCCAATCTTCACCAGATGTTTACATAAATAGACTCCTTCATAGTTTGCTTTTCTGGTTTTGGATTACCTTTATATTTTCAGAAAATTCAAAACTACAATGAGATATTATGAAGCAAGCAGTATGAATAAATCAGGCCAATGTTACTCTTCTTCCTCTTGGTCTTTGCAGATGCAGAACAATGCACTAGATGTCCTGAAAATCAGCATCCCAATAAATATCGAGATCAATGTATCCCTAAAAAGTTCAATTTCCTCTCTTACAAAGATGATTTGGGAATCATCCTGGCATCCATTGCCATGTTTTTGGCCTTAACCACCGGCCTTGTATTAGGAATCTTCATCAAATTTCTAGAAACTCCTATAGTCAAAGCCAACAATCGGGATCTCTCCTTCATCCTTCTGGTCTCTCTCCTGTGTTCCTTCTTGATTTCCTTCCTGTTCATTGGCCAACCAACCAGAGTCACTTGCCTTCTCCAACAAACAGCTTTCAGCATCATCTTCTCAGTTGCCGTGTCTTCTCTCTTGGCCAAAACGGTCACAGTGGTATTGGCCTTCTTGGCCACAAAGCCAGGAAATAGAGTGAGGAGATGGCTGGGAAAGAGTTTAGCCAATTCAATCATCCTTTGTTCTTCCATTGTTCAAGTTATAATTGGTTCCATCTGGTTGGGAGTCTCTCCCCCATTTCCTACTTCAGATAAGCAATCTCAACCTGGAGAAATAGTTCTGCAATGCAATGCAGGCTCTGTTGCCATGTTTTATGTTGCCCTTGGATTCATGGGCTTCCTGGCTGCTATCTGCTTCACAGTGGCTTTTCTGGCCCGGAATCTCCCTGGTGCGTTCAATGAAGCCAAGTTGATCACTTTCAGCATGCTGGTCTTCTGCAGTGTTTGGGTGTCATTTGTGCCCACCTACCTAAGCACGAAGGGGAAGTACGTGGTGGCTGTGCAGATCTTCTCCATCTTAGCCTCCAGTGCTGGGCTGCTGGGCTGCATCTTCATCCCTAAGTGCTACATCATTCTGCTAAGGCCACATCTGAATACAAAAGAACATCTGATGATTAAATAGATGGGAAAAATGAGCGGGAAATATGCTACTTTTAAATAAACACTATTTATCCTCTTGTCCTTCCTTTATTCTTCAGTCTAGAAAATGTCTGAATGAATGCTTGTAAAGATTCTGACATTTAAATCACTGTGCCAGGCGTTCACTCATGTGCAAGAATTGTAAATAATTATTCTCTTTCTCAAATAAATAAATTAAAACTGCTCTTGCAGAACCGAAATGAAAGTGATAATGCAATTCATTCTGAGCAAAAGATTTTCTTGGGACTTTTATGGGATTTTGGAGGCAGTTTAACTAACAATCAATGAAAACAACCATCGCTTGCTTGCTGCATTCTAATAGGGATTAATTGCTCATGTCAAAAAGTTTAAAAGTTTGAAAGATAAGATAGCATCACAATAAACACAAATCAATAGCCAATCCACAACAGAATCCTCATATGGGTTGTATGACACCTTGTGACCTCCTTGCATCACTTCTTTTGCCCCCCCCCCCTGACCCCACTGGCCAGGTCACATAAACAGGTCTTTTCAACCATCTGAAAGGCCATCAGCATTAGAACCAATGCTCAGAAGGATGATGCTCTCCAGGGCAGGTCCAATCACCAAAAAGGTTCTAGAGGTGCACTCCCTCAAATCACTCAGACCTACACCAGGAAGGGCCTTATATGCAATTATATGCTCTGTGAGACAAGCACCCAGTGCACCACCATCACCTAGTTAAAACCTACAACAAATAGCAGGACAGCTACTTCATCCAATTTGTTATTTGGGGATTTTTCCTGTTGAGGGCTTAGATCCTGGTAGTGGCCAAAGGTTCCTCTACTGGTCTCAAGAAGGACTTCTTGAACCACCTACCTGGGTTTCTTCTTCTTCCTCCCACCTCTACTGGGGCCAAAGTACCCTCCAGCCCCCTGTCCCACCATCTCTATCTGCCCCTTTTCCTGCATGCCATTTTTGGAATATGATTCCCAGCCCAAGCTGGATTTTTCCAGCTCTTCTTTCTTATATTGTTTTATACTTATGTGTGTTATGATGGATGTACTGTTGTTATTTGCCCAAATTGAAACATGAAATCTATTGTCTATTACGGGGTCTCCTGCTTGAGCAAGAAAATACCTCAAAATTCCCTTCCAACTCTTTTATTTTGTTAAATGTGTCTGCCTTCAACAGATGAGCAATCATCCATCTCAACAGATGTTTGCCTAACTTGACAAATAGAACCAAGGTTCACTATAAATCAAAATCAGCAAAGTTCATACTGATGTGTGATTGTTCATGTCTATACTAAACCATCTTTTAACTACCTGCACCAAGGACTATGTCCGAGCACTAAGAACTGCAAAAAGATCATACATCTCTGCCTTGGTTGCGTCTGCCGAGTCACGCCCAGCCGCCCTGTTTAGGATAACCCGCTCCCTCCTCAATAGGAGGGATGCGGGAGACCCCTTGCAGGGTAGAGCTGAGGACTATGCTCAATTCTTGGCGGACAAAGTAGCTCGGTTTCGATCGGACTTGGACTCCACCGCAGTAGATCCAGCCGAGACACAGGAGGACCACTTGCCACACCATCTCTGGGTTGAGTTCCAGGATGTTGCCTCTGGGGATGTGGACAAGGCCATTCGAGCTGTAAGTGCCTCCACTTGTATTCTGGACCCGTGTCCCTCCTGGCTGGTTGCCAACAGCAGGGAGGTGACACATGGCTGGATCCAGGCGGTTGTGACCGCCTCTCTTCGGGAGGGGCACTTCCCCGCCGTACTGAAAACGGCGGTGGTGAGACCCCTCCTGAAGAAACCATCCTTAGATCCAGTCATTCTAAACAACTTTCGTCCTGTCTCCAACCTCCCCTTTATCGGGAAGGTTGTTGAGAAGGTGGTGGCCTTCCAGCTTCAACGGGCCTTGGAGGAAGCTAGTTATCTTGACCCCTTCCAGTCCGGCTTCAGACCTGGTTACAGCACAGAAACCGCTTTGGTCGCATTGACCGATGATCTCTGGAGGGCCAGAGATGGAGGCTATGCGTCCATCCTGGTTCTCCTTGACCTCTCAGCGGCTTTCGATACCATCGACCATGGTATCCTTCTGCGACGTCTGCGGGAGGTGGGAGTGGGAGGCACTGTTTTACGGTGGTTCTCCTCCTACCTCTCGGACAGGTCGCAGTCGGTGTTGGTCGGGGGGCAGAGATCGTCCCTGAGGCCCCTAACATGTGGGGTGCCGCAGGGTTCGGTCTTATCCCCCCTACTATTTAACATATACATGAAACCGCTGGGCGAGATCATTCGGAGGCACGGGATAAAATACCACCAATATGCGGACGATACGAAACTGTATCTGTCCGCCCCGTGCCAACTCAATGAAGCGGTGGACGTGATGAACCAGGGTCTGGAGGCCGTTAGGAACTGGATGAGTGCTAACAAACTGGTACTCAACCCGGACAAGACCGAGTGGCTGTTGTGCTTCCCTCCCAATAATTTGGCTAATACACCAACGCTTAGGCTGGGGGGTCAAATTTTATACCCCTCAGATAGGGTCCGCAACTTAGGAGTCCTCCTGGACCCACAGCTGACTTTTGACCACCAGCTGTCAGCTGTGACCAGGGGGGCATTTGCCCAGGTTCGCCTGGTCCGCCAGTTGCGGCCCTACCTAGACCGGGAGGCTCTCACAACAGTCACTCGAGCCCTTGTGATCTCTAGGCTGGAATACTGCAACGGGCTCTACATGGGGTTGCCCTTGAAGTGCATCCGGCGGCTACAGCTAGTCCAGAATGCAGCCGCGCGAGTGATAGTGGGCGCACCGCGGTTCGCCCACGTTACACCCGTCCTCCGCGAGCTGCACTGGCTACCTGTTGGTCTCCGGGTGCGCTTCAGGGTACTGATGACCATCTTTAAAGCACTCCATGGTAGTGGATCTGGGTACTTGAGAGACCGCCTTCTGCCGATTACCTCCCTAAATCGACCAATTAGATCGCACAGACTGGGCCTCCTCCGAATTCCATCTGCCAGTCAATGCCGACTGGCAACCACACGGAGGAGAGCCTTTTCTGTTGCAGCTCCGACCCTGTGGAACGACCTCCCCGTTGAGATCCGTACCCTCACCACTATCCAGACCTTCCGCGCAGCCCTCAAGATCTGGCTCTCCCAGCAGGCCTGGGGATAGGTTCCCAATTTACCCGCCCGAGTGTTTGATTGCTGAATGAAAGTTGTGTTTTTACTATTTTTTCTTCGTTCACATACTGTTCTGTTTTTGACACTGCACCCCCCTCCCTTGTGGTTGTAAGCCGCCCTGAGTCCCCTCAGGGAAAAGGGCGGCATATAAATCCCAATAAAACTCTAAACTCTAAACTCTAATCTTGTGATATTGATTATGATGGTTTTTTTCACAAAAGTTTGAATCTAACTTCTTCTGTTTTACTCCCAGAATTCAAATCTTCAGAAGTTCAAAAGTTCAGAGAAGCAATGTCTTTCCACCTTACAATTTCCCAAATCGTAGTGATTTCCTTGTTGTTTTGAGGCTTAATCTCTTGAGACTTTTCTACAAACTTTAGAAAATGTGACAATGGAGGTCAACAACATGTTTTCCCACCAATGCCAGACAAAACCTTATTTGCTGATTTCGTGTAACTGGAAAGTGAGACTCTAGAAAGAGTGCAGAGAAGACAACAAAGATGATTAGGGGACTGGAGGCTAAAACATAGAAAGAACGGTTGCAGGAACTGGGTATGTCTAGTTTAATGAAAGAAAGACCAGGGGAGACATGATAGCAGTGGCTCCAATATTTCAGGGGCTGCTACAAAGAAGAGGGAGTCTAATTATTTTCCTAAGCACCTGAGGGTAGAACAAGAAGCAATGGATGGAAACTAATCAAGGAGAGAAGCAACTTAGAACTAAGGAGAAATATCCTGACAGTTAGAACAATTAATCTGTGGAACAACTTGCCTCCAGAAGTGGTGAATGCTCCAACACTGGAAGTTTTTAAGAAGATGTTGGATAACCTTTTGTCTGAAGTGGTGTAGGGTTTCCTGCCTAGGCAGGGGGTTGGATAAGGAAACCTCAAAGGTCCTTTCCAACTCTGTTACTCTATTCTATATTTGTGAGTGCAGAAATGATTCTGGAGAAAGAATCATTTAGTGTAGGCAGGGGCTGTGGTCATGCATCTTCCCTTCAGTTGTGAAGCCTTGACTGGACCTTATCTTGATTAGAAAAGCCCTTGAAGCTTTGATCTTGAAGGAGGGCTTCTACAACTTGTAGAGTCTTCTCAAACATTATTCCAAGCAAGAACAGGGCTGGTGGCTCAATCAGGAACAGAAATCATGTTGCTGCTTTTGCTGCTGCTGTGGACCCAAGGAGTCTATATGAATCTGAAGGCTAAATGTCTCTTGAGTCTGATGAAGGAAGGGGTGAACCCCAAGAATCATTACAGGCCAGGAGAGTTTTTCATTGATGGCGTATATTCTGCAACAAGGGCTAAGTTTCACCTATTAAATTTTAACACAACTCCATTGAATGAATTATTGTGGTAAGTGAATGTGCATTCATTGTATGCAGTTATCTTCCAGTCTACAAATCACTTGATCACTTTTGCTACCTCTAATATCACTTTCTGTGATATTGTCCGAGTAGAGCTAGACTGGAGAGCTAGACTGGAGAAGAGAGGGTGGGTGCTCCCATTTACCACCCTCCCATCTCAAAGAAGTGTCAACATTGGACACAAAAATGCAAAAAATATATTGAAAATGAGATAATCTCCATATTCTTTTTTCTGGACTCAAATTTACTCATAATATGAAGGAATCACAGACGGGAATTTCCAAACATGTTATGAGTGCTTTTTGAAATGATTCTCTCAGGTGCAAGAAATCAGGAATATAAAAAAGATGTTGAGACTCTAGAAAGTGTTCGTAGAAGAGCAACAAAGATGATTAAGGGACTGGAAGCTAAAACATATGAAGAACGGTTGCAGGAACTGGGTCTAGTTTAAGGAAAAGAAGGACTAGGGGAGACATGATAGCAGTGTTCCAATATCTCAGGGGCTGCAACAAAGAAGAGGCAGTCAAGCTAATCTCCAAAGCACCTGAGGGTAGAGCAAGAAGCAATGGGTGGAAACTAATCAAGGAGAGAAGCAACTTAGAACTGAGGAGAAATTTTCTACAGTGAAAACAATTAACCAGTGGGACGACTTGCTGCAGAAGTTGTAGATGTCCCAACACTGGAAGTTTTTAAGAAGTGATTGGACCACCAGTTATCTGATATAGTAGGTTTAGGTTTAGGTTTTATTTGACTTTATGCCGCCCTATTCCCGAACGACTCAGGGCGGCTAGTACAAGGTTTCCTGATAGAGCAGACAAAAAGACCCCCAAGGTCCCTTCTGTTATTCTGTTATTCCATGCTAGCCAGAGGTGCATTGTTGCTGGTTTGGCCCGGATAGGGCAAACTGCCTTAACTTCTAATTTACAATGCCATCCAGATTGTGGCACAAGCCTTAAATGGGGTCTATTCACCTCAATCCCAGAGGACAAGGATGCAGAGAAAAAGCAGGATGGAGGTTCAAAAGATCCAGCCATGGCAGGTATTCTCTTTGACATTTCATGCATATTGCTAATGTTAAAAGATTTTAAGCTGAAGTTTAGTCATGATGTTTGCAGTTAAGGTGAAAGTAAAGGTTCCCCTCGCATATATGTGTTTGTTGTTTCTAACTCTAGGGGGCGGTGCTCATATGGATAGCCTTCCCGCACCCCATCTTTGATGGCAGAGGGTTGCACGATGCCATTTTAACTGGCAGAAGGTTGCAGGAAGCCTTCACAGCCAAAAACGGAACTCAGAAGCCCATTTTTGCTGGCAGAGTTCTTGGGCCTCCACAGGTGTGCCCCCAACATGAGTGATGTTGAGCTGGCCACACACACTCTGGCCACACACTCTCTGCCCCCCCCCCAAGTGAAACACAACCCTGATGCAGCCCTCAATGAAATCAAGTTTGACACCCGTGTTGTAAGAGAATAGGCTGCAATTCAGAAAGTGAAATTCCTCACATCTCTATAAATCGACTTGATTTACCTGACCCATCTATCTATAAACTTCCTTTCATCATACTGTAGCTCCACCGTTCTGTGAAGAACCCCCAGATCTACAATAATACCATGGAAGGAATATATTTGGATGGGAACAAAGATTTGATGGCTGACTTCGACATCATGAGCTGGGTGTTGTTTTCCAATAAGTCAACCAATAGAGTGAAATTTGGGAGTTTAGCAAGAGAAGATTCTGCAGGAATCAAATTCAGCATCAATAAGGAGACCATCATGAAGTCCCAATGGCTCAGCCATGTAGGGACAAAGATCTCTTCTCTTGTTGGTTTTATCCATTATCTCAGTGATTGTCCCCGCCCTTCCCAACCTTAGACTGATTGCTTTCATATATGGCTTTGGACTTGTGGTCTTTTAATTTAGCATGAGCAATGAAGATATTCTGTGGAATATAGAAGGCTTCTGACCAGAGGTGGGTTGCTGCCGGTTCGGCCAAACCTTTAGTGGAATTCTGGCCTGAGTCGCAGAACCGGCAGCAACCCAACCCAGCAACCCCAAAACGGTTCCTTCATTGCTGCTGATGTTGCTGCCATGTTGGATTTTGGGGACTGTGCATGCGCAGTTCACTGGAACTATTTCTGGGCATGCGCGCAGAACAATTTACATTGAACAGCGTGCGCACCTGCAGTGTGCGTCTGGCGCATGCATATGGTTACGAATCGGTAGTAAAATCGGCAGCAAACCACCCCTGCTTCTATCCTAAGGAGACAGAGGGAAATGACATGATGGTGGTGAGAACCAGAGACAGGATTTTAAGAGAAGTAAAATCACCATGAATAAATTCAAGTTGACAACATGGCCAGACATTTGGTAGAAAAGAAACAGAGGTGGGTTCCTATCAGTTCGCACCTATTCGGTAGGACCAGTTCGTCAAATCTACCGAACCGGTTAGAAGAGGTTCCACCAGTGGACCTGGAAAGCAGGCCACACCTAGAAGAAGAGGTTCCAAAAAATTTTGAAACCCACCACTGGTCCTTGGATATGATTATTCTACACTATCATGCTCATATTTATAAAACACAGTGCCTCTGTGAAAGGTAAGGATGACTACTGCGTTTGTGGTGCAATCAGAACATTGCATGTGTTGAAGTTGTTTTAACCCAAACCCAAGATGCCTTTTAAAAACAAGTTTACATCATATTCTTATGCATGCCAGTGCTCTCTGTGAGGTAATTTAAGGTGGTTCTGATAAGTGTCATCGGCATCTTCATATCTGGTCACATGGAAAGCAAGCCACTCCCATCCAGTCACATGGGCAGCAGGCCACTCCCACAAAGGAGGCCACACCCACAGAGTAGGTTCAAACAATTTTTGAAACTCACCACTGAAGAGAACGGTGAAATCTAACATGCTAGAGCATTCCAGAATTCTCATTTCTCCTCAGGATCCAACTGCTGTGGTTTTGTAAGAGTTGCTCAGGCCATCTTCTGGAGTCAGTCCTCCAAAATGGAAGCATATCTACCTATCACAAACCGCTTCCAATTTTAAGAATAACTTTATGGGGAAATTGTTGGATCATCCATGGAATGGCCACCATACCATTGCTTGGAGGAGAAACAGAACATTCCATGTCTAGTCCATTTTGCACATACCTGTATTGTTCACCCCCTTCTGACTCTATGTCTTCATAGCTTTTGCAAATGCTTCTGAATCCCATTTTTATTTCCCTTCAGCCCTTGCCTTACTCCCAATGTGTGGAGGCTTGTCAACCTGGATACTTCAAGGTGGTCCAGGAAGGAAAACCAATCTGCTGCTACAACTGCAAACCCTGTGCTGAAGGGAGCATTTCTACTCAAGAAGGTGGGTGAATGGGACTCCAAGCAGCTCTTGGAAATGGAGCAAAGGTTCCTACAGATCTTTTCTATGAAAATATTTTAAAGTTGGATATTAAGGGGAGAACGTAGTTAAGTTTCAGAATTGGTTTCACCAAGGGGTGAATAAAATGTCAGAATCTGTTGGAATGAGATTGTGAGATGTAGAGGAAACCAAGCAGCTAACTAGAAGCTTCTGTAGCTTAGTAAAGGATCAGATGAAGTTACATGAAGTAACATATTTCTTTACCATGACAAAGAGTATGATATTGCTTCTATACTGTAAAGCTATCCATCAAGGGGAATGACAGCCAACTCACACAGGATCTAGTTGGTCATCTTGGGATCTTCTAGTTCCAGAAAGGACTCAGGATAGCATTTCTGACTATCCATCTTCCTCCAAGATAAAAGAAGAACACAATAACAGAGTTAGAAGTGACCTTGGGGGTCCAACCTCCTGTTTAAGCAGGAAACCCTACACAATTTCATACAAATTGTCCAGTCTCTGGACAATTTGCACAGTTACAGTATATGTGGTATCTTGCTCAATAGTAGTAACTGTGAGAGGGATCATGGAATCCTAGTGGACAACCATTTAAATATGAGCCAGCAGTGTGCCACAGCTGCCAAAAAAGCCAACACAGTTCTAGGCTGCCTAAACAGAGAGATAGAATCAAGATCACATGAAGTGTTAATACCACTTTATAAAGCCCTGGTAAGGCTATTTCCTAGATTTATTTTAAATCCCGAGACTTGACCATATTGATTGATCGTGTTCAATAAGACCCTACTAGATTCCTGCGGTTGTTCCAATATTATGACCAGATCATCCGCAAATGCACGGACTCTGTATTCTTGCTGTCTAATCTTAATCCCTTTTAGACCGCCCAAGCCCCGTATCTTATTCAACAGTATTTCCAAAGTTATAATAAACAATAATGGGGACAGAGGACAGCCCTGTCTTGTACCTTTTTCAATTTGAAAGGAGTCTGTCAGACTTCCATTGACAATGATCTGGGCTGTTTGCTGCTGATATATTGCACCAATTGACCGTAAAAAGCCATCTCCTATCTACATTTTTTGCAATGTCTTCAGCAGGAATTGCCAATTAACTCGATCAAAGGCTTTCTCTGCATCCAAAAATATGAATGCGGCCGGGATTTGATTGTTCTTTCCCAGGTATTCTAAAGCATTAATAATTAATCTAACGTTGTTCTTCATCTGTCTGCCCTGTATAAAACCAGTTTGATCGGTATGTATCAATTGTTGAATTACCACCATTAGCCTATTTGCTAATATTTTAGTAAAAATTTTATAATCTACATTGAGTAATGAAATAGGTCTATAATTTTTTGGCTGGGTAAGGTCTTGGTCTTCTTTGGGTATCAACGATATGAACGCAGTCTTCCACGAAGGGGGCACTTTCCCTCCCGATTGAATTTTATTGAATAGTTCTCTGAGGGGTTCTACCATTTCTAACTGTAAATTTTTTAATAAACAGCTGTTAAACCATCTGTGCCTGGTGCTTTCCCTAACTTTAATTGTTTAATTGCCTGCAGAATTTCCCCAGAGGTTATTGGTTGATTCAGCTTATGCCTATGTTCTTCTCTAACTAGGGGGATTTTCTCTTTATCTAGGTATTTGTCTATGTCTACGTCCTTAATTTTATCCCCTTTATACAACTCTGTAAAAAATTCCCGAAATACCTTTTGGATCTCTTCCTGTTGAAACACTTCCTTCCCTCTGTAACACAATTTGGATACATTTCGAGCTTTCCTTTTTTTTCTAATCTGATAAGCCAACCACCTACCGGGTTTATTTGCATTGCAGAAAGTATTATGTTTAGCATATAATAAACTGGTGGCTACCTGGTCAGAGATCAGCATATCAAACTGAGATTTTAGTATAGAAATTGTTTCCTTAATCTTTGTATCTCCTGGATTCAATGTTAATTCTGACTCTTTCCCTTTAATTTCCTCTTCCAATTCTTTTCGTTTTTGCCCTTGTTTGTGTCTATGTATTTTGTTTATATTCATTAATACTCCTCTCATATACGCTTTGCTTGCATCCCATACATATTCCATAGATGTACCCTTATTCATATTAAGAACAAAATATTCCGATAGCAATTTTTTACAGTCATTAACATACTTTTCATATCTAAATAAGTTTTCATTCAACCTCCAGGACCTTCTTGCCTGGGCTACCCTTCCCAATTCCATCCAGACTGGATTATGATCTGAGAGAACTCTCGCCATAATCTTTGTCTTCTTCACCCTGCAAAGTAAATCATTTGTAATTAGTATAAAATCAATCCTTGAAAGAGATTGATGTCTGTTGGAAAAAAAGGTAAAGTCATATTCTTCTGCATGCCTCTCGCGCCAAGCGTCTCGCAATTCAAAGTCATCCAGCATGTCAAAAAAGGGTTTGGGTAACTTAGCTCGGAATTTGGTGTTCGGGCGAGATGTCTTCTTATCTCTTTTGGTGTCGATCACGCCATTCCAGTCACCCAATATTATACAAGACTCAAAGTCCCACTGTGCTAATTTAGCATGGAGATTTCTATAAAATCCATCTTGTTGTTGATTAGGAGCATAAATTCCCAAAAGTAACGTCTTTTTCCCTTCTAAGATTAAATCTAATGCAATATATCTTCCAAAGGGATCTGCTTCAATTAGCTCAGCTTTAATGTCTTTTCTTAAGTATACTACTATGCCATTTTTCTTTTCCATGGCTGAGGTCGCAAAATGTTGGCCCAATTTGGGGTTAAACAAATATTTTTGATCGGTTGGTTTGATATGAGTTTCTTGCAAACAAATTATGTCATTCTTGAACTGTTTGAGATAATGAAATATTTTCTTTCTTTTCTGTGGAGAATTCAGTCCGTTAACATTCCATGTCAAAATCTTAGTTGTCATTTTTGGTTGCCTGAAGCTTTTTTAGAGCCTCCCGCAAGGCCTGTCTCACCTTTGGTTTGGCTTCTCCCACAGCTTCTGAGCTTGTCGCTGTAGCTCCTTGATCAATGGCCAACGATTGTTGAGATTGTTGCATAGTAGCTTGTTTATCCGTTTGTCTGGTGGTCATACGGTTGGATCTTTTTTCCTTGACTCCTTGCCCTTCCGGGAGAGGGAGATGATACATTTTATCTGATGGTTGTGTGGTTTGCTGTTTATCTTGTTCGTTTCGTGGTTTTTCACCATATCCTGAAGATTCAGGGTATCCCATCTTCAGAATCTTATGATAGAAATCACGAGCTTTCCATACAGAACTGAGACGATATCTTTGTTTGTCCATTGTAACTATAATACCGAATGGGGCATCCCATCTGTACTGTATCTGACGCTTTCTGAGCTCTTCCACCAGAAAAGCATAATCTCTTCTGGCTCTTAGCATTTGAGGTGGTATTTCTTTCAAAACAATCAGATCCTGTCCACCAATTTGAAGCTTAGTATTATAGGACTCTTGTAATATCATATTTCTAGATTCTCTTGTAACAAAGTATATTACCACATCTCGGGGGAGTTGCCTTTGTTTTGCCGCCCACGAGTTAACACGAAAAGTCTTGTCAATCTGCCAATCAAAATTGGATCCCGGTTTTCCCACCAGACGGTCAAAAGCTTCAGAAAACATTTGCTTTAAGTTCTCCTGCTTTTCTTCACGCAGCCCCCTCACTCTTAATGCAAGCTCCATCTGCTTATACTGTATCATAATAATTTGTTTTTCAGCATTATCAATTTTTTGTTCCACCACTTCAGTTTTGGATATCAGGTTAGTTTTAGCTTCATTGAGAATTTCTAAATTATCTTCCATTCCAGAAATATATTCTGTTATCACATTTACTATTCCCATCATATCATCATTCGATATTTAGTATCGAATTTGTCATATAGAACTTCCATCTCATTCCTTATTTCATCTTTGAACTCTCTAAGCATTTCTAGATTCTGTTCTCTGGATTCTCTAAACATTTCTAAGTTCTGTTCTCTGGATTCTTTGAACATTTCCAAGAAAAATTCTTTTGTTAGTACGTCTCCACTAGGGGGCATAGAGGGTGGGGGCTGCAACTTTGTGCCAGGTATGGGAGGCGTTTTCGGAGGTAATTTCACAGAGGTTGATTTGGATGCCATTATATTTTGGTTTTAATTATTTATTCTAAATTGCTAATCCACTGTGCTGTTTGGAGAAAAAGAAATTCCTCCCCACCCCTTTTTTTTTTTTTTACAAAGGGTTTTACGGAGGGTTTCAAAAGAGAAAGTCCGTTTGGAATGTTTGGAATATCTCTATATCAACAACAAAGAGTCTTTGAAGGCTTTGAGGGAGTAGGTCTAATTATATTATAAAAAGTTATTCCTTTGATTCTGTACCAGGAAGCCGGAGATAACAAATGCAAAAGCTGTAAGTGCCATTTTGAAGACAATTAAACGAAAGAGGTTTTTATAACATTGAAGCTGGTATTTCAGATAGAGAAAAATTTTAAAGTTCACAAGTTTGGTCTTTGCTTGTATTGATTTTCAATAGTCTGTTTTCTAAAGATTGTCCTAAGGGGTGGGGTTCCTGTCTTGTGCTGTAGATAACAGCTGAGAAGTTCGGGTCGGAGTTGAATGACTCAGCTTTGGGTTGATCCTCCCCCTCCATTCACAGCCCAAAAAGAAACAAACTGTGAACTTCAAAGAAGATTATTACCAGCTGAGATTCCTCACTGCTTTTTTCTTGTCTGAAAAAAGAGTTATCTTCTTGATATTGAGTAGATAACGAACCAGAACTCTGGGGGCAGCTCGGTTAAGCTGCCGACGGCGACAGTCCCCTCCCCGGAAGCCCGAGAATTTCAGAATTCTCATTTCTCCTCAGGATCCAACTGCTGTGGTTTTGTAAGAATTGCTCAGGCAGTCTTCCGGAGTCAGTCCTCCAAAATGGAGGCATATCTGCCTATCACAAACCGCTTCCAATTTTAAGAATAACTTTATGGGGAAATTGTTGGATCATCCATGGAATGGCCACCATACCATTGCTTGGAGGAGAAACAGAACATTCCATATATAGTCCATTTTGCACATACCTGTATTGCTCACCCCCTTCTGACTCTATGTCTCCATAGCTTTTGCAAATGCTTCTGAATCCCATTTTTATTTCTCTTCAGCCCTTGCCTTACTCCCAATGTGTGGAGGCTTGTCAACCTGGATACTTCAAGGTGGTCCAGGAAGGAAAACCAATCTGCTGCTACAACTGCAAACCCTGTGCTGAAGGGAGCATTTCTACTCAAGAAGGTGGGTGAATGGGACTCCAAGCAGCTCTTGGAAATGGAGCAAAGGTTCCTACAGATCTTTTCTATGAAAATGTTTTAAAGTTGGATATTAAGGGGAGAACGTAGTTAAGTTTCAGAATTGGTTTCACCAAGGGGTGAATAGAATGTCAGAATCTGTTGGAATGAGATTGTGAGATGTAGAGGAAACCAAGCAGCTAACTAGAAGCTTCTGTAGCTTAGTAAAGGATCAGATGAAGTTACATGAAGTAACATATTTCTTTACCATGACAAAGAGTATGATATTGCTTCTATACTGTAAAGCTATCCATCAAGGGGAATGACAGCCAACTCACACAGGATCTAGTTGGTCATCTTGGGATCTTCTAGTTCCAGAAAGGACTCAGGATAGCATTTCTGACTATCCATCTTCCTCCAAGATAAAAGAAGAACACAATAACAGAGTTAGAAGTGACCTTGGGGGCTGTCTAATCCAACCTCCTGTTTAAGCAGGAAACTCTACACAATTTCATACAAATTGTCCAGTCTCTGGACAATTTGCACAGTTACAGTATATGTGGTACCTTGCTCATTAGTAGTAACTGTGAGAGGGATCATGGAATCCTAGTGGACAACCATTTAAATATAAGCCATCAGTGTGCCACAGCTGCCAAAAAACCCAACACAGTTCTAGGCTGCCTAAACAGAGAGATAGAATCAAGATCACATGAAGTGTTAATACCACTTTATAATGCCCTGGTAAGGCTATACTTGGAATACTGCATTCAGTTTGGTCACCACAATGTGAAAAATTGTGGAGACTCTAGAAAGAGTGCAGATAAGAGCAACAAAGATGATTAGGGGACTGGAGGCTAAAACATATAAAGAACTGTTGCAGGAACTGGGTATGTCTAGTTTAATGAAAAGAAGGGCTAGGGGAGACATGATAGCAGCAATATCTTGGGGCCTGCCACAAAGAATAGAGAGTCAAACTATTATCCAAAGCACCGGAGGGTAGAACAAGAAGCAATGGGTGGAAACTAATCAAGGAGAGAAGCAACTTAGAAGTGAGGAGAAATTTCCTGACAGTTAGAACAATTAATCAGTGGAACAACTTGTCTCCAGAAGTTGTGAATGCCCCAATACTGTACATTTTTAAGATGTTGGATAACCATTTGTCTGAAGTGGTGTAGGGTTTCCTGCCTACAGGAAACTCTACACTAGAAGACCTCAAAGGTGCCTTCCAACTCTGTTATTCTTTTCTTTTCTTTTCTATCCTATCCTATCCTATTCTTCTTAAAAACCTCCAATGATGAAGAACCCACAATTTCTGAAAGCAAGCTGTTCTGGTGATTAATTGTTCTCACTGTTAGGAAGGTTTTCCTTAATTCCAGGTTGCTTCTATCCTTGATTAGTTTCCATCCATTGCTTCTTGTCCTGTTATGGAGGAGACAAGGGATGGTCTGTGTTTCCTGTGGAATAGCTATTTCATGGAATACATTGCAACTAGAGAGGAATCTTTCCACATTATAGTTATTATAGGGGAAGGTCAAACCAAAGATCTTTATTTGTATTTGTATTTGTATTTTATTATTTGTATGCCGCCCTTCTCCGGGAGGACTCAGGGCGGCGAACAATTCAAGGGGGAAAAAAAGGGGGAACATAAAAGACAAAATACAAATAATAAAAGTAGACAACAGTCGCACAACCATACATGTCGAGAGGGGAGGGAACTCATCACCCCCAGTCCTGCCGGCAAAGCCAGGTTTTGACGGCTTTTCGGAAGGCCTGGAGAGAGGTGAGGGCCCGAATCCCTGCGGGGAGTTCATTCCAGAGGGCTGGAGCTGCCACAGAGAAGGCCCTCCCCCGGGTAATAGCCAGGTGGCATTGGCTGGTAGATGGCACCCGGAGGAGGCCAACCCTGTGAGATCTAATGGGTCTGTGGGAGGTAATTGGCAGCAGGCGGTCTCTCAAGTTTATCAGTTTCAAATTAACCATTGGGATTGGGTGGGAAAAACTGAATCCATAAATAGTTCAACAATATTTATATTGCATTTAAATGTTATCCTAAAATTAAAGAGATGTGATATAAATCAAGCTGAATTTGCGTGAACCAGAATATACCAATTCACTCAGGCTGGCCAATTCTAGGCCATTGAAGACCTTCTTGCATGATGTAGGTGGTTGTCCTTCTTCCCTTTGGCTTCCTACAGTTTCCAAGATGGAAAAGAGCAGGAGAGAAATGGAGATGTTTGATAAATTAAAATAACTCATCCCAAATTTTGCCCCTTATTAATCTAGCTACATTTTCTCAATTCATCATCTTTGGACACTTGCTAATGCAAAGAAGCACATCCACACACATACTCATAAACCTTTTCTGTCCACCTCCCTTTCCCCTGGCAGATACTACACATGCAAAGTAAGATTTGGGTTTTCTGATTTCAAAATCTAACCCCCATCCTATAAATTCATAGTAGATGTTACATCTGTCCTTTGCAGATGCAGAATACTGCAGAAGATGTCCAGAAGACCAGTATCAAAACAAGCTTCGAACTAAATGCATCCCCAAAATTGTCACCTTTTTGTCCCATCAAGAGCATTTGGGAATCATCCTTATTTCCTTTGCCCTATTCCTAATCTTCACCACAGTTTTGGTCTTGGTAATATTCATTAAATTCCAAGAAACTGCAATCATCAAAGCCAACAACCGGGATCTCTCCTATATCCTCCTGGTATCCCTTCTGCTCTCCTTTCTGACCTCCTTCCTCTTCATTGGACGGCCAAGGAGAGCCACCTGCCTTCTCCAACAAGCCGTTTTCAGCATTATCTTCTCAATTGCTGTGTCATCTGTTTTGGCCAAAACTATCACAGTGATGCTGGCCTTCCTGGCCACAAAGCCAGGAAACAGAGTGAGGAGATGGCTGGGCAAGAGTCTAGCCAACTCGATCATCCTTTCTTGTTCCGGAATCCAAGTTGTCATTTGTTTCACTTGGTTAGGACTCTTCCCTTCATTCCCTGATTCTGATATGTATTCCCAGCCAAGAGAGATTGTTCTGCAATGCAATGAAGGCTCTGCTGCCATGTTTTATATTGCTCTTGGTTATATGGGCTTTCTGGCTGCCATCTGCTTCGTGGTGGCTTTTCTGGCCAGGAATCTTCCAGGAGCCTTCAATGAAACCAAGCTGATCACCTTTAGCATGCTGGTCTTCTGCAGTGTTTGGGTGTCCTTTGTGCCCACCTATCTGAGCACAAAGGGGAAGTTCATGGTGATCGTGCAAGTCTTCTCCATCTTAGCCTCCAGTGCTGGCCTCCTGAGTTGTATCTTCATCCCTAAGTGTTACATCATTTTGCTAAGGCCAGACTTGAATACAAAGGAGCAACTGATGTTGAAAAGTGAAGCAGCAAATTGATTCTGGTGGATGGTCTGGAGTACAATTCCCACCCAATTTGTCAATTCGTCATTAGCTACTTTTCAGAGGAAAACACTCTTTTGCTGGCTGCTTTTGATAATAAGAGCCGAGGTGGTGCAGTGGTTAAATGCAGCACTGCAGGCTACTTCAGCTGACTGCAGTTCTGCAGTTTGGCTGTTCAAAACTCACCGGCTCAGGGTTGACTCAGCCTTCCATCCTTCCGAGGTGGGTAAAATGAGAACCCGGATTGTTGTTGGGGGCAATATGCTGACTCCGTAAACCGCTTAGAGAGGGCTGAAAGCCCTATGCAGCAGTATATAAGTCTAACTGCTATTGCTATTGCTATTGCTAATTGTCTATTGCTTTTAAAGTAATCTCCTGCTAAAGCCAAATTGCCATTGTTTCTATGTTGGGCAGCGTTGCTTGGAATTTTAACCTTCACCATTAACTTTGTAATGAAGATATTAGCATTTTAGCATCGCTGTCTAGGGTTCATTTTTCAATTTAGGAAACCAATAAAGGAGAATATTTGTACCTCAAGTGTCAAGGTTCCAAGTAATGAACCCAACCAATTCAACAACTCTGATACTTCTAGCTTTCTCAAAGAATTGCTTTATTGCATACAACATTTTGGCACAGTTGAAAAACAAACCAGCTCTGGCTGTGCTTCCCGTGCTTTCAATGTAATTAAAGATTAGACAGTCCCCTCCCTCCCTCCCACAGGTCATATTGTCCAATTAGGTGTTCTGCTATCTCTTTGGTAACCTCTTCCAGTCTCTGGCCAGCACCTGTTGGGGTGACCTTGGTTCGCATAAGAAGGTAAGTTGTTGATGTCTGGTCTCATATTCCAAAGCTCTCCCCTCCAAAGTGTAACAAGATGAAAAACTGTGAAAATTGCTGTGACAGGCCCGATCCTTTCAAAATTGACATCAGATTGAAATGAGGAGTTCATGGTGCTCTCTGAGCTTGATTGTTTCTTGCAGATGTTTCATTACCAAACTAGATAACTAGGTAGCACTCATGATGTTACTTAGTTTGGGTAATGAAACATCTGCAAGAAAACAACCCAGCTCAGAGATCACCAAGGACTCCCCACTCATTTTAGGAAACCATATTTTTCTTTTGAGCCAAGGCCATTTCATTTGCTGTGCAAGAACTAACCTTTTCATCAACTAAGCCACAGGCAGCATATTCTGAAAGTCCTTCAATACACTTGCTTGTTGTATGTAAGGTACAAGCTCAGCTGGAAAAGTGGGTGATGCAGTGCTGGGATTCAAATTTTTTACTACCGGTTCTGTGTATGTGGCTTGGTAGATATGGCATGGCTTGGTAGGTGTGGCTTGGTGGGTGTGGCAGAGGAAGCATACTGTAAAATCTCCATTCACTCCCCACTCCAGGGGAAGGTTACTGCAAAATCCCCATTTCCTCCTGATCAGCTGAGACTTAGGAGGCAGAGGTTAGATGGGGGTGAGGCCAGTCAGAGGTGGTATTTACCGGTTCTGCGAACTACTCAAAATTTCCACTACCAGTTCTCCAGAACTGGTCAGAACCTGCTGAATACCACCTCTGTGGTAATATAATCCATAAACTTGACATTTGTGGAATATTACCAGTAATCAATGTTGTTAGGAATATAATCTAACAGTTGGGTTGGCAATATATAAATCATGTAACAATGTTGTACCTGTTTCTTTAAATCATACTGTGAAATATGATTGGTTGATGTTTTCCTCAATCGGCCATAAGAGGGAGCCAGAATGACTGTTAGCTCTCTGTTGGTTAGATGCTGGGCTGATCTGCTCTGAGTGTTTTAGAAGCTGGGTGTTAGAAAGTGCCGAGAGCTATTGTAAGTTTTGCAACTGCTAGCAAACTTTGAGTACTGAACTGATTATATGATACTGGACTATGTTATTTGGATTATCCCTTAACTGAAAGACATTGATGACTGACTGTCTTATCCGTGTATGACTTGGACTGTTTGATGGACTCTGATACCTCTATTTCCATGAAAGTAAAAGCCTATTTAAACTGCAGTGTCTCTGTATGCTGGTTTGTGTGTTCTCCAACACAACTCTCACAACGCTTCGCTGAATGTACTTGCTCTCCCAACAGGGAGCTTCCCTAACAAATGTTTTCTATTATTCAATTGTCATATGGTGTCAATGCCATTTATTGTTTGATTAGTTGCCTTGTGATGTATCAGATACACCAAATGTATGTAGCCTTCAGTTCTGTAGCCTATGAAAAGACTTGACACACACACACACACACACACACACACACACACACACACACCTTAATAAAGACTTTTCACACTGTCTGTATTGCCTCTGATTCATATTATTGGGGGGAGGGGTTTGTGAAAAAGCCACTTTTGGAAAAGGTAAAAAAGTTTTTCTCTCTCACATTCATGGAAATTGGTTTCATCAGTTCCATGCCAAACTCAGGATGCCTGAATTTCTAGGCAATAGTAGGAGGGAAAAGGTGAAACACAATAAGTGCATCTGTGCCCTAAGGTTGTGTTGTGTTGTGCTCTGTTGTATTATTATATTATTATTATTATTATTTTTTATTCATTTTTTAATTTCATTTATATTTATATAGCCACCTATTCATTCAAAGTGACTCTAGGCAGCTTACAAACAATAAAAACACAGCATAGGAAAATAATAACAAAAACATAATAACACCCCCCAGATGACAACACATGGTTAAAGAAACCTTTTGATGGGCTCCATCACAGTCTGGATTCACCAGACCCGCTGGTGAAACCACCTCTTCAGAGCCTCACGAAAGAATATCAAAGTGGGGAGCAATCTAATTTCTGAAGAGACGATGTTCCAAAGGGGAGGAGCCACCATGGAGAAGACCCATCTTCTGGGTCCCATCACATGTAACTCCTTAGGGGATGAGACCCACAATATTCCTTGACTCCCCACTCTAGAGGGTTGGATGTCAGACCTGGAAGCCATCTTTTACATTAGGCCTTCAGGCCTGCTACATTTTCTATTGTGGGGAAAAGGGGGGAGGGATTATATGGAGTATGGGAGATATATAGTCTAAATAACATTCCTTTCTCAGAGAGTCAAGGACATCTTGACCTGCAGATGAAATGGATCTCCAGTTGGGATGGTGCCTGATTGGATTATGTAATGGACATGTGGGTGCTGGGCAGGGACTTGAACTTTCCCTTGGGTGGGGAAAACCTGGAAGATTTCAGATTTGGGTTTTACCAGATGTACCAATATGACATCTCTAATAAAATTTGAGGAAACTCAAGTCTTGGAGTCTTCTTTCATTGGGGGTGTTACTTGGAACCCTGACATTGGGTGGATATGACCGGCAAAAGATGGTCCCTCAGATAGGAATAAAAGGAATGTGATTAAAGGAGATGCTATTAATTTTTTAAAATATTTTTATTTTATTTTTATATAAACAATCCATTTCCATTAACCAGTATGTCATCTGGGTACAAATATTTTGTGCCAACCTTAAAATATACCATCATATTCATTATTTAATGTCATCTTGGCTTAATTTCCAATACCTTAAGTATCTAATATTATAACAAACCCATTGTAATTCATTTAACTCTAATAGTTATATTGACTATTAATACATTTCTTATACTTTAGATAGCTTCTTTTATTATTAATTATTATGTCTATTCTCTAACCCCCGGTGAAAAGATTCTCAAAATGTATAATCATCAGTTTGTTCTTTCTCTTTGATAGCCAGTGTCAATCTGTTCATTTCTGCACATTCTAATATTTTCCTAATCACATTCTCCTCTGTAGGGAGCTCTTCGCTTTTCTAATTTTGTGCAAATACAATCCTAGCTGCTGTTATAACATGGATCATCAAGTATACATTATAATTTTCTGGTAAAATCCCCAGCAAAAATATTTCAAGTTTTAAGTCAATATGTTGTTGTATCGTCTTTCCCAGCCACGTATGTATTTTAGTCCAACATTTTTTGTGGAGGTCCACCACATATGATAGTACAAGCCTGTGTCTGGTGGTGATTAGAGTATGTTGATGTTTCTTTTAAGCTGCATGTTGACACTTCGTTGACAATTTGCAGGAGAGAAATTGAGAACATGAAAAGAAGCAAAGGGCTTTTAATATTTTTTTTAAAAGCTTATTAAGAAATTGCCCTTAAAAACTTACATCAAGAGGATATTACCCCAATCAGCTGGATGAATTCTAACAGTAGGAAAGGTTCTGATTCCAGAACTCAATTCATGAAAAGGCTCAGGAAAAGGGACAGATCTTATAGCCTTTATTAAGCCCATAGTAAGATGCCACTCTTATTATGGCCATGCTGAAAATCTTTCTGAATTCCGGATTTTTGATGAGTGTTTTAAAACAGATTTGAGCCAAACTCTCCAGTTTCCCATCTTGGCACATCTTGCGAATCTCCATTAAATTCCAAGGAACTCCTGTAGTCAAAAGAAACAATTGGGATCTCTCCTACAGCCTCCTAATTGCCCTCCTGCTTTCCTTTTTGACCTCATTCTTATTTATAGGCCAGTCAGGGTTCCAAATAGCATCCAAAAGTCAATCAGAGTCCAAGGTAAAGTATTGTTCAAAGTTCCAATTTATTAAGAGAGCCATGTGGGCACATCTGGGGAAACCCGAATCTGAAAGCTTCCTGGTTTTCCCCACCCAGTTGAAAGTTCAAGATCTTGCCCACACACCCACAAATCCATCACATGGTCCAATCTTCCACTGCCATGCTGGCAGCTTCCACCCATCCAGTTCCAGTCAGGTGCAGAGGTGCAAAAACAAAGGATGATCTTGGCTTTCTAGAAAGAATTTTGTTATGGCTCCATACCATCTAATTCCATACAATCCCCTCTCCCATTTTCCCACAATAGAAAATGCATAGTAGAATAATAGAAAGTATGGCAGGCCTAAGAGCCACAAGAAAATATACAGTAGCTGCGGGCCTGACACAGAGCTTTTCTCCAACAAATTGCATTCTGCAACATCTGTTGCCATTTCCACCATCCTGGCTAAAACAGTGATGGTGGTGTTAGCATTCTTGGCCACAAAACCAGGGAATGAAGTACAGAGTTGGCTAGGGAAAGGGCCTGGAGACTAAAACATATGAAGAACAGTTGCAGAAATTTGGTTTCTAGAGAATCTAGAGAAAAGAAGAACATGATAGCAGTATTCCAGTATTTAAGGGGTTGCCACAAAGAAAATGGGGTTATCAACTTATTTTCCAAAGCACCAGAAGGCAAGACAAAAAACATTGGATGGAAACTGAGAGAAGTTAGCTGGAAATAGGAGGAACTTCCTAACAGTGAGAACAAATAACCAGCTCATCTTCAGAGGTTTTGAGTGCTTCATCACTGCAGGCTTTTAAGAAGAGATTAGACAGTCCCTTGTCTGAAATGGTGTAGGGTCTCCTACTTGAGCAGGGGGTTGGACTAGAAGACCAATTCCAATTCTTTTCTGATATTGATTCTGTATTTCCTATTGTGTGCTTGATTATTTCTTTCTCTCCAATGTGCATTAATATCAACAGTTCTCATTGCTAGTTATCCCTGAACGGAATTGATAATTCCAAAGAGTGAGAGAATGGGGAAAAGGGCTGTAGGATTTGCCCCTTTTTCCCAGCTTCCTTGTGAGTCAATTTCTGAAACATTTATCTTCCCCACTGTTGGGGTTTGCCCAAATGATTGAGATCATGTCCTCCAGATGTTGTAAAGTGTTTAGGGGCAATTGCTTAATAAAACTTTTAAAAGATTGATTAAAAGTGGTGGCATCTCTCTGGATATTTCTCCTTCTTTGGTACCCATCCTGCAAATTCTAAATTGAGTGCTGACACATAGAATAATGGAAACAACTGGATCTGTGCGCAGGATTTCAACAAAATGATAGTGATTTATTAATGTTTTTCCATCTACTCTCTAGGGACATTTCCAACTCTCAACATAAACAACAAACTAAGGAACAACACAAAGAGATTGTGTGAGAAAGGTCAGATGCTCCTGAGACCCTGGGAGGAGTTGGACGGGTGGGGAGGGGGTTGCATCAGTGTTCTGACTCTCACCCAAGGCTTGAGTGAGTTCCAACCCTCTTAGCCAAGTGAACAAAACCTCGGTCTTGGAAAAGGTAGGTGCCTTCTATTGTCATTGGCTGATCATTTTGATTAGAACAAAAGCAGTCAGTCTTCCAGGTCCAGCAAGGATGATGCTCCTCCTACTCTTCCTGATGCAGCTGCCCTTGGCGGCCTATGAGATGATGAAAGTCAAATGCCTCTTGACTTTGGAGAGGGATGGGGCAGGTCCATGGAATCATTACAGGCCAGGAGACCATCTGGTTGGGGGGCTCATTTCTGCAACCTACGCTCCATTTAGAATCTATAACTTCAGGAGAGCTCCCAAGACTGATGTTCGCTTGTAAGTCACTCTGGCTGTGAGAGAAATAATAGCACCGCAATTCTGTAAGGGTTCCTCAAGGGTTTGTGCCCTTTTCTTGGAGCTTTATACACCTTTCTGTCCTAGTCGGAGTTCAACGAGTTCAGGAATAAGCAACTGACAAAATAGAGACAGGCATTTCACACAACTGGAGAGAATGGCAAGGTCTTCTGCTGGGTGATTCTGCTGAACTCCAGCCTTGGAAAGACCTGAGCTTCCCCCTCTCTGCAAGTGTTCAAGCAAAGCTGATGATGTGGCCATTATTTTATACTTTTGATCTGGCCTTGAGAATGAGATTGATTCTGTGACTGCATTTGCCCTTCTAGATGTCATAATGCCTTGGTCTCCATGGAGGTGGATCAAGGCCACCTCAGAATAACAGAGTTCAGTCTTATGCCTAATTGTATCCATGCTCTTCTCTAGATCTTCTAAAATTATCTACAAATCTCCTCAAAACCAATTAACAGTGTGATATATTTCAGGAAAGGATCCATGAAGTACTGGAAGCTCCTGTCTTTCCAGATTGCCATCCAAGAGGTCAACCACAATCACCTCCTCTTACCCAACATCACCCTGGGCTACACCATCCATGACAATTATTTTGATCCAAGAATGACTTCAGCTGTTCTGCTGGATCTCCTTTCACCTGGCAAGGCCAACATCCCAAATTACAGCTGCAGGAAGACAAAAAGTACATTGGTTGTCCTCGAAGGGACTGACTTTGAATACTCAATTCAGATTTCAACCACGCTGGGCACCTACAAAATCCCACAAGTATGTTTCTTTGCAGTTAGTTTCTGAGTTCTATCTGTGGGCTGTCAGACTCCTGAATGTGAAATAACATAACTACGTAGTACGATGGACTTGCAGGGCTGGCACAACATGTAACTTGTTCACACTGGTGCAATAGGACTGGGTGTTTGTTAATATGATTTATTGGGCTAGGGATTTTCTGTCGTCACTGTGAGTTCTCTTGTGTTTGGATGGGGGTTCATTGAGGGAGCTCAACCAATCTAAATGTACATATTTTGTGCAATGACAAATAAATAATTCTAAAAAAATCTAAGTTTGAAAGTTGTTGGGTTTTTGTTTTTTAATGGATTTTCAAAGAAAGAAGGTTTTCCTCTAGAAATAATGGGGAATAGTGGGACTATGGAAGAATCAAGAGTGACACAGTGATCCAGGCTAGTGAAGCAATCCCAATATGTAGCAGAAACGCAATCTAGACATTGTGCTGGAGGAGAGCAATTTCTCTAATGGGACCAGTATTGGGAGATGGGAAGAGTCCACAACAATCCCACCAATGGACATTCTTGGCAGTAAGAATCAAAGAGTCACAGAGTTGGAGGATTGGAAAGTTTTGAGGGGGTTATGTAATCCAGTGCAGGAATCCAGTATCCCCTACACAATCATTCAGGCTGTCTTGAAACATCTCTAGCAAAGGACTCAACTACCTTCTGAAGTGGCTTTTTTCAAAGTTGGACAGCTCCTACACTAGGACATGCAGCTGAAATCTTATCCACTGTAAGCTTCTTGTTTTGTCTTCTGCACTGGAGCTGAACAATTCTGCCCTGCCTTCCATAGGCAGCCCCTCATTCAATGGGGCCTATAATCTTCTTCATCCAAGCTAAACAGACCTAATACCTTCAACTGTTTCCAGCCTCTTATCATCTTGACTTGCTCTCCTCTAGTTTGTCAATGTCCTTCCAAAAATTTAGTGTCCAATATTTAGCTGCCATCTGACCAAACAGAATGAAAGGAACCATACCTTCTCTTGACCTTGCCACTACATATTCATTAATGCCACCCAGGGCCTCAATTGAATTTTCTTTGTGCACTAGAATCACACTTTTGGCTCATGTTCACCTTGGAATCCAAGATTTCTTTTCATATGCTTTCTCTCCCAGTAAGTAATGGGGAGGGGGGAGAGAACAACCTATATTCATGTCTTTATTTTTGTCTACTGAAAAATAGAACATCATACAATCATTATAATTTTCAGGTTGTACATAGTTTGACAGTAAATTCATGCAAAATAAAATGAGTGCCTTTATTTTTCAGGTCAGCTATGCTTTTGCTTCGCCATTACTCAGTGATAAGACCTATTTTCCTTTTTTCTACCAGTCAGTCCCCAAAGAAGGGGTCCAGTACCCGGGGATAATCGTATTGCTTCAGTATTTCAGATGGACATTGATCGGTCTTGTTGTTGCTGACACCAGCAATGGAGAGCAGTTCATCCGAACTTTTAAGCCAATGCTCACCCAGAATAATATTTGTGTTGTTTTCTCCCAAACAATCTCACTAGATACCCAAAAAATGAAGCGTAATTCCATAGGTTTCCTTCAGTGGAGCCAGGTCAATGTATACCTTTATTATGCCGAAGCTCTGTCCTTCACAGAGGGAATATACATTGTACAACATATTCTTGGATCCTTGACAAAGCCCAGTGTCGGGAAAGTCTGGGTCACAACTGCTTTGTGGGATCTCACTTTTGAGATGACATACACTCCCCTAACTTTCAAATACACCCATAGCATTTTTTCCTTTCTCATCCAGACTGAGAAAAGAACAAAATGCGATGATTTTGAAAAAAGTTATTTTTTAATGAAGAGATTTGCAGATGATGCTTTTCTATGTTCGTATGCAAAGCACCCTTTGGCTGTGAAAGGCTGGACCAGATGCCAGGAGAAAGAGGAAGTTGAAATTCTGCCCCAAGGAGTGGTTGAAAGAATCTTGACCTTAGACACTTACAACATCTACAGTGCTGTGTGGAATGTTGCAAGCTCCATAAATGCTGCGTATTTGTCCATCTCCAAGAGAATGATGGTGTTGCACAAGAAGAGGTTGGACACTGAAAAGCTGAAGCCATGGCAGGTATTTCTTTTTCCCAAATACAGACAACTCCACCTTTATTCCCCCAATCTTTCCATACTTTGAACACATACTGTGCCATGCAAAGACCTCCACAGATTATTGTGGTGTTTTGGTTGCATTCTAAGTCTTTTGTGGGGAAAGTCTTTGAGCCTGTCTTTTCCCTAGAACTTCTGTCTGCTACCTAGCTTCTCCAGGTTCTCTCTCTTCAAGCATCCATAGTTCTGAAATGTGGTGCCTCTCGGTCACACACACACACACCTTTTTGGAACAGCATATCAGAAAAAGGTGACCCTGCCTTTATATTGTATATTACAAAGGTATAGGAAAGCAACTCAAACTTGGTTGTTTCTGCAGACTTTTGAGGAGGAGGAGATATGAGAGAGGTTCTTCCCCTGAATGAGTTTATTTAAGATTTATGGTTTCTCAACACAATACCATTTTACTGGTACTGCATTGAATTTGTTGGTGTAATATCTATTTTCACATGGTCATATTTTAGTTGATTTAATCCTATATATACAATGAGTGGATCCATTTTAAGATTAGTGAAATAAGTGTTAGATAAATTATAGATGAGAGAGGGAAGGAGGGAGGAGAGAGAGAAAGATGATATAGATAGATATGGGTGAGTGGATGGATAGATAGATGATGGATAGATGATAGATAGATAGATAGATAGATAGATAGATAGATAGATAGATAGATAGATAGATAGATAGATAGATAGATAGATAGGTATAGGTATAGGTATAGGTATAGGTATAGGTATAGGTATAGGTATAGGTATAGGTATAGGTATAGGTATAGGTATAGGTATAGGTATAGATATAGATATAGATATAGATATAGATATAGATATAGATATAGATATAGATATAGATATAGATATAGATATAGATATAGATATAGATATAGATATAGATATAGATATACATAGATGATAGATAGATAGATAGATAGATAGATAGATAGATAGATAGATAGGGATGGATGGATGGATGGATGGATGGATAGATATAGATATAGATATAGATATAGATATAGATATAGATATAGATATAGATATAGATATAGATATAGATATAGATATAGATATAGATATAGATATAGATATAGATATAGATATAGATATAGATATAGATATAGATATAGATATAGATATAGATATAGATATAGATATAGATATAGATATAGATATAGATATAGATATAGATATAGATATAGATATAGATGATATAGATATAGATATAGATATAGCTATAGATACAGATACAGATACAGATACAGATACAGATACAGATACAGATACAGATACAGATACAGATATAGATATAGAAGACAGATGAGAGAGACAATAAATGAGAGAAAGATGATAGATAAGATAGATGAGAGAGACAAAGATAAGAGAGAGAGAGTGAGATGATAGATAAGAGAAGATATATGAGATAAGAGAAGATATATGAGAGTGAGATATGATAGGTAAGAAAGATAGATGACAGTGTCTGTGAGTGAGATAAGATAGATGAAAGAAAGAGGGAGGGAGAGGGAGAGAGAAAGAGAGAGAGAGAAAGAGAGAGAGATAGGAAAAAAAGAAAAGAAAAGATAAGTTAAGATAAGATAAGATAAGATAAGATAAGATAAGATAAGATAAGATAAGATGAGAGACAGAAATGGGGTGGGGAGACAGATAAATTCTAGCAACACAATGATTTAGTATGTCTTCAAAGATGTTATGGCTAAGCCTTTTTTCTCTTCTTTCTCACTGCCCTTAAATGAAGCAGGGAAGTGCTGGATCTCTTCATTTCTAACCCGGAAGTTGTCTCCTGCAATTTTATTAATCTGAGAATGAATTATTTTGAACCATGTTGAAATAACTTACTTTCTTTTTCTGTTTTCTTTCTTATTCAAGCTTCACCCTTTTCTCCAAGCCACCCAGTTTTACAACTCTTCCATGAACCGAGTGTATGTGAACGAGAATGGAGAGCTGGCAGCTGATTTTGACCTTGTGGACTGGCTGAAGTTTCCTAATGGTTCAGTTGTCAGTATAAAATTTGGGAATCTCTCCAGACAGGAAACCCTGGAGCCCAAACTCAGCATCAACCAACAGGCCATTGTGTGGCCCAAATGGCTCAATCAGGTAGAGCTGATTACATTTCCTAAATTCTCTCTGAATGCTCAGACAGCTATTTCCTTCCTCCAAAATCCAGATTTACATGAGACATCTTCCCTCCAGTTATAGGTTTGAAGTCGATTGAATTATTCTTATTGTTTAGATGAGTCCTTTTACTCAAAGGACATGACATCCTTCAGTTGAGATTATTTGTCAGGAACTGGTTCTTTGAATTTTTGTAACCTCATCCTTCTATGAAAAAAGATGTTAGACTTTGGGGAAAGTGCAAAGAAGAGCAACTAAGATAATTAAGGGCCTGGAGACTAAAACATATGAAGAACAGTTGTAGGATTTGGGTTTGGCAATCTAGAGAAAACAAAGACTAGGAGAGACATGATAGCAGCATTCCAGTATTTGTGAGGTTGCCACAAAGAGGAGGGGATCAATTTATTTTCCAAAGCACCAGAAGACAGGACAAGAAACAATGGATGGAAACTAATCAAGGGGAGAACTCACTTGGAATTGAGAAGAAACTTCCTAACAGTGAGAACAATTAATCAATGGAACAGCTTGCCTTCAGAAGTTGTAGAGGCTTCATCACTGGAGGTTTTTAAGAAGAGACTGGAAAAGCCACTTATCTGAAATGGCATAGGGTCTACTGCTTGAGAAGGGGGTTCGACTAGAAGACCTCCAAGGTCCCTTCCAGCTCTATTCTGATTGATTGACTTTGATTTTTCCTAATTATATTAGTTTGTTGTTATAGAAATGGCTAATAATTACTACGTTTGTAAAAATAAAAAGTTGTGGCTGTAAATTTTATTTTGTATTGCATCAAATAAACTTATTTGGTGTTAAACTGGGAGTCAGTATAATTTTTATAGCAATAGCACTTAGACTTATATACCACTTCATAGTGCTTTACAATCTTCTCTAAGCGATTTACAACCCCCAAAAATCTGTGTCCTTATTTTACCAACCTCAGAAGGATGGAAGGCTGAGTCAATCTTGAGCCTGGTGAGAATCTAACTATCAAATTGCAGGCAGCCAGCAGGCAGCTGAAGTAGCCTGCAGTACTGCATTCTAGCCACTGCACCACAGTGGCTCATATTCTTATTATAGATACTGTATATTTATAATTGAATTGTAATGTAAGTTTTATTTTGTATTTTACTGAACAAAAAAAGTTGGGAGTCAATATAATTTTTATAAATACACTTATAATTGAATTGTACTGTTCTGTACCTTTATTAATAGATTTGTTATTTCATGCGAACCTATTCTTAATATTTAAACAGACCAAGAAAGCCCATTCCTAGTTTAGAATTAAATTGTAGGCTATGGTTTCATTCTGTCTTTCATTTCCTTTGCCATGATGCTCTTTCTTCTGCCCAGCCCCTGCCTCCTTCCAGATGTGTGGAAAGTTGCCGTCCTGGATTTATGAAGGTGGCTCAGGAAGGGAAGCCCATCTGCTGTTACGATTGTCGTATTTGTGCAGAAGGAACCATCTCCACCAAGGAAGGTAGGTGAGTGAGTCCAAGAAAATGTTTTTCTAAAGCTGGATCTTTATTTCCCTTGTTTGGCTGAATATCCACAATCAAATTCACCAGGAATCTGAGGGGGGGGGAATAATAGAGCCTGAGATTAAATATACTAAGACCACAGGTTTATTCTTCCAAGCTGTTCTATATGTTGTACCTGATCAGTAAATCGGCACTCCTATTGACTGACAAATGTCAATCGACAGAATATAATGTAAATTTCAATCCTTTCAATGACTTATTTTCCCATTAGTTATTTGAATATTACAGAAAAAACCTATATACTACCACTTCTTATACTACTACCATTTACAATGCTAGATAAGACAGTATCAATAGTAGAGTCCTTCAGATTTCTAGGTTCTATCATATCTCAAGACTTAAAATGGACACCTAACATAAAAAAACATCATCCAAAAAGCACAACAAAGAATATTCCTTCTGTGCCAACTCAAAAAGCCTCAAACTGCCCAAGGAGCTGCTGATTCAGTTATACAGAGGCATTATTGACTCTGTCATATGCACCTATATAACTGTCCGGATTGGTTCTGCAACCCAACAAGACAGACACAGACTTCAGAGGATAATCAGAACTGGAGAAAAAACAATTACTACCAACCTGTCTTCCATTAAAGACCTATATACTGCACGAGTCAAAAAGGGGGCCGTGAAAATATCTACAGACCCCTCACGTCCTGGACATAAATTGTTTCAACTTTTACCCTCAAAATGACACTATAGGGCACTGCACACCAGAACAACTAGACACAAGGACAGTTTTTTCCTGAATGCCATCACTCTCCTTAGCAACTAATTCCCACAATAGTCAAATAGTCAAATAATTAGTCAAATAATTAACTAAGACTGTATTGCTATTCTTCTTCTCTTCCTTACTAGTATCTATCTCTTCCAACATATTACTATAACCATGTTGCTTGTATTTCTCAATTTATATTGTTCTTAATTGTTTCTTAATATGATTTGATAGCTTATTAGTAATCTTGACTATCACTTAGAGTTAAATCATTTTATTCTTGATTAATGTATTTTATTCTTCTTAAGTACACTGAGAGCATATACACCAGACAAATTCCTTGTGTGTTCAGTCACAGTGTCTAATAAAGAATTCTATTCTATTGTATATTATCATACATTCTTTCACTTGTTTTCTGTCTCATATTTCACCAAAAGTGTATTCATTTTTCAATTTCATGTTTATCATTAGTACATAATTCTATTTCGCATTTATTCTTACTTTGTTCAAAACCATAAAATCTTTTAGCCACTTTAAACTTTTTGTTAGTTGTATATAAGTAAACCATAGATATCGACATCCTTCTATTGTGAAATCTCCTCTGGATTTCATTTTACAATCCCTTTAAGAAAATTCTGGTACATGTAGGTTGGTTTACCATTTTTTCTTATCATTCCTCATCTATAAAATGCTTCCTATGCATAAAAGTTTTACGTTTTAAGTTTTATAACCATAAACTCACAAAATTTGAGTGTATGTTTATTACATACTGAAATATATTTTGGTGATTTTTTGGTGATTTTATTAATATTTGTAGGCCGCCCTTTTCCCTGGGGGGACTCAGGGCGGCTCACATAAAATCGGGGAAGGGGAGTACAGACATTAAGATGAGACATATAATAAAATAGTAAACAACATACATTCATCATTCGGGAGGGGAACTATCCTGGTCCCCAGGCCTGACGGGCGAGCCAGTTCTTCAAGGCTGTGCGGAAGGCCTGGACGGTGGCGAGGGTGCGAATCTCTACGGGGAGCTCGTTCCAAAGGGTCGGGGCTACTACTGAGAAGGCCCTCCTCCTTGTAGTTGCCAGCCGACACTGGCTGGCCGATGGTATACGGAGGAGGCCTAATCTATGTGATCTTATTGGTCGCAGGGATGTAATTGGCAGAAGGCGGTCTCTCAAGTATCCAGATCCACTGCCATGTAGGGCTTTATAGGTGACTAATAGCACCTTGAAGCGCATCCGGAGATCGACAGGTAGCCAGCGCAGCTCGCGGAGGATAGGTGTTATGCGGGTGAACCGAGGTGCACCCGCAATCACTCGCGCGGCCGCATTCTGTACTAGCTGAAGTCGCCGGATGCTCTTCAAGGGCAGCCCCATGTAGAGCACATTGCAGTATTCCAGCCTAGAGGTCACAAGGGCCCGGGTGACTGTTGTGAGAGCCTCCCGATTCAGGTAGGGTCGCAACTGGCGCACCAGGCGAACCTGGGCGAAGGCCCCCTGGTCACAGCCATTAAATGGTGGTCAAACGATAGCTGTGAGTCCAGGAGGACTCCCAAGTTGCGAACCCTCTCTGAGGGGTATAGAATTTGACCCCCCAGCCTGAGTGATGGAATATTGGTCGAATCTCTGGGAGGGAAACACAACAGCCACTCGGTCTTTTCTGGGTTGAGCACAAGCTTGTTAATCCTCATCCAGTCCATAACAGCTTCGAGGCCACGGTTCATCACGTCTGCCGCTTCATTGAGTTGGCACGGGGCGGACAGATACAGTTGAGTATCGTCCGCATATTGATGGTATCTAATCCCGTGCCTGCGAATGATCTCATGATCTCTAAATATATTACGTTTTTTCAATCTCAAAATCCATGTTATTCATTAATTCTGTTTGATCTTGTAACTTCAACATCTAGGTCTTTTGTTTATTATTTCTGAAGCCTGCCAATGGTCCAAATTGTTCTAATTTGCTCATTAGATTTCAGTTTCCTTTATATAGGTCTTTAAAAAAAATCTCATAATACCAATTGTATTACATAACTGTACTATTGGCTGGAGGTTCTTTTGTTCTCTTTAAAATAATTATTAATTAACATGCTTTATTTTAATTATTTTTAGATGAATAGAATAGAATAGAATAGAATAGAATAATTCTTTATTGGCCAAGTGTGATTGGACACACAAAACTGAAAAATAAAAAAGGAGAAATAGGCAATGAAAATTAGGAATGATATTTTTTTTTAAAAAAAGGATTTTTCAACGTAGTGAAATATCTCTCAAAAAAGTCAAATTAACGTAGATTTAGGATGAATCAAGTTGATGAGGGGAAAGTGAGAAGTGGAGAGAAACCAAAAGGGAGATATTTTTTTCAACTTTCCAGATCAGTACTCTGTTTCCCTGAAAATAAGACCTCCCCGGATAATGTCCAATTGGGCTTTTGAGCATCTGTAGGAAAACAAGCCCTCTTCTGAAAATAAGCCCTCCCTGAAAATATTGCAACACAGCAACAGCCATGAGGCGACCACACTCACTGCCTCCTGCACCTCAAAAATAATACCTCCCCAAAATTAAGACCAAGTGCTTTTTCGGGGGTCAAAAGAAAATAGGACCTGTCTTATTTTCGGGGAAACATGGTAGTTGTTTTGTAAATAGTTTGAGTATATCTGAAGAGATATGACGCCTGCTATAAGTAGCCATTGATGGAACATGTCTTCTTCCAATGAATGTCTTCTTTCTATGTCACCTTTTTTAGGAAATTTCCCCAATCTTCACCAGATGTTTACATAAATAGACTCCTTCATAGTTTGTTTTTCTGGTTTTGGATTATCTTTATATTTTCAGAAAATTCAAAATTACAATGAGATATTATGAAGCAAGCAGTATGAATAAATCGGGCCAATGTTCCTCTTCTTCCCCTTGGTCTTTTCAGATGCAGAACAATGCACTAGATGTCCTGAAAATCAGCATCCCAATAAATATCGAGATCAATGTATCCCTAAAAAGTTCAATTTCCTCTCTTACAAAGATGATTTGGGAATCATCCTGGCTGCCATTGCCATGTTTTTGGCCTTAACCACTGGCCTTGTATTAGGAATCTTCATCAAATTTCTAGAAACTCCCATAGTCAAAGCCAACAATCGGGATCTCTCTTTCATCCTTCTGGTCTCTCTCCTGTGTTCCTTCTTGATTTCCTTCCTGTTCATTGGCCAACCAACCAGAGCCACTTGCCTTCTCCAACAAACAGCTTTCAGTATCATCTTCTCAGTTGCCGTGTCTTCTCTCTTGGCCAAAACGGTCACAGTGGTATTGGCCTTCTTGGCCACAAAGCCAGGAAATAGAGTGAGGAGATGGCTGGGAAAGAGTTTAGCCAATTCAATCATCCTTTGTTCTTCCATTGTTCAAGTTATAATTTGTTCCACCTGGTTGGGAGTCTCTCCCCCATTTCCTACTTCAGATAAGCAATCTCAACCTGGAGAAATAGTTCTGCAATGCAATGCAGGCTCTGTTGCCATGTTTTATGTTGCCCTGGGGTTCATGGGTTTCCTGGCTGCTATCTGCTTCACAGTGGCTTTCCTGGCTCGGAATCTCCCTGGTGCGTTCAATGAAGCCAAGTTGATCACCTTCAGCATGCTAGTCTTCTGCAGTGTTTGGGTGTCATTTGTGCCCACCTACCTGAGCACAAAGGGGAAGTACGTGGTGGCTGTGCAGATCTTTTCCATCTTGGCCTCCAGTGCTGGGCTGCTGGGCTGCATCTTCATCCCTAAGTGCTACATCATTCTGCTAAGGCCACATCTAAATACAAAAGAACATCTGATGATTAAATAGATAGAAAAAAATGAGCGGGCTATTTCTCAAGAATATGACTTGGTAAATTTGAGTAACAATATTTGATAATCTAATGGCTGTAAGACAATGAACAAAAAGATGAACATCATGATAGAAATATGCTACTTTTAAATAAACACTATTTATCCCTTTGTCCTTCCTTTGTTCTTCAGTGTAGAAAATCTCTGAATGAATGCTTGTAAAGATTCTGACATTTAAACCACTGTGCCAGGCATTCACTCATGTGCAAGAAATGTGAATAATTATTCTCTTTCTCAAATAAATAAATTAAAACTGCTCTTGCAGAACCGAAATGAAAGTGATAATGCAATTCATTCTGAGCAAAAGATTTTCTTGGGACTTTTATGGGATTTTGGAGGCAGTGTAACTAACAATCAATGAAAACAACCATCGCTTGCTTGCTGCATCCTAATAGGGGTTAATTCCTCATGTCAAAAAGTTTAAAACTTTGAAAGATAAGATAGCATCACAATAAACATAAATCAATAGCCACACCACAACAGAATCCTCGCATGGGTTGTATGACACCTTGTGACCTCTCTGCATCACTTCTTATCCCCCCCCTCTGCTGGCCAGGTCACATAAACAGGTCTTCTCAACCATCTGAAAGACCACAGCATTAGGACCAGTGCTCAGAAGGATGATGCTCTCCAGGACAGGTCCAATCACCCAAAAGGCTCTAGAGGTGCACTCCCTCAAATCACTCAGACCTACACCAGGAAGGGCCTTATATGCAATTATATGCTCTGTGAGAGAAGCACCCAGTGCACTGCCATCACCTAGTTAAAACCTACAGCAAATAGCAGGACAGCTACTTCATCCAATTTGTTATTTGGGGATTTTTCCTGTTGAGGGCTTAGATCCTGGTAGTGACCAAAGGTTCCTCCACTGGTCTCAAGAAGGACTTCTTGAACCATCTACCTGGGTTTCTTCTTCCTCCCTCTTTCTTATGATCAATTGGAATTGAGCAACCTTTCTACTTTTCTTTGTGCCACTCTCTGTAAGCCTCCCAACTCTACTGGGGCCAAAGTACCCTCCAGCCTCCTGTCCCACCATCTCTATCTGCCTGTTTTCCTGCATGCCATTTTTGGAATATGATTCCCAGCCCAAGATGGATTTTTTCAGCTCTTCTTTCTTATATTGTTTTATACTTATGTTTGTTATGATGGATGTACTGTTGTTATTTGCCCAAATTGAAACATGAAATAAAGAAATTTGTCTAAATATTGTCTATTACAGGGTCTCCTGCTTGAGCAAGAAAATACCTCCAAATTCCCTTCCAACTCTTTTATTTTGTTAATGTGTCTGCCTTCAACAAATGAGCAATCATCCATCTCAACAGATGTTTGCCTAACTTGACAAATAGAACCAAGGTTCACTATAAATCAAAATCAGCAAAGTTCGTACTGATGTGTGATTGTTCATGTCTATACTAAACCATTTCGTGATATTGATTGTGATGTTTTTTTTTACAAAAGTTTGAATCTAACTTCTTCTGTTTTACTCCCAGAATTCAAATCTTCAGAAGTTCAAAAGTTAAGAGAAGCAATGTTTTTCCACCTTACAATTTCCCAAATCATAGTGATTTCCTTGTTGTTTTGAGGCTTAATCTCTTGAGACTTTTCTACAAACTTTAGAAAATGTGACAATGGAGGTCAACAACATGTTTTCCCATCAATGCCAGACAAAACCTTATTTGCTGATTTCGTGTAACTGTAAAGTGAGACTCTAGAAAGTGTGCAGAGAAGACAACAAAGATGATTAGGGGACTGGAGGCTAAAACATAGAAAGAACTGTTGCAGGAACTAGGTATGCTTCTTTAATGAAAAGAAAGACCAGGGGAGACATGATAGCAGTGGCTCCAATATTTCAGGGGCTGCTACAAAGAAAAGGGAGTCTAACTATTCTCCTAAGCACCTGAGGGTAGAACAAGAAGCAATGGATGAAAACTAATCAAGGAGAGAAGTAACTTAGAACTAAGGAGAAATATCCTGGCAGTTAGAACAATTAATCTTGCCTCCAGAAGTGGTGAATGCTCCAACACTGGAAGTTTTTAAGAAGATGTTGGATAACCTTTTGTCTGAAGTGGTGTAGGGTTTCCTGCCTAGGCAGGGGGTTGGATAAGGAAACCTCAAAGGTCCTTTCCAACTCTGTTATTCTATTCTATATTTGTGAGTGCAGAAATGATTTTGGAGAAAGAATCATTTAGTGTAGGCAGGGGCTGTGGTCATGCATCTTCCCTTCAGTTGTGAAGCCTTGGCTGGACCTTATCTTGATTAGAAAAGCTCTTGAAGCTTAGATCTTGAAGGAGGGCTTCTACAACTTGTAGAGTCTTCTCAAACATTATTCCAAGCAAGAACAGGGCTGGTGGCTCAATCAGGAACAGAAATCCATGTTGCTGCTTTTGCTGCTGCTGTGGACCCAAGGAGTCTATATGAATCTGAAGGCTAAATGTCTCTTGACTCTGATGAAGGAAGGGGTGAACCCCAAGAATCATTACAGGCCAGGAGAGTTTTTCATTGATGGCATGTACTCTGCAACAAGGGCTAAGTTTCACCTATTAAGTTTTAACACAACTCCATTGAATGAATTATTGTGGTAAGTGAATGTCCATTCATTGCATGCAGTTATCTTCCAGTCTACAAATCACTTGATCACTTTTGTTACCTCTAATCTCACTTTCTGTGATATTGTCCGAGTAGAGCTAGACTGGAGAGCTAGACTAGAGAAGAGAGGGTGGGTGCTCCCATTTACCACCACCCCCATCTCATAAAAGTGTCAACATTGGACACAAAAATGCAAAAAATATATTGAAAATGAGATAATCTCCATATTCTTTTTTTCTGGACTCAAATTTACTTATAATATGAAGGAATCACAGACAGGAATTTGTTAAGTCATGGAATTTCCAAACATGTATGAATGCTTTTTGAACTGATTCTCTCAGGTGCAAGAAATCAGGAATATAAAAAAGATGTTGAGATTCTAGAAAGTGTGCAGAGAAGAGCAACAAAGATGATTAAGGGACTGGAAGCTAAAACATATGAAGAACAGTTGCAGGAACTGGGTCTAGTTTAAGGAGAAGAAGGACTAAGGGAGATGTGATAGCAGTGTTCCAATATCTCAGGAGTTGCCACAAAGAAGAGGGAGTCAAGCTATTCCCCAAAGCATCTGAGGTTAGAGCAAGAAGCAATGGGTGGAAACTAATCAAGGAGAGAAGCAACTTAGAACTGAGGAGAAATTATCTACAGTGAGAACAATTAACCAGTGGAACGACTTACTCCAGAAGTTGTAGATGTCCCAACACTGAAAGTTTTTAAGAAGTGATTGGACCACCAGTTATCTGATATAGTATAAGGTTTCCTGATAGAGCAGACCAAAAAAAAAACCAAGGTCCTTTCTGTTATTCTGTTATTCCATGCTAGCCAGAGGTGCATTGTTGATGGTTTGGCCCGGATAGGGGGAACTGGTAGTAGTGGCAGCAGGAGGCTCCACCCACCCACCCGGACACTTCTGTGCATGTGCAAAAGTATCACACATGCCCGAATTGGCAACCCACCACTGATGCTAGCTCTCTATAAGAATCTGAACTAAGAATGGTCAAAGCAAATTAGCAGTAGATAAGAGCGAGTGGAATTCATGGTGGGTTGGACATAGATCTCTTGTGAGTGTGAAGGGATTCAAGACTGATGACATGTTGACCCCTCCCTTGGGCTCAGCCAAATCATCTCCTACAGGTTCCTGGTTTCATACCCATGTAATGATTTCAATATCAGTTAAGTCTCCATTCAAGGACTTCAAAACCTAAATTTCCCCAGCGAACATTTGGCTTTGTTAACAGTCACAGGTACTCCTCAATGTGCGTTTGTGTGTATGTGTCTAAAGGTGAGGATGGTGCTCTGAGTAGCATTTCCAACTTTAGGGTTTAATGGTCCCATATTTATATAGAGGGATAGATCAAACTTCCAATTCTTAAATATTTCAGAAGGTAACTTCCATCACAAAATGGTATCATGTCTTTGAACCTGATCTGATGACTTTTATTAAAGCAGTTTATTAGGTTTTCTTAAAAGATAACTTTTTTAAAAAATGTAATTCATTCAGAATGGACCTGAGCTGAGATGGTAGTCACTTACTTTCCCTACCGGTTCACAAATATGAGTGTGCTTACACACTTGCTTCACTCACAAGTGCCCCGTCCACACATGCGCTCAGCCTTCCACCATGTGCTTTGGCTTGAAAGCATGCCTAAATAGGACAGCATAGAGCTGGAGCGAGTGGATAGGCTGACCCCTGGTTTCCACTATCAGTTCAGCTGAACCGGTCTGAACCGTCTGAACCACCTCTGGACCTGAGTCAATTATGCATTTTATAATAAAAATAGTGAAATAAAATGCATTTTATTGATTGCGTTCTAATATGTTGATATTTGCAGGAGAGCATTTCCAGAATACTGGAAAAGACTCTCCTTCCTTTTTGCTGTCCAGGAGATCAACAAGGAATCCAATCTCTTGCCCAACATCACCCTGGGTTACAATATTTATGAACAATATTTCAGTGCACAAATGACTTCAGATGCTCTGCTGGACCTGCTTTCAGATGGAGAAGCCAATGTTCCCAACTTCAGCTGTGGAAGGCAGAGAAATGTTGTGGCCCTTCTAGAAGGGGCTGAAATAGATGTTTCTATCCAAATTTCAACCCTATCAGGGATCTACAAAGTCCCACAGGTGTGTTTGTGCTAGGAAGAGAAATTTTAGTTGTGTAACAGTCACTCAGAGGTCTTCTATTAAAAGTGAACAAAAGAGTGATATTATGTACTGTATTAAGTGTAATGGCTCAATATGCAAATGGAGGGAAGGATTAGAAGAGACATATTGCCTCTCACTCTGGACACAGTACAAGAGTTTTCATCTTAATTTAATCACTGGAATGGTTTGCCATCAAAGATTGTAGATGCTCAATCACTGGAGGTTTTAAAGAAGAGATTGGATATAAACACATGTCCAAAATGGTACAAGGTCTCCTGCTTGAGCAGAGAACTGAACTAGAAGATGTCCAAGGTTTCTTCTAATTCTGTCATTGTTAGTTTGAAAGATTCTCCACCAGAGAAGTTAAAGCCAATGAAATCAATTCATAAACATTTGCTAGGAATCAAATTGTTGTTTCAATCAAGCCAGAATTCTTTTCTTTAATTTTGGATGTGATGGGCATTAAATAAGAGACACCTTTTGTTGCTTTTCAGATCAGCTACAGTTTTGTTTCCCAGACCTCAAGTGATAAAACTCACTCTCCTTTCTTCTACCCGATGCTCCCTGCTGAAGGACTCCAGTACCAAGGGATGGTCAAGCTGCTCCTTCATTACAGGTGGACTTTGGTTGGCCTGATGGCTCCAGACACTGACCAGGGAGAGAGGTTCAGGAGGATATTAACTTCTATGTTGCTAAGGAATGGCATTTGTCCAGTTTTAACACAAGCTTTTTCCAAAACAATTTATAAGGTGTCCATAAATATTGATCCATACAAAAACTGGAGACAGGTGAATGTGTTTCTTTATGGGGCGGAGGATTATTCATTCAATATAGGGTTGAAGATCATACAACTAATATTTGAAACTTTGAAGGAGTCGGTTAGAGGAAAAGTCCTGATCACGACAATACGATGGGATTTCACCATTTTCTTGGCACACGATGACTTTCCCGTTCAATTCCTTCATAGCATTTTTTCCTTTCTGATGAAGAGGAGCCACTTGGGAAAATACGGTGGGTTTACACATTTGTACCCCACCATGCATTACCTTGCACAGATATCTTTTATATGCTCCTACATCACGGATGCATTCTCTGTGAAAGTTTGGAAACGGTGCAGAGAGAGAGAAGAACTGGAGGTTGTGCCCCTGCAGGAGATGGATCAGATCCTGTCTCTGGATAATTATTTCATTTACAACACTGTCTGGGCTGTAGCCCGGGCCTTACATGCAACCTATTTATCCAGATCTAAGAGGGCAAGGATCAAAGGGGGGAAGCGCTCAGAGTCTCCAAGGCTGAAGGCTTGGCAGGTATTTTTTTCTGCTGCTCATCATTTTCTGCAGATAAGAATCAGTTTTATACATGGGAGAACTATATATATTCTCGTGAGTGTGTGTGTGTGTGTGTCTGTGTGTGTATTATAATAATTCTATATTCTATATATATTCCTATATTGAAAGATAAACATTAAATTGGATCCTAACTTTCCAGCTCATCTCTCGTTTGAATCCCTTTCTCTTGTTTCCTTTCTTTATCAATAGGTTCTCTAATAAAGGAGAATATTTGTAACTCAGGGTTGAAATGAGATAGTACAATACAATAGCAGAGTTGGAAGGGACCTTGGAGGTCTTCTAGTCCAACCCTCTGCTTAGGCAGGAAACCCTATACCGTTTCAGACAAATGACTATCCAACATCTTCTTAAAGACTTCCAGTGTTGGGGCATTCACAACTTCTGGAGGCAAGCTGTTCCACTGATTAATTGTTCTAACTGTCAGGAAATTTCTCCTTGGTTCTAAGTTGCTTCTCTCCTTGATTAGTTTCCACCCATTGCTTCTTGTTCTACCCTCAAGTGCCTTGGAAAATAGTTTGACTCCCTCTTCTTTGTGGCAACCCCTGAGATATTGGAACACTGCTATCCTGTCTCTCCTAGTCCTTCTTTCTATTAAACTAGACATACCCAGTTCCTGCAACCGTTCTTCATATGTTTTAGTCTCCAGTCCCCTAATCCTTTTTGTTACTCTTCTCTGCACTCTTTCTAGAGTCTCCACATCTTTTCTACATTGTGGTGACCAAAACTGAATGCAGTATTCCAAGTATGGCCTTACCAAGGGATTATAAAGTGGTATTAACACTTCACGTGATCTTGATTCTATCCCTCTGTTTATGCAGCCCAGAATTGTGTTGGCTTTTTTGGCAGATGTCAGACCTGCCTCAATTTGAGTCTCCATATGAGAATGATCCTTAACTCCATTTATCAGGAAAGGTAGGGGGGGTCAGCAATATTAAGTATCTGAGAGTTCAGATAACCAATAATCAGAGAAGGAGGAGAGCCTTCTCTGTTGCGGCTCCGACGCTATGGAACAATCTCCCCGTGGAGATTCGTACCCTCACCACCGTCCAGGCCTTCCGCACAGCCCTCAAGAACTGGCTTGCCCGTCAGGCCTGGGGATAAGTCTACTTTCGCCCCTCCCGAATGCTGAGTGAATGTTGTGTTTTACTGTTTAATTTACCTTTGCTCACATCTCTTTTTGTATTTGTCCTACACTCCCTTTCCCCTTTGATTGTAAGCCACCCTGAGTCCCCTCAGGGAAAAGGGCGGCCTATAAATGTGCAATAAATACAAAAATACAAAAATCTAAATTGGTCTCTCCACACGTCATCTTTAGTGAAGCGTGCAAACCAGCGTTTCCATTTCCTGTCTTGGATGAGGATAGCAAATCTTTCTCCTTCTCTCCTGGCCACTTTTTACTGACTGAGAACATTTTAACAAACTGCATCACTGTTTGGTTTCATGGTAGCAGTGCCTCAGATAGAAAGTATATACAAAGAGTGGTGAGGACAGCAGAGAAGATTTCAGGAAGCTTGCTTTCCATTATTCAGGATGCTGCTTATAAGCGCTATGCACTTAGAGCTCAAAGCATCATTAGAAACCCCACACACTCACTTTATGGTCTGTTTCTGTTGTTCGCCTCTGGGACAAGGTTCCGAAGTATTTTGAGCAGGACTACTAGATTCTGTAACAGCTTTGTTCCCTATGCCATCCGTGTTGCAAAATTCATTTTTCTTGCCATGTACATCTATACATCTGAACTAGGCTGATTTATGTTCCTTGCAGCCATCTAATCATTAGCACTCTTTCTGAAAGCTTCTGCCTTAGTGTATTTTTGGGTTTAAAGAGTGTTTATATATTGTGTTGGTTGAAAATCCTCCTGAGCTTTTCAGATATTCATGCAATGTATGGACATAAAGTTTCTTTTTGGGCTTCATTTTACTTGGAAAATTTATCTGATTATCTTCATTTGGTGTGTAGACAGTGAGATCTTCTGTTCATCCCCAACACACCATAGAATGTTGGGTATCCATTGTAAGAATAATCATTCTCTCTTCTACACCAGCTTCACTCCTTCCTTCAAAGTTCTCAGTTTTACAATAATTCCATAGAAGGAGTTTATTTGAATGAAAATGGAGACCTGGCATCGGACCTGGACCTTATGAACTGGGTGATTTTCTCCAAAACCTTTATTAACAAAGTAAAGTTTGGAAGTCTAGAAAGACAAGGATCAAAGGATTTCACATTTATGATCAATCCAAATTTGTCTTCTGAGATGGAAGGGTTGAAGGTGGGAATATGTTTATTTCATGCTTGCTGAAGCTCTTACCAATTAGATTGCATTCTTTGGACAGGAACTGTCCAATTTCTCTTGGACAAATTGAATCTCATCAATTTGTCCAAGACAATTCTTTGTTTAACTGTCTAGCTTTTCATAAGAAATGTACCCTTATGTATTTATTATAAGAAGATAGAATAATGGAGTTGAAAGGGACCTCAGAGGTCCTCAACCTGCTGCTCGAGCAGGCAACCCCATATTATTTCAGACAAATGGTTATCCATTCTCTTTTTTAAAGCCTTCAGTGATGGATCACTTGCAACTTCTGGAGGTGAACCATTCCACTGGTTTATTGTCCTCACTGTTAGGAAGTTTCTCCTTAATTCCAGGTTGCTTCTCTCCTTGGTTAGTTTCCAACCATTGTTTCTTGTTTTGGGGCTTTGGAAAATAGTTTTGAACAGTGCTATCACTGTTCCCCTAGTCTTTCTTTTCATTAGACTAGACATACCCCGATTCCTGTAATTGTTCTTCATGTTTATTTATTAGTCCCATTAAATTAGTCTCACTAACTTATCTATTAGTAGTTATTATTTGGTTTATTTATTTATTATTTATTAGTCCTGTTAAATGTAGTTAGATTTGATTCATGGGCAACAGGATTAATTTTACCAAAGCAAAATATCCATTCTATTTTTCCTTAAGTAATTATGTGTATATAAATGTAGAGTGTGAATCTAAAACTTGCAGTCTGAAAAATGAGGATAACATGGAAGCAATATCCACCTGAATCTGTTGGATGAGCTCCAGCATTTTTATAGCCTTCAAAATAAGTGAAACTCAGTCTTGAATTTCAGATCACCAAGTCCTTCTGCCGTCTTTGTCTCCTTTCATGAAATAAATTTATTTTCTGAATGTTTTTCTCTCTCTCTCCTCAGCCCTTACCTCCTTCCAGATGTGTAGAAAGCTGTCATCCTGGATTTGTGAAAGTAGCCCGGGAAGGAGAGCCCATCTGCTGCTATGATTGTCTTCCTTGTGCAAAAGGAACCATCTCCACCCAGGAAGGTAGGTAAGACTTTAGGAAGAAGAGAGACTCTAGTCATTTTCTGTGCAAGGTCCTAGTACAGAAGTAATGAACAAGTTTGATGAAAACAAGTTCTTTCTAAGGTATTAATCTCATGGAGTTTATCAAACTGTCTTCTGATTTCAAATTCTGGGTTCCCCTCCTGGGATCTCCTCACATCTTCTCAGCATTATTTGGTCTTCTAAAGGTTTGGTAACTGAGATGATGATTTTGCTTCCTTCCTATCCTTTATCTTTATCATCCAATCTATATAATGGTCTTATGACTGAACTGACAGTTTTGGTTTCTTTGGAACATAAAGTTGTGTCAGGGAGTTGTTTTCCCTGGAAAGACATCTTTTGATTTGTTGCTTGGGTCTAAAATTCTCCTTCCTTGCTCATGGTGGTGGCACAGTAGTTAGAATGCAGTATTGCAGGCTGACTCTGCCCATATCCAGGAGTTCGATCTTGATCTGGTCAAGGTTGATTCAGCCTTCCATCCTTTCAAGATCATTAAAATGAGGACCCAGATTGTTTGGGGTAATATACTGACATTGTACACTGCTCAAAGTGCTATAAAGCAGAATTTTTTCTCCTAGGTATAATACCGGAAGGGTTTAAGAAAGATACACTTTATCTAATTATACATGTACTAACTGCGGCGTGCATAACTTATGCACAATATTGGAAAAAAGAAAATATACCATCAGAGCTAGATATAATCAGAAAAGTGTTGGCCTGTGTGAAAGCAGATAGTCTCACTCTTGAACTTAAAAATAAAGGGGAATGAGAATATTTTAAAGTCTGGAACAGATTTTATGATTGGTATAAGACAAGGTGACAACTGGAACAAACTGTATATATTGTGATTGGACAGAAGGATAGACAATGTATTAAGTAGGCTAATAGTTAATGGTTGAGACTAGTTGTATATAATGTGAATGTATGGTCACTTCGACTTTGCGGTACTGCATTGTTTCAAATGTAAAAATAATAAAAATATATTTCAAAAAAAAAGTTGTGTAAAGCACTGTAGAGTGGTATATATGTGTTTTTGCTATTTCTGAAAACCAAATTAAATATACTCAGCAGAAGTTCATCCTCTATGTGAACAGCGAAAGACAGTCCCCATTTTTTTCTTATTGCACATTCATTTCCTTCACATACAATTATTCATGCTTTTCCTATTTCCCAATACATTAAAATATGTGACTTATGAGAAATCTTACTTTTACTTCTTACAGATGCAGAAAAATGTACCAAATGTCCAGAAGATCGACATCCAAACATCCTTCGAGATAATTGTATTCCCAAGATTAAAACCTTCCTATCCTATCAAGAGAATCTGGGGATCATCCTGGCTTTTTTTGCTTTCTTCCTCTCTTTCCTCACAGCCTTTGTCTTGGGAATCTTCATTAAATTCCAAGACACTGCAATTGTCAAAGCCAACAATCGGGACCTCTCTTACATCCTCCTGGTCTCCCTCCTGTTTTCTTTCTTCACCTCCTTCTTGTTCATTGGCCAGCCAACCAGAGCCACCTGCCTTCTCCGACAGATAACCTTCAGCATCATCTTCTCAGTTGCCATTTCTTCTGTCTTGGCCAAAACAATCACAGTGGTGCTGGTTTTCTTGGCCACAAAACCAGGAAATAAAGTTCAGAAATGGCTGGGGAAGAGCTTGACCATCTCTATTGTCCTTTCTTGCTCTGGTGCCCAAATAGTCATATGCAGCAGCTGGCTTGGCACTTCTCCCCCATTTCCTGAGTCTGATCTGCACTCTCAGCCTGGAGAGATCATCCAACAATGCAATGAAGGATCCATCACCATATTTTACTGTGCCCTCAGCTATATGGGCTTCCTTTCTGCTATCTGCTTCATGGTGGCTTTTATGGCCAGGAATCTGCCTGGGGCCTTCAATGAAGCCAAGCTGATCACGTTCAGCATGCTGGTCTTCTGCAGTGTCTGGATCTCCTTTGTGCCCACCTACCTAAGCACCAAAGGAAAATACATGGTGGCCGTGCAGGTCTTCTCCATCTTGGCCTCCAGTGCTGGATTGCTGAGCTTCATTTTTTTCCCCAAATGCTACATTATTTTCCTAAGACCAGATTTGAATACAAAAGAACATTTAATGTCAAAATAAAGCAATCAAGTGCATTTTGTATAGCTGGTTCCCAAAAATTTATATTTTATCAGTATTGGACACTTTATTGAGCTTTTTTTTAAAAAGTAAACAAAAGCTAAACAACATTCATTGTTTTTTCCTCTATTTCTCCATTATTTCAACTTTATTATGTCTTCAGATGATGGAAATAGTCTACCAGCTTTTTAATAAATGTGATTTTCCCTTTCTCTTTGCTACTGAGTGTTTAGAAAAGTTCATAGGTGTGTATGGATGCTTTGGGTGAATGTGTAACAGAATTTTCTCAACCAAGGACACAAATATCTTGAAGCACATTTTTTAATTTGATTGCAAAAAGTGGGGCTAATGTGATCTGGAATCCCACCTTATGCTCTTACGTAAATTGGAGCAGAGTGGTGATAAGATAAAGAAGCAAGTTAGCTGAACTGCTAGAAACAACAAGAATTTGATTGGATATAGAATCAATATCTAGTGAGGTTGATGAAACAATTGATTATGTGTCATTATGCCAGCTCTTATAAAATTTTCTCCATGACAAACCATGCTTAAAAAATAGACTCCCGAGCTCCAATTTTGACTGTGACAATCTCCTGCAACCCTCTGCCAGCAAAAACAGAGCTTGTGAATGTTGCCCACAGCCCTCACGAGCTCCAGTTTTAGCTGCAATGGCCTCCTGCAACTCTCTGCCAATGAAAACGGAGCTCGGGAGGGCTGTATGCAGCTCTCACAAGCTCCATTTTTTGCTGTCAGAGGCAACACAGGCTGGTCCCCTGTTTCCAGGCCAGCCCTGTGGGCCAGAACTAACCTCCCCATAGGCCCCGAATCTGGTCCCCGGGCACCTATGCAATAGATACTTTGCAGATTCCTCAGCATGATCCTGAATGTGAATCTCAGGATCCCCTTTACCCAAAAGGATCTGGGTCATTTTCAACAGGGCTGCCAGTTGGCTATCTGTAGGTGTAATAAGGGAGGAGAAATATTTGTGCTTTTCCACATTTAGCACCATGAAATAGGTAGACATTAACAATGGCTGTCACTTGTGTTCATTTTTTTTGTTCTGTGCCAGCAGTACTCCAAACATCTTGCAACCCAGAGATCTGGAATACCTAACTGGTATAAGACATTAGAATCAGGTTTCCCAGAAACATACTGCCCCATCCCCCACCCTACCACCCCTGATCTTTAATCACTGAGATGATTTATGGTTCTTGTACATCAGGGGTATCAAACTCAAAGCCTGGGGGCTGGATCCAGCCCATGGGGTGCTTAGATCCAGCCCACAGGGCTGCCCTGGAAATAGTAAAGGACCAGCCTGTGGTGCCTCCACTAGCTAAAATGGAGCTCGTGAGGGTCATGTGTAGACCTCCCCCAAGCTCCGTTTTTGCTGGCAGAGGGTTGCAGGAGGCCATCACAGCCAAAAACAGAACTCAGGAGCCTGCTTTTTCTGCCAGAGTGCTCAGGCCACCACAGGCACCCCTGACACAAGTGACATCATGCTAGGCATGGCCACAATCCTGATGCGGCTCTCAATGAAATCACCTCTGTTGTAGATTCTTAGGAGATCCTAATCAAAGAGGAGGTGACAGCAGGGGTGGGTTCTTAGTCACTGCCACTCACACTTTGATCACCTCCTGTCTGGACTATTACAAGGCACTCTACATGAACTCTGACTATCCAGATCCTAGTTTTGAGCAATCTTTTACATGGTCAAAGATCCTAATATTTCCCCCCTATCAATCCACGTCAAGCCAAACAGCATTGCATCAGCAAGCTCTTGCAAACATGTTTTTCTCCAGATGTACCTGTGATCATGGAGTGACAGAGAAAGTTGGCGATGTCACCAAGGAGAAGCTTCTCCTTATAATTAGCAAAACCATAGCAATTGCTCTTTCTCCTGCTCCTCACCAACCCTCCAAAGTTTGCCCAAAAGAATCAGACTCAAGACCAACCCATGTGACAATTTGCATCAGCCTGTAAAGCAAGGGAATAAATGTCTCCCCTCTTACTTTAGAGCCAGGAACAAGTTGTTCAAAGGTAGAATTGAGTTCTTCCCAAACCCTGAAATATGTGGAAACCATGAGTGGCTCCATCTGCATTGAGAAAGACACCTAATGTGTCTTCAAGTGGGCTTTACTTGCCTCCAACTTTCCTTCTGATTGAGAAGAGGGGTTGCAAGGCCATAGAAAGGATGAACCTACAGCATCTGTTTCTGATGCTAATTCTGCCCCACACTGCCTATGGGGTGCAGAGGGTGAAGTGTCCTTTGACATTGGAACAGTATGGAATGGAGCTATTGAATCACTACAGGCCAGGAGATTATCTCATTGGGGGCCTACTCTCTCTAAGAAAAATTCAGTTCCGACTGTACAATTTTGACATCTCCCCCTCAAGCATACTTCATATGTAAGTTTCCCATAGTTGCTACTGATTTCAGCTGGTTCAACTATCAAGAATCATTGCCTCAATTCTCTGCCTGCCTTAGATAGCAGAATTCTCTGTTGACTTTAGGGAAAATACATTAGGAACATACATATTTCTATGAAAGCTATACAGGAATGAATGCAGCACGGAGGAAGAAGATGAATTAAATCCTGAGGAATTGTGAGATCATTCTGCTCTTATTCTGGTTAGGATCCTCCCTCCATGAATCCATCAGAGTTGCCCATGTTAGAGTAGGGGGGAAAAACATGTTTTGTAGAATGTTTCAAAGAGCAACAGTTAATTTGGCAATGAGAAGGAACTGCTGGGTCTCCATTGTTCATTCAAGGGATGGAACTGATTTTTGCTCTAACAGAGCAAAAGATAGAAGTGCAAAAGGTAGAAGTGGATCCAACAGGAATAAATATAAAGTAGCAGATTTCTGCAAAACATTCAGAAATCCTTCATCGTGATAGTTGCTCAGATAAGCCTAGCAGATGGATATTGCCACCATTTCTTTCCACCAATGAGTCTATCTTGGACGAATACAAGCTGATATTTGATATGATTAGGGAAGATCAGATGGTTTTGCCCTAAGTAAGAGAACTGAGGCAGCTGGTGAAGGTGGGCTCCCCTCTTAGTAGTTGCAGAAAGACTGGTGGTTTTATCAGAAGAATTGGGAGTAAAGTAACAGTATAACACATCTGGAAGGGCCCTTAGAGGTCTTCTAATACAACCCCCTGCTCAAGCAGGAGATCCTATACCATTTTAGGCAAGTAGTTGTCCAGTCCTTTCTTTAAAACCTCCAGTGTTGCAGGATCCACACCTTCTGAAGGCAAATTGTTCCACTGGTTGATTGTTCTCACTGTTGATTAGTTTAGTCTTGTCAGTTTATTTTAGTCTCCTTCATGTAGTCTCCTAAGTATTTCAGCTTTCTTTTATTACTGAGTTCCTTATTAAGTCTTAGGAACATTGTGACATATCTTCCCAGGCCTTTATCAGCCTGAAGTGAGGTGCCATTTAGTTTCAGACAACCTCTTTCCTATCATTTGATGTTGATTACTAACATACTTGTTATTTTCCCAGACTCCCCATAATCTCCTAAATGGATTAGGGGCTGGGAAACACAGGACCAAGTCTATCCATCACCCTGGAAGCTCAATGGGTGACTTTGGGGCAATCACTGATTCTTACTCAAACTACTTAGCAAGTTGTTGTTAGGAGATACTGTTACATGTGCCGTTCTGGGTTTCTGGGGACAAGGTAGTATTGTAGTTAAGGTGTCGGATTGGCAAGAGGGATGGAAGACCAAGGTTCTACCCTCACTTGTGGACTGAATTACTTTGAGCCAGTCCTTGTCTCTTAGCCCAATCTAGCTGATGGGTTTATTTTTCAGAAGAACTGCCAATATACATGTGAACTTCCTATCCTTCTTATTTGCCCTGCGAGGTGTCAACCAGGATCCCCAGATCTTATCCAATGTCACCCTAGGCTACAGCCTTCATGAGAATTATTTTGACACAAGAATAACTACGGATGCTTTGTTCAACCTTCTCTCAGCTGGACAAGCAAACATCCCAAATTACAAATGTGAAAGAAGTCAGAATCATCTTCTGGCTGTCCTTGAAGGAACTGACTCTGATATCTCCATCCAGGTTTCAACCATGTTGAGCATCTACAAAATCCCACAGGTATTTGTGGGGGGGGATTTACAAACTAATTTAAGTACTCATTAGGCATCTTGTTATACTCCTGCATCACAAAGTATTCAGGACCCTCCTCCAAACTCCTTCTAGCTGATCAATGTCCTACTGACATGTCCAGAATCTTACACAATAAAAGTGGAAAAGTGTTACCATGTCTCCCCTTAGCTTTCTCCTAAGGCTTTCTCCTTGATCAGTTCTTTTAGCCATTTTAATAGGATTCTGACAGTCAGAAAACATGAAAAAAATTCTTTAACTTCACAATATATGGACAGATTTAACCAGAGTTTCAACTGGGAAAAATCTGACCATCCTAGACCAGGCCAAGTCCAAATATGTCAGGGAATTTCTAGAAGCCTGGCACTCTGACATATCAGTCATTGATAGACATGTGGACATTAACAAGATCTATAGACTATGCAAAAGAGACAATCAACCAACCCAAAGGAGAAAAAGACTCCAACACCTCTCCACCAGTAATCAGCACTCAGATCAGCATAGATTAACCCCAACGTTAATCTATAGAATACAGCATCCAGTTTGTTCGCCACATTCCTTTTGTGGGAATGCTTCTTCCCTTGCTTGGGAGTGTCCTTCTCATCCTGATGATGCCCCACATCCCCTTCCACAAGCTTCCACAAGAAGCTCATAAAGCTTCTTGAATATATTTTATAGTGGTCACCACAATGTAAAAAAGATATGGCAACTCTCGAAAGAATGCAGAGAAGAGCAACAAAGATAATTAGGGGACTTGTGGCTAAAACATATGAAGAATGGTTGCAGGAACTGGGTATGTCTAGTCTGATAAAAAGAAGCAATGGGTGGAAACTAATTAAGGAGACAAGCAACTTAGAACTAATGAGAAATTCTCTGACAGTTAGTACAATTAATAAGTGGAACAACTTGCCTCCAGAAGCTGTGAATGCCCCAACACTGGAAGTTTTTAAGAAAAGATTGGACTACCATTTGTCTGAAGTGGTGTAGGGTTTCCTGTCTATGCAGAGAGTTAGACTAGAAGACTTCCAATAGCAATAGCAGTAGACTTATATACCGCTTCATAGGGCTTTCAGCCCTCTCTAAGCGGTTTACAGAGAGTCAGCATATTGCCCCCAACAATCTGGGTCCTCATTTTACCCACCTCGGAAGGATGGAAGGCTGAGTCAACCCTGAGCCGGTGAGATTTGAACCGCTGAACTGCTGATCTAGCAGTAGCCTGCAGTGCTGCATTTAACCACTGCGCCACCTTGGCTCTTTTCTTCCAAGGTTCCTTCCAACTCTGTTATTCTATTCTAAGATTAACTTCAGGCCAACAATCAATTAAGCAGTATCTGAATCAAGAAACTTCCAAAGATCCATCACTAAACAGCCCAACCAAAGAATCTCTAAGACCACCCTCACCCACACAGACAAGCAAGTCACCAGAAAATAAACTGACAGCAAACAGCACTCCTTACTAGCACTGATGACGTAACCTAGTTAGAGTAATGAAATGTCTGCAAGAAAACAGACATTTTCAGAGAGCACACCAAGAACCTCTCATTTCAACCCTAAGCAACAAATATTCTCCTTTATCAATAGGATTCAGCCTCCAAGCTATCTACTCTTTTCAGTTCCTGTGCACTGGATTCCAGATGTGACCAGTGGAGCTATGATATGCTGTGATCACACCAGATCTCTGCAGCCTAAACTTCCATTGGTTCTTTTGACAGTTGTAATACATAGATGGTTCATGCATAATTTGTGATCTATTGGTCCACACCCAAAAGTCTGAATGAAATATGGTAAAAGCTTTATGATTTTTTCACCTACACCAGTTGGAAGGGGATGTGGAGCATCATCCAGATGAGGAGGACACTCCCAAGCATTCCCCACAAAAGGAAAGAAACTCTCTCCTTACACTCATGGTCTACCTAGGAATGGAAGAATCTTTCCTACTTTATAAAGATCATTATTTTTTTCCCCTTAAAAATCTGAGTCACCCATATGTCAAAAATGTGAATCAACTTTCCCTTTCTTTATCAGGTGACTTATGCTTGTGTTTCTCAAGTTCTGAGCGATGAAAAGCAGTTCCCCTTTTTCTACCGGACAGTTCCTGAAGAAGGAACACACTATTGGGGTATTGTCAAACTGCTCCAGCATTTCAAGTGGACATTAACTGGACTAATCGCTGCTGACACAGAGAATGGAGACCGATTCATCAAGTCCTTCTCAGCTCAACTGGTCAGAGTTGGGGTTTGTGTGATTTTCTCAAAAAGATTCTCGAGACTGAATAAGTACAGTGTGGTCCAGAACCATCCCATTCTATTTCATAAGTGGAGGCAAGTCAATGTATTGATTCATTACACGGAAACTTATGACTTCTATGATGGATTGCTGATGATTCAACAGTTGACGGTTGGCTTGATAGAGCCCATAGCTGGTAAAGTATGGATCACGACAGCTTTGTGGGATTTGACCCGTGACTTGACTCTTTTTGAATTTCTACTTTTCCAACACATCCATGGTATTTTTTCCTTCATGATCCAGACAAAGCAAAGGACAACATACGACTTATCCTTTTATTATTCTTGTGAAAAGTTTGTAGATTACGCATTCCATTGTTCCTACACAAAGCACCCTCTGTCTGTGAAAGCTTACAAAAAATGCACGGAGAAAGAAGTGGCAAACCTCCCTCAAGAAGCGATAGAAAATATCTACTCCCTTGATAGCAACCGTATTTACAATGCCATCTGGACTGTGACACAGGCATTCAATGCAGCCTATTCCTCTCTTTCCAAGAGGATGATCAAGGACAATGGAGATGGGGAGGAAGTTCGAAGGATGCAACCATGGCAGGTATTTCCCTTCTCAGCGCAGAGACTTCACTGAACAAAGACAGTTCGCTAACTGTATAACTGTTCTATAATTGTATAACTGTTCTATAATTCAACTCCTGGCAAACGATGGGGAGGAAATAGACAAATTTTATTTTCCTGGGCTCCAAGATCACTGTAGATGGGGACTACAGCCAAGAAATTAAAAGACACTTGCTCCTGGGGAAGAAAGCTATGGCAAGTCTAGACAGCATATTAAAAAGCAGAGATATCACCCTGCCAACAAAAGTGTGTATAGTCAAAGCTATGGTTTTTCCAGTTGCAATATATGGCTGTGAAAGGTGGACCATAAGAAAAGCTGAGCGCCAAAGAATGGAGGCCTTTGAACTCTGGTGCTGGAGAAGACTCCTGTGAGTCCCCTGGACTGCAAGGTGATCAAACCGGTCAGTCCTAGAGGAGATCAACCCTGACTGCTCTTTAGAAGGCCAAATCCTGAAGATGAAACTCAAAAACTCTGGCCATTTAATGAGAAGGAAGGACTCACTGGAGAAGAGCCTAATTCTGGGAATGATTGAGGGCAAAAAAAGAAGGGCAGGACAGAGAATGAGGTGGCTGGATAGAGTCGCTGAAGTAGTAGGCATGAGCTTAAATAGACTCCAGAGGGTGGTAGAGGACAGGAAGGCCTGGAGGAACGATGACCATGGGGTCGCAATGGGTCAGACATGATTTCGCAACTAACAACAACAACAAATAACTGTGATCTCAAGAATCTAATCAACTATAATCTTCAGGTCCATACTAATCACTGAGCTGAATAAGGACATGCTTCCCAGCCCACCTCAAATTGGACTGAAAGAAAAAAGAAAGTCATTAAGGCAAGAAAAATAGAAGGCACAACATTTAGGGAGAAAAATAAATCAATAGAGGAAAATTCATGGCTTGGAAACACCATATCTGACAAAAGTTTGGATGTCCCCATTTACAACAAGCCCAAACATTTGACAGCAGGTAAGAGAGCTGCTTAAAAGGGCTAGAACATTTCTGACCTGCCTGAGAAGAAACATTTTATCAAAGAGAATTCATCTCTCTCCACTCAGCACTAGTGAGTCATGCCCGAGGTGGTATCCACAATCATGGGCACCATATTTCTAGAGGATTTTGATGGGATAGTGAGGATATGGTGTTGACCACTATTTTAGAGGCTTTAAGTTATGTACATTCATAAGGGAACATCTATCAAGGGTTCACTGTCTTGAAGAGCTGAGGTCAACTCTCAATTGGAGGCACCCTATCTCCAAATGCAAATCCAGGAGAACAAAAAAGTTTTCCATCTTCTACTCAGCTTGCTTATTTGTTGGTTTTAACTAAAACTGTGGCCATATTGAAGCAGAACACATTCCTTCAACCCAGTGGTGGGTTGCAAGTGGTACGCCCCGGAACGAGCGTACCGGAGCCTGCCCGGAGCACTGGATATCGTTCTGGTACAGTGCTCTGGAGGGCCCACTCACCCGCCAGTCTTTTAAAGCTAACGCGCTTCCGCACACAGGCATGGCGCATACAGTGCCTGCGCGATGCTCTGTGTAGCAGCTGGAGTGTCCATGTGGAACCCACCACTGCTTCAACCAGAAATTTCATCAGAGTTTCATTGAATTAATATGTGATTTAGAAAAGTAGGCCACACCCCCAGAGAAAATGTAAATTCAATTCAGAATAAAACTGGAAACGACCTTGGTGGTCTTCTAGTCTAACCCCCTGTTCAAACAGGAGACCCTATTCCATTTCAGACAAGTGGCTGTCCAGTCTCTTTTGCAAAACCTCCAGTAATTAAGCGTTCACAACTTCTGGAGGAAACTTCTGTTCCACCGATTAATTGTTGTAATTATTAGAATATTTCTTCTTAATTCCAGGTTGGTTCTCTCCTTGATTAGTTTCCATCCATTGTTTCTAGTCCTGTCCTCTAATGCTTTGAAGAATTATTTGATGCCCTCTTCTTTTTTTCTCTAGACTGGCCAAACCCAAATCATGCAACTGTTCTTCATATGATCTTTCACTTGTGGTGGGGAAAAAAGATAGATGGAACCCCTTGATTGTTGCAGGAGATCTGAACCATCCAAGATTTCAAAGGGGTATTTGCAGAAATAAAATGTCAACGGTTTGTTTTTGTTTGTTTGTTTGTTTGCTATTTATTCTAACCTTCTCTTTGCTTTGCCAGCTTCACCCTTTCTTGCAAAACTCCCAATTCTACAACATCTCTATGAGTGGAGTGTATTTGGAGAAGAATGGAGAGCTGGCAGCTGATTTCAACATTGTGAACTGGGTGAGGTTTCCAAATAGGTCTGTTGTTCGAGTGAAATTTGGGAGTCTACAAAGACACGGATCCTCAGGACTCAAGTTCACTATCAATGAGGATGACATTGTGTGGCCAAATTGGCTTAACCAGGTGAGGGGAACTTATTTCAGATCATTTCAATGCATTGATTGTATCTGAAGGGCACAAAATTTTGTAGTCCAATTTCCATTGATCAGTTTTAGCTTTGCTAGTTTACTATGGGAGGAACTAATTCTGAGCAATGTTCAGATAAGTGAGAAAGAGTGAGTTATATGGAGAAGATCAGAGGTTCTCAATCTGTGTCTGCAGACTCCTAGGGAGTTGTGATGTCATCACAGGGGGTCCACAAATGTTTGATAAAGCTGTCTAGCACTTTATATCTTGAGTTACGTCTTGGTGGTCCATGGACATGGTCCATGGCCACAAAAGGTATTTAAAAGGTGAAAAAAAGTTTGAGAACCATTAGCATAGATGTCGCCTAACTGAACAGAATAAGTGGGAGAAAAAGCCTTAAGATTTAAATCCTAGAGTTGAGACAGATCTCTATGAGATAGAGAGAAAATAAGGAAGAAATGATTAAATAGAGGATAGATGATAGGTAGGTAGGTAGGTAGGTAGGTAGGTAGGTAGGTAGGTAGGTAGGTAGATGATAGATAGATAGATAGATAGATAGATAGATAGATAGATGATAGATAGATGATAGATAGATAGATAGATAGATAGATAGATAGATAGATAGATAGATAGATAGATAACCTCCCAAAGACCTATCAATTCCCACAGACTAGGCCTCCTCCGAATTCCATCCGCCGGCCAATGCCGATTGTCGACCACCCGGAGGAGGGCCTTCTCTGTGGCTGCTCCGGCCCTCTGAAATGACCTCCCCATGGAGATTCGTACCCTCACCACCCTTCAGACTTTCCGCAAAGCCGTCAAAATCTGGCTGTTCCAACAGGCCTGGGGCTGATGAGTTCCCATCCCCATTCAAATTGTGTGCCTGTTGACTGCTTTTAAATTGTTTCCGTATTTTGTTTGTTTGTTGTTGGGTTTTTTTGCTTTTTGTCTGTATTATTCCCTTCCCCTTCGGTTTGTTAGCCGTCCTGAGTCCCTCCGGGAATAGGGCGGCATACAAGTTTAATAAACCTTGAAACCTTGAAACCTAGATAGATAGATAGATAGATAGATAGATAGATAGATAGATAGATAGATAGATAGATAGATAGATAGATAGATGCAGGCAGGCAGGCAGGCAGGCAGGCAGGCAGGCAGGCAGGCAGACAGACAGACAGACAGACAGACAGACATAATAGATAGATGAGAAAGCAAGATAGACAGAAATGACAGACAGAAAGGTGAGAGAGACAGAGACAGAGAGGGGGGGGATTTCTAGCTATGCCAGGTTTGAACTTGATCCCAGAGCTTTTATGGTTCAAAGTCCACTTCCTCAGATGCATGCAGTATGTTCACAAGAGAGAGATGGGCTTCTACCTGAGACTCTACATTAATTGCAAACCAAAATTCAATTCTCAGTAGGATGAGTTTCCTATATCAAATATGATAAAGGAAATAAAACAAAAAATAGGAAGGAAGTAGTGGAGGGGTGGAAACAGAGATAGAAGAGAAGGGAAAGGAAGGGAAGGGAAGGGAAGGGAAGAGAAGAGAAGAGAAGAGAAGAGAAGAGAAGAGAAGAGAAGAGAAGAGAAGAGAAGAGAAGAGAAGAGAATTCTTTATTGGCTAAATATGATTGGACACATAAGGAATTTGTCTTTGGTGCATATTTTGGTGCAGTGTTTACTATCTCCATTGCATAGATCTGGATTTTACGGTCAGCTTGGCAAAGCTGCAAGGCACAAGATTGGCCAAGCCATCACTATGTGTCATTTCCTTAGCTAAACCTGTCCCAAGCTTTTTTTAAAACAAATGAATGTTTATTCTTTTAGAGTCTGCCACCTTCTCGGTGTGTGGATAGCTGCCGTGCAGGATTTGTTAAGGTAATTCGGGAAGGTGAGCCAATTTGTTGCTATGACTGTGTTACCTGTATGGATGGGACCATCTCTACTCAAGAAGGTGGGTAGCCCTGAATAGGCTGATTTTAAAAATTGCCAAAAGGTTTTCAGTTTTCCTAAATTTGAATCTTCTCTTGTTTGGCTTATTCTTTGTTTTTTATAAAGAAGTTTTTATTTTTAAACAAACAGACATAAACACACACAAAATAAAAAATCCTTCTCCAATTACTTACAGCGTGTTGATTGGTTACAAAACCTTTGTGCTTTCTCCCAATAGTCTTCACTTGCAATTTATATAAAGGCTCATATCATCATTCTAACATGTATATATACAATTGTTATGGTTATTAAACATTCATTTGAATATAACTATTATTACATCCTTTTTATGTAAAATATTCTAAATTTGAAATAAATTTATATTATTGGTATTTCATTACATCATCCTGAAATCATCCAATAGTATTACATCTTTACATTCTATTCTGTATAGAATTATTTATCTTTTGTAACAAAGTTTTTCAACATCCTCTCCATAGTCCTCATTTACAATTTATATAAAATTTCATATTATCAATTTAGTGTATATGTGATTATTATTATCATTAATAATTTATTTAGCTATAACTATTATTACTTTATTTTATACATAATACTCTAAATTTAACTAAGTTTAACTTAATTTTTATTCTAACATTTCATTTCATCATCCTGTATCCTTCCAGTAATAGTACAGTCCTATATCTCTTGCCATTTGTGGTATTTGTATTCTAATTGTTTTCTTGATAAGTCTTATGTGAACTTCTCTTGGCGTCTTGTTGTTCATTGCGCATCTTGTAAAAACTCAAAACCCTCCATCTGTTCCTTCCATCTGCTTGCCTTTAGTTATCACCAGTGCTTCTGCCAGAATTTCTCTCATTGTTTCTGCCAAATTTTCTCCCTTTTCTTTTTCCATGTTTTGAGGTTTGAGATAAGGTTCCAGTTCATTAATCTCTCCTTTCAACATTCCACTCCTGTTGTTTCCAACCACGCTCAATTTGCTGTCAGTATCAACAATTTTCTTATCACTTTGTTTGGCTTATTCTTAATTACCAAATTGAATTGCTGTCAGCCAGTGGGATTAGCTGCCACATGAGATGCTGAGCTCATGAGGTCATCAGATGGATATAGGAAGGTCTTCTTTCAGAGGTGCTCTAGTGCAACAGCCCCAACCTTTTGGGCCTGTGGACTAGCAATGGTGGGGGGAGGGAATAGTTGCATGCATGCAACATATTGTGCATGTGCAAATAAACCTTTGTACACTTGCCAAGCGCTTGAGCAGACTGGTTCCAACAGGCCGCAGACCAGCAGCAGGCTGTGGACAAGGGGTTGGGGACACCTGCTCTAGTGAATCTTGCAATAAATATAGTATTAGATGGTTTCAATGGTGCACTCCAATACTTGTGATTTGTAGGGAGTCATGGAGTTGACCTTGGAGAAGGCATCTGAAAGTTGTTAGGCCATCAACAAGTGCATAAGCAGCATTTGTTGAGCAAGGCTGCAGAAAAGTATTAGGAATAGGATGCCCTCCACCCCATAAACCCCATTATATACTGTATACTGTAAATCTTTGTATCTATAGTATTTGTAACAATGTTCATTTCTAGCCTTTTCTGAAGTCCATTTATTGCAGGCCATTCTTAGATGTTCTGGCACTTTCATTTCAAAAGGCATCTTTTATTTATTTAACCCAGGGCATTGTTACATTAGCTAGCAGACTCTCATGCCAATTCTGAGCAGTAGTTGGTTGCCTAACACTGATAGCCCTGCTTAGCTTGTGGGCTTTCCAAAGTGCGACTTGGGGGGGGCTCTGCACCACCAAGAAAGATGAGTGTGGCTTTCCTGCAATGTCATTAGGGCCCTCTCCTTCTACCTTGTTAATGTGTGTCTCAATCAGGAAGGTCCAGTGCCATGCAGGAGTCTAACCCTCTGCACAAAGTACCGGCTCATCTCCTCACCCAAGTGGTACCTATTTATCCACTTGCAAATAACATGCTTTCGAACTGCTGGGTGGGCAGAAGTTGAGGTGAGTGACAGGAGCTTTCCCCACCGTGCAGTCCTAGGACTCAAACTGCTGGAGCAAAGATCATCTCCATTAAGTCACTAAGCTGACAGACCTAAAAGGCATCGCTCGGATAATGTAAAAGAATTGGAAACAGGATGAAATAAAAGAAAGGTTGCCTTGATTCTTTGCAGATGCTGAGTGTTGTACTAGATGTCCAGAAGACCAATATCCAAACAAAAATCAGGATGAGTGCATTCCAAAGATTATAACCTTCCTATCCTATAATGAACCTTTGGGAATCCTCCTGGCTTCCTTTGCCCTTTTGCTCTCCTTTACCACACTCTTTGTCTTAGGAATCTTCACCAAATTCTTGGAAACTCCCATAGTTAGGGCCAATAACCGGGATCTCTCCTACGTCCTCCTCATTTCACTCCTGGGTTCCTTCTTGACCTCCTTCCTCTTCATTGGCCATCCAAAGAGAGCCACCTGCCTTCTTCGACAGACAACCTTCAGCATCATCTTCTCAGTGGCTGTTTCATCTCTCTTGGCCAAAACAGTCACAGTGGTCTTGGCCTTCTTGGCCACAAAACCAGGGAATGGAGTGAGGAGATGGTTGGGGAAGACTTTAACCTACTCCATTGTCTTTGCCTGTTCTGGCGTCCAAGTGATCATCTGTATTCTTTGGTTGGGAATTTCTCATCCATTCCCTGATTCTGACATGAACTCCCAGCCTAGAAAGATTATTCTACAATGCAATGATGGAAAGATTGCCATGTTTTACACTGCCTTCGGATACATGGGCTTCCTGGCTGCCATCTGCTTCACAGTGGCTTTCCTGGCCAGGAATCTACCTGGGGCCTTCAATGAAGCCAAGCTTATCACCTTCAGCATGCTGATCTTCTGCAGTGTTTGGGTGTCCTTTGTGCCTGCATATTTGAGTACCAAAGGGAAGTACTTGGTAGCTGTGCAGGTCTTCTCCATCTTGGTCTCTAGTTCTGGCCTGCTGGGCTGCATCTTCATCCCTAAGTGTTACATTATTGTCCTGAGGCCTGATCTCAATATGAAGGAGAAACTAACAATGAAAAATAAAATAGAAACATGACTGACAACATTATTTCTTCGGAGTCCAATTTTCACACAAGATTTTCAATCATAAATGATCATTCCTTAAGGGAAAGTTCTATGTCTCTGCCCAGTTTTATGCAAAACACCTGACATGTTCATACAGAACCTAAATTTGTCTTTATATGATTCCTCTCATGGTGGATCTTATTTCCATTGCAGCCTCACAAAATATTATATTCACTTGTCAAATAAAAGCAATTAACTGATAATAAGATTTATATATTCTATCTTTGTTCATGATGTAATTGGACTGTCATTTGATGTAAAAAAGAGAAATGTGATTTTTTATGAAGCTGTTTCTCAAAATGATATTTACTAAATCCAGCTGCCAATGTTTGACTGTTTAATATTACTCCAAAAATGAAACAAAATGTAACTTTCTATTTCTTTTCCATGTCATGATATAAATGAACTATCATTTGTTATTACATATGACTTTTCCTCTTCTGTTTACTGTTGAGTCCATCGAATTTGGGGGTGGGGTGTTGTGTTTGCCAAGAGGGTCAATTAAGTCTTTTTTTAATGGAACAGCCCACCTACAATTGCAACATACATTATATTGCCAAAAGTATTCCCTCACCCATCCACATAATCAGAATCAGTTGTGAGTGAATACTTTTGGCAATATAGTGTGGAATGAGCAAGACTTCTCAGGCCTTTTGCTGGGCTTGGGGAAAGCTAAAAGAAATTGGACATAATAAAATGAATTGGAAATGTTTTGGCTGGTCTGCATTTTTCATCACATATATAAGAAAAGCAGTGGCTCTCCTCAGCTGAGGATTGCCCTCAACTAACTAGATACTAAAAGTCACATTCATTACAAATCAAGACAAACTAAATCTATATTGATGTACGACCATCCACATCCATGTTTAAAACCTTTCTTGATACTGGATAGTATAGAGCATGGATGTCAAACCCGCTATATCAAGTTACTGTCATGTGACATTGCACAATGTTTTTCTCGGTGGTGGGATTCAAATTTTTTTACTACCGGTGCTTTGTGGATGGCTTGGTGGGCGTGGCAAGGGAGGGATACTGTAAAATCTCCCTTCCCTCCCCACTCCAGAGGGGAGTGCAAGATACTGCAAAATCCCCATTTCCTTCCAATCAACTGGAACTCAGGAGGTAGAGAATAGATGGCGGTGGGGCAAGTTCAGATGTGGTATTTACCAGTTCTCCAAACTACTCAAAATTTCTGCTACCAGTTCGCCAGAACTGGTCAGAACCTGCTGACTACCCGTTTTTCCCCTTCACAGAGCTGGGGTGGGCATGGCCTGTGCATGATGCATCCAGCCTGTGGGCCACCAATTCAAAATCCCTAGTATTAAAGCATTTTAGAAGAGATATTTGTGCTTCTCTTCTTCTCTTAAGTCACTCATTGTTCCATCTTCAAAGCCACATCTATGAATTCTCCCTTTGTGCACCTACCTATAGAGCAGGGGTGAAATCAACAAATTCACTAAGAGTTCACAAATGTGTGTCCTACACATGCTCAGGACCTTCTGCGCATGCGCAGAGCATAAAAAACAGGACATGATGACATCCAGGTGGGTGGGGGAGCCTGCTACCAAGCGTGCCTGCAAACTGCTACCAAGCGTGCCTGCTACTTGGGAGCCTGCTACCAAGTGTGCCTGCAAAATTAAGTAGAACAGCGAGGGTGGGGAATCCGCCAAGCCGTGCAATTTAGATTAGCTAGAAAGCAGGAAGTCCAACAATTGTAGCTAATATAAATCGTGTGTCACAGCTAATTGTCAGAAATTTCGGTTCACCCAAACTGGTAGCATTTTTTACTACCAGTTCAGGCAAACCAGTCCAAACCGGTAGCATTTCACCCCTGCTATAGAATCATCTCTTCACTGCAATTATCAAAATCACAGTAATTTATTTCTTGTCTTGTAATCCCAAAAGACATTACTGCAAACTTTCAGAAAACGTAATACAAGGATATTTTTCGATATCAGTGTCAGACTCCAAAGCAAAGTTGAAAGGTGTCTACATTAGGAATGCTGTATACATAAATACTTCTGAAGAGAAAGAGTGAGCCTAGGAAGGATGTTAGGATGGGCAGAGGCTGTGTGTATTTTTGTCCCCTTCAGAAGTAAAGAATTGGGTGGATTTTGTTTGGATTTTAAAAGAAACCTCTTTTGCTTCTGTCTTGAAAGCAGGCTTGGTTTCTTCTACCTTTCTTCTCATTCCTTGAAAGAAGCCATTGCGACGGAGGAGGCTGGATCAGGCTACCAAGACAGGCTGCTGCTGTTTCTATTGCTGCTGCTCTTGTGCCCACCAACAGTCTATGGGAAGCGGGAAGCCAAATGCTTCCTGACTTTGGGTCAAGACGAAACAGACCCACAAAACCATGTCAGGCCAGGAGAGCTTTTCACCACTGGCATAGTCTCTGCAACCAAGGCTCGGTTTCTACCATTAACCTTCAACACAGTTCCTTTGACTCGGATTTCCCTGTAAGTCCACTTTTCTGCACTGAACTACAGCAGTTCCATTTCTGATAGTGTCCTAGAATTCCTGCCTTTATTTCTGGAGAAAAAGAAGTTCATTTTGTAAGGGCTTCAACACATGTCCGAAAGCTTGAAAGATTAAAACTCTGGTCCTGGTGAACGGCTCAGATTGGATCCTGCAATTCCAGCCTTAAATTACCAGGCATAATTCTTTGACCTGCTACTTTACTGCCTTAATTTACCTTTCAGGATCCATGATACACACTGTAATTGATGAGGCTCCTTTGCAACAGTCAAGTCAGTGGCCAGGTAGAGATTGAATATGTAAATTAAACCATCAGTTTGTTTTAGCTAATCTAAGCAGAGCTAGACCACACATAAAAAGACAGAGTGATACTCATCCTTTACCTGGCCCTCCACAAAATACAAAGGTTTCCTCAGGTTGGATTTTGATTACTCAGGAAAACATGGACTAAAGAATGTAAAAAAAATACAGGTTTTCTCCCTATGCAATAGATTAGAGGAACCCACAATATTTTTTCCATAACAAAATTACCTGGTAGTCTGAAGTTCCACAAAATAGGAAAATTGGTTCATTGATTCATTCATTCAGTCAGTCAGTCATTCATTCATCTTGCAGATATCTTTGAATCCCATTCACAAAATCATGCCAGGTTCTTCACCTTCCCAACCTTTGAGAGACATTTTTGTATGTCATGTCATCACAATTGAGGATCCAGTAGGAAAGCATCAGGGATAGATTGAAGCCTGTTATGAAACAGCTGTCTAGGAGGAGTCATGAATTACTTTAGTTTAATGAAAAGAAGGACTAGGAGAGATGTGGTAGCAGTGTTCCAATATCTCAGGGGCTGCCACAAAGAACAGAGAGTCAACCTATTCTCCAAAACACCTATGGGTAGGACAAGAAACAATAGATGGAAACGAATTAAGGAGAGAAGCAACTAAGGAGAACTAAGGAGAGATATATACAAAACTCCTGGTGTAATATTTTAATTATGAGAATGGTATAATGTGCCTTGAGTCTGTTGAATATTTTTGAGTGGTAAAAGAGAGACAGCATTTCTCCTAGAGAATAATTTTAAAACACTAATTATTTCACTGTCCAGGTTTGACATTTTGACAAGCAATTAAAACAGTTATATGTTGTAATTGAGGCATAGAACTTTTTAAAATATATATATTTTTATTCTTTTTAAACAAAACAACACATACAAACCAAAGCAAGAGAAGAAAAAAGAACAACCTTCCTCCATTTCATCAAGCATGTTGTTTGGTTACAAGTTTTTGTGCATCAATTCTTAAACTTAGGATTAACATCACTGGTTTACATTAAACATAACTAAATGTTTCACTGTCATTGAGCATTATGTGTTCAAATTACCATTAATATTCTTTCATTTGTAAGAATCCTTATTTCCTTGAGTTCATAATTATCTATCAAATAACTATGAGTCTTTGAAGTATTATAGTATCACCTATCTCTAAGGAGAAAAAGCGAAGATTGGAACAAAGAATTCCTATTGGTTTATAATATACATTCATATTTTCAATTAACCATTGTGTCACCAATCATCTAGAATTCCAAAAATAGTTTCTCATTATTAATTATTAATCCATATAGTGATTAAGTATTTCAATTCATGTATATATCAATTATTCCTTACATCATCATTGTTCCGTTTAATATAGAAATATCCTTCTAATATAAAATGATCACTACATACAATTATACCAAGGTATTCAAATCATCCCACTCTTAAACATTAAAATCATTATTGTCCTTTATATATCATATAAGTAGTACTCTATATCGTAACAGAGAGGATAAAAAAAGACAAAAAACAAAAAACTACAACAACATAAGTAAACAGTTTCATTCCCAGGTTTTTTTATCTAACCATTGGTAAAACAAGTCCCACATTTTATAATATTGCTCATCCTCTTGTTCTCTAATTTCAAATGTAAGTTTACCCATTTTGGCACATTCCATTATTTTCCAAATAGTTTCCTCCTGTGATGGTACTTTCTCATTTTTCCAATTTTTGACAAATACAATTCTAGCAGCTGTTGATACATTCACGATCAGATATTTCAAGTCCTTATTGTATGTTTCTGGTATTATTCCCAATAAAAAGAGTTCCGGTTTTAAATCTATATGTTTATGTATCATTTTCTCCAACCACATGTGGATTTTAGTCCAATATTTTTTTGCTTCAGTACAAGTCCACCACATGTGATGGTATGTGCCTGGCGTAGGCATGGAACTTTTTGTTCTTCATTGAATTAGAAGCATAACAATGAATAATTAAAGCATTGATTTCACTGATTTATGATGTATTTAAACTTTCAGGAGCGCATCCACAAAATACTGGAAAATGCTTTCCTACCTTTTTGCTGTTCAGGAGATCAACCAGGATCCTCATCTCCTGCCTAATTTGACATTGGGTTATAATATCTATGAAGGTTATTTCAACACACGAATGACTACAGAGGGTTTGTTGGACCTGCTTTCAGCTGGGGAGGTCAACGTTCCCAATTTCAGCTGTGGACATGAGAAAACCCCATTGGTGGTTCTTGAAGGGGCAGAAACTGATATCTCCATCCAAATGTCAACCTTTCTGGATGCCTATAAAATCCCACAGGTGTGTCTTTGCTGAGAAGACAATTGTCAATAAAGTGATAGGCTTTAAAGATGAAAGTTCAAGTTGCTTGGAGGAAAGGATGTACCAGGTCATAGACCATAGAATAATAGAATGGGAAAGAACCTTGCAGGTCTTCTGGTCCAAACCCCTGCTTGATTAGGAGACCCTCACCATTTCAGACAAATGGTTGTCCAATCTCTTTTTGAAAGCGTCCAGTGACGAGCACCCAAAGCTTCTGAAGGCGAGCTGTGCTTTTTCTCCCATTGTAGTCCCTATCCAGACTGAGTCACCCTTGTGTGCCCAAAGAAATGCATTTAATTTATCCCAAAATAAAATTCTTTCAAGAGGCACTTAGGAGATTGGGCTCCAGCAAATGCAACCTGCGACTATAGAGCGGACTGAATTCTCAAGATCCCATATAGTATGTGCTTCCCCCCTTGCTCCAAGGAAATTATAGAAGATTATTTACTGTACTACTCAATTTGCGCTTCAGCTTCTGTACTACTCTATTTGTGCTTCAATTGTGTTGAAAATTTCTGTACCCGTTCTTGTTTAAAAAAATCATATTGGCCTGATTCTTACAAAATTGAATATTTAATGTACCAAAAGGCAGGACAAGAAGCAATGGATGGAAACTAATCAAAGAGAGGAGCAACCTGGAACTAAGGAGAAATTTCCTGATAGTTCAAACAATTAATCAGTGGAATAACTTGCCTCCGGAAGTTGTGAGTGCTCCAAAACTAGAGGTTTTCAAGAAGAGATTGGACAACCATTTGCCTGAAATGGAATAGGGTCCCCTGCTTGACCAGGAGATTGGATTAGAAAGGTTCCTTCCATCTCTGTTATTCTAGTAATGGGTTTAGACAAGGAAATAATGCTATGGAAATTAGTAAGACCCCCACCCAAGGGTCTTCACGGGAAGAGATGGTCTTCCTATGGATAAGATCTTCATATGGATAAGATCTTCATATCTTCAAATGATATTCTACTTGTTTTCTCTCCTTTTCAGATCAGTTACACATTTGCTTCACACATTCTGAGTGACAAGACTCGGTTTCCTTTTTTCTATCCAATGGTCCCCATTGAAGGAGTCCAATATCCAGGAATTCTCAAACTGCTCCTCCATTTCAAGTGGACGCTGGTTGGTTTGGTTGCTCCAGACACTAGCAATGGCCAGAGGTTCATGAACATGTTGATTTCTATGCTGACAGAGAAAGGAATTTGTGCAGTTATATCACAAAGGTTTACAGTGGTTGCCAGTGAATTAAAAGTAAAGTTTCGTCAATACTACAAGTGGAAACAAGTCAATGCCTTTGTTTACCATGCAGAGACAAGTTCTTTCCTAGAAGGCATAGTAGTTATAGAAAAAGTGCTGACTGCCTTTAAAAAGCCCATTGTAGGAAAAATTTGGATCACAACAGCCCGCTGGGACCTTACTTTAAGTTTGAAGGTTTCCATCTCTTCTTTGCCCAACGTCCATGCCATTTTTTCCTTTCTCATGAAAACAAAGGAAGTGGCAAACTATGATGGATTTAAGCTCTTCTATTATTTCATGGATCAGGTTCTAGAGGAAGCCTTCCAATGTTCCTATGGAAAGGCTGCATCATCTGTGAAAGTCTGGAGACGATGCAGAGAGAGAGAAGACCTGGAGCCTCTGCCCAGAGAGAAGATAGAACAGATCCTGGCTCTAGACAGCTATTTCATTTATAACACGATCTGGGCTGTGGCACGGGCTTTGAATTCGGCCAATTTATCCCAATCTAGGAGAGGCATGAGAAAACCTGGCAAGTGGTTGGAGATTCAAAGCCTAAAGCCTTGGCAGGTATTTCCTCTCCATGATATACACCTCTCCTGTGCAATTATTTTGAAAAAACAAATAACTTACCGTATTTTTCAGATTATAAAACGCTCCGGACTATAAGACACACCTAGCTTTTGGGACGGAAAACAAGGGGGGGGGAATCTGCCTCTGCCTCCCAGCATCCATCTGGTATTCATCTGGCTTATTTGCTGCAGCCCATTCACTGCATCCCATTTGCCGCGACCCATTCGGTGCAGCCCTTGTTCGCCATGGCCCATTTGCCACGGCCTGTTTGCCACTGCCACCACATGTTTGCCGCCGCCTGTTTGCCATGGTGGCAAACCAGCACCATATCAACACCCTCCCACTTTTGTGGGTAGGAAAAGTGCATCTTATACTCCAAAAAATACAGTATTCTAAAGAAAAAATGAATCTATAATGAAAATATGTTATCTTCCCTACCAGGCCATCTTTGTTCTTCATTTCATAGAAGAACATCTGCTTCTTGAGAACACACTGTATCTCCTTTTTTACTTTTTCTCTTTGCACACTGTCACACAGCTGTGCCCTATCCACTTAAAAGCTCTCCCCACTGATGTAGTGCACATGTCTGGAGTAGAAGCTCTCTGGCTCCACCACCTCTGGCTGCAGTCAGTTCTCTTAATCTAAGTCTGATTAGAAACAACCCATTAGGAAGGATCTGAACAAGCTTCAGCCCCCAGACCAGTCAGGCTGGATCTTTCTTGGAAGGGAGACTCTCAGGGCTGAAGGAGAGACTGCCAGAATAATAGAATAACAGAATTGAAAGGGACTTTCAATTCATACTTGGGGTCCCCAACCCCTGAGCCACAGCCAGTACCAGACTGTGGCCCATTTGGAACTGGGCCATGGAAATGGCAGGCAAGCATGCAAACACCTATGAGAATTTGAAAGATTATTCAGTTCAGTGAAGTTCAGAATGTGGCAAAAAAAAAAAACTGCAGAGGATTCACTGAGATTTACACATTGTGCTTTCTGTGATAAATATTTTTTCCTCAGCTACAGCAGTGTCTTATGCAAAAAAAAAATCAGATCCACATAGGGAAATTCAATTAAACTGATGTATTCCTAAACAGCCTATGCATAGGAATCGTCAAGACTAATGGTTAGCACTTGCCTGAGTTTGATAAGTGTTCATGGAATTCATGAAGGGGAATTGGAGCTTGGAGCTACATAGGGATTCTAGTGTGATCCCCCTGTTAACTGTCACCCAAAGATCTGCCAGTCAATCTCCTACAAACATCCAATTCATCAATATGTGGAGCCATTGTATCTTCTTCCCAAACTTCTTTAATAAAAGCCAAACTATAATAGCCTAGAAAAGAAAGCTTATCAGTGCAAGTGATGTTCAACTTCCTTCAAAAAGCACAGGAAGTGCGAGCTGAAGCAGTGAAGAGATGGCTATGGCATAGATTGAAGAAATGTTGACTTACTTTCTAAACCTTTTTTTCTCTTTTCCATCCCAGCTTCACTCCTTCCTCCAGAAGCCCCAGTTTTATAATAATTCCATGGAAGGTGTATACTTGGATGAGAAAGGAGATCTGGCGGCTAACTTAGACATCCTAAACTCTGTAGTTTCTGCCAATAAAACCATCACTAGAATGACATTGGGGCATCTAGGAAGGCATACATTTGCAATTAATCAAAATAGTGTTGCACGGATGGAAATGCTGAGCAAAGTGAGTATTGCTTTCATTTCATACCTACTAATGCCTTTAATAACGGAGTTGCTCTTGATTTGGGAGGGGGAGATTGAACTGTTGGTCAATTTTATCTCATTAGTTCTTGATGGTAAATAATATATTGTTTGATGCTGATATATTATTCACTGCAGTTGTTAAGTGAATCATGTGGTTGTTAAACAAATGCAGCTCCCGCCCCCATTGAATTTGCATGTCAGTAAACAACTTGGAAGGTCATAAATGGTATTCACAGGACCCAGGATGAGGCTGATCTCTTAAATACGTGCCCAAATCTTGGGGATCCTGCAATAGTTGTTTGTGTGAGGACCAGTGGCCAATCACTTTTTTTCAGTCCCATTGTAACGTCAAACTATTGCTAAATAAATAGTTGTAAGTGAAGGACGACCTGTATTCCATCCAACCTACATTGAAATAATGTAATATTAATCAGAATCAATCAGAATAGAGCTGTAGGGGATCTTGGAGGTCTTCTAGCCCAGGGGTAACCAACCTTTTGGACCTCAGGGATCACTAAATTCATAATTTTAAATCCCGCTGACCACTAATATGATCTGCCTAATGACCAGCTGGGTGGGTGTGGCCAACTCAATGTCACTCAATTCAATGGGCGCCTTGCCAGCCTCTACTTGCCCCTCCTCCTCCTAGCTACGCCTTGCCCGCCTGCCCAGGCTCCTTAGGGCCCCAACATGAATCAATTGTTGAAGCTAAGCAGCCACCCTGAGAAAGGGTTGGCAAAACAGCTGGCTCATTTCAAATTGGATCTGACCAAGAAGGAGGCTCAGCAGAAGCACTCCCTGAGGACTATGAGCATAGACTTTCCAAGCAGAGGGAAGACCTGAGGGAATGCATGGTCAGGCATTGGCGCCTGGAGGCTCAGTGAGCTGAGATAGTCAGTCAGTTCTAGGCCATGATACAGTCCCACTGGAACAAGGCCCTCCGGCTCTTCACCACCAGTGGCACTTCCCTCCAGTCTTCACCCAAAGCCCCACACAAGGAAGCTGAAGCAGACCCCAAGTCAGAATTTCTCCCCCTTCTGAACTGCACAAAAAGGCTCCAGAGGGGGAGACTCTCTGCAGCAACACAAACATTCATTGCACGTATCCATCCCAGGGGTTGTAGTTTAGTTTGGTGGTCCACAGACCACCAGTTGGTGACCACTGTTCTAGTCCAACCTGATGGTCAAGCAGGAGACCCTATATCATTTCAGACAAGAGGCTGTCAAGTCTCTTCCAAAAAAAGCCTCCAGTGATGAAGCACCCACAACTTCTGAAGACAAGCTGCTCAACAGGTTGATTGTCCTTACTATTAGGAAGTTTCTCCTTAGTTCCAGGTTGCTTTTCTCCTTGATTAGTTTCCATCTATTGTTTCCTGTCCTGCCCTTTGGTGCTTTGGAAAATAAATTGACCCTGCCTCTTTGTGACAATCTGTCAAATACTATAATACTGCTATTATTTCCCCCCTAATCCTTATTTTCTCTAGATTAACCTAATGTAGAATGTCAATGGAGATTCTCAAACATGGTTTTCTCAAAGGTCCTTTTTCACAGGTCAACTGGACTTTCGTGGATTTTTCCCCTTGAAAACATTTTGATTCTCATCAAAGAAGCTTCAGATTTGAAGAAAGTTCTGGAATGAAAAGCAAAACATTTTCATGGGGGGAAAAACCCTAGAAAGTCCAGTTGTCCTCTGTAAAAATACATTTGGGCCACTAATGTAGAACCTAAATCTAGAAAGTGTAGTGTGAAATTTCAGAAGAGGAGATATAAGCAATATATAACTGAATCAGTAAGATGATCTCCATGTTTTGGATAGGCTTAGAATTAAGCAAAACTAAACCTTAAACTGAAGATCATTATTCGTTCCTTACTATGCTCTCTCCTTTTCTCTCTTGAAGTAAATTCATTTCTTCAATATTCTTCTTTTTTCTCTGCTTAGCCATTGCCTCCTTCCAGGTGTGTAGAAAGCTGTCGTCCTGGGTTTGTGAAGGTGGCTCGTGAAGGAAAACCCATTTGCTGCTACAACTGTTTTCCATGTGCAGAAGGAACAATCTCAACCAAAGAAGGTGGGTGACAACAGGAAAATCTTGAGGAAAACACCAACATTCTACCTTGAAAGGCTATAGAAAGGCAATTCTAAGTTTGGTTCTTTTCTTGATAATTTTTTAAACCTAATATGCAGAATTTATTTCACCATTTCTGAGACTAAGAAGTAAGAGATGACATTGGATGTTAAACTTGGGCAGCGCATAAAAATATTGTGGGACAATGAGGGGGTCTGGGATTATAAGGAAAGGTAGCACAGTAGTTAGAATGCAGTATTGCAGGCTAACTCTGCCCAGTGCTGGGAGTTTGATCCTGATGAGGCTCAAGGTTGACTCAGACTTCCATCCTTCTGAGCTCAATAAAAAGATTGTTGGGGGCAATATGTTGACTCTGTAAAACCGCTTAGAGAGGGCTGTAAAGTACTGTAAAGCAGTATATAAGTCTAAGGGCGATTGCTATTGTTGTCCAACCTGCTTTTCAAAAAGCAGCTGGATTTTCTTGGTTTTCCTCCTTAAAGACATTTTGCTTCTCATTCAAGAAGCTTTTTCAGTTCTCAGCAGCTTCAGCTTCTTGTTAGCTTTTGAACAGGACCTTTGAAATTACCATGACCTGGATGAATGAGAATCTCCATAGACATATTGCTATTGCCATTTAGACAGTTTCTCTGAGTAGTGAGAATCTGAGAGAGAAGGATTAAGTCTTAGGGCTTCTCTAGCACTGCTACTCCATCAACTCAACAGGAGAACAGCAGCTGATGGAGTAGGAGAGTTATAGCAGAGTCTGCCACCCTTTGTTTGCTTTCACTATTATTACAGTGCCAATGTTTTCCTTCTGTAGTGTGGAAGTAGACAATTTCTCCTATGGAATGGAGATTTTACAGTATCCTTCCCCTGCCATGTCCACCAAACCACACCCACCAAGCCACAGAACCGGTAGTAAAATTTTTGGAATCCCAGCACTGTTCTAAGAGTATGGAGAGGAGAAGGTCCTTTCACTTTCCAGAATCATTGGCCATCACCACCCAAAACTTATATTTTGTTTGCCTAACCGAGATATTTTAAGGTCTTCCACCACATACATCAATTCATATTATCACGTCTTCCTTTCCAGTCCCTCAACGTCATCTCTCACCCAACCAGTGTCTTTTATATAAGAATATTTATTTTCTTTCTTTTTGTTATGGATGTTCCTTATAGATGCAGAATCTTGCACCAAATGTCCAGAAGATCAGTATCCAAACATAAACCAAGATCGCTGCATCTCCAAGGCTATAACCTTCTTATCCTATAAAGACTTTTGGGGAATTGTGCTAGCAACCATTGCCCTCTTCTTGTCATTAATCTCGGGCTTTGTTTTGGTAATCTTCATTAAACACTTAAAAACTCCAATTGTCAAAGCAAACAACCAGGACCTTTCCTTCATCCTCCTGATCTCACTCCTCCTTTCTTTCTTGACCCCCTTCCTCTTCATTGGTCAGCCAACCAAACCAACCTGTCTCCTGCAGCAAATGGTCTTCAGCATCATCTTCTCAACTGCCATCTCTTCTGTCCTAGCAAAGACAATCACAGTAGCAATGGCCTTTTTGGCCACAAAACCAGGGAATAAACTGAAGAAATGGTTAGGGAAGAGCTTGGCCAACTCCATCGTTCTTGGTTGTTCCAGTGTCCAAGTTTTCATTTGCATCAGCTGGGTGGCCACTTCTGCCCCATTCCCTGACTCTGACCTGCACTCTCAACCTGGAGAGATCATCCTGCAATGCAATGAAGGCTCTGCTGCCATGTTTTATGTTGCTCTTAGCTACATGGGCTTCTTGGCTGCTGTCTGCTTTATGGTGGCTTTCCTAGCCAGGAACCTCCCAGGGGCTTTCAATGAAGCCAAGCTGATCACCTTCAGCATGCTGATCTTCTGCAGTGTTTGGGTGTCCTTTGTGCCGACCTACCTGAGCACCAAAGGGAAGTATATGGTGGTCGTGCAGATCTTCTCCATCTTGGCTTCCAATGCTGGCCTGCTCGGCTGCATCTTCATCCCCAAATGCTATATTATCATTCTGAAGCCAAATCTGAATACAAAAGAACATCTGATGTTAAAATAAAACAGTAACTATTATAAATTACCTCTTAATCATGTCGTGTGATAAATCCAAGTGAATCATAATGTTATTTGACTAAAAGTAAATAAATAATGGGTTTCTCATGTATTTTTCCAGTTGAATATTTAGAATTATTGTGTGTCTCTACATCTCAATGCATACATTTCTTTAATTTTGGGGCCACTCATCTTTCAAATTGTTACTATAGGCATTATATTTAATAAAGGCATTATTAATTGAAGAAATATATAATCAAGGTTTCTTCTAGCTTCACAAAGAGCAGTGACTTTTTCAAACCAAGAACAGGGTATTTATTGTTGCTTTATGGAACGAGATGAATTGTCCTTGAACTAACTGAGGCCAACAATGAAACATCTCATGCCAAGCATCCTCCCCTTCTCTTCAGTTTTGTTGAATTTTAAAAGGAGAAATAGGAATAAAATTAACAAGAAATGCATTTGATGATCCCCAATTTGTCAGCATGGTTAGAATGCAGTATTTCAGGCTAACTCACTGCTCACTCCAGCAGTTCAATCCTGACCATCTGAAGGTTGACTCAGCCTTCCATCTTTCCAAGGTTGGTAAAATGAGGATCCAGATTCTTAGGGGCAATATCCCGACTCTTATATACTGCAATATATTGCAATAATGAGGCAATATATACTGTAAGACTAAAATGTATTGCTATTACTCTTCAAAACAAAAGCTACTGGCTATCTCAGTTGCTCATCCTTCTCTGCTAACTAGACCAATGAAGCTCAACTCCCCTAAAAATCGTAATCTACAGAGATTATAGAGGAAAAGAGAAAGCTCTGAGACTCACTTAAGGGCAGGAAAGGTCATAGAAAAATCTCAGATAGTTAAGAAAAAACAAACAGATTCAGGTTTAATCTTATTGGAGAAAAGAGCACAGGCTCACAAGCTGGAAAAAAGATTCACACAATTCAAAGAGACTTGGCTTTAATGAATTCACTGATGAAAGACAGGAGTTTTTCTTATTCAGTTTTCAAGATTCTTTGTAAGTTCTTATTTCTTGGTTGTTAAAACTGGTTAAAAAGGCTATGGGTAGACTACAATAGTTCATTTATTTATTTATTATTATTATTATTATTATTATTATTATTATTATTATTATTATTATTAGACTGTTTGAAGTGACAATGGTACTGGGGAAAGTGACTTAAGACCATTTTTTACATATACAACCACTGCAGCATCCCCAGGGTCACGTGATCAAAATTTAGATGCTTGACAACTGACTCATATTTATCATGGATGCCATATCCCGGGATAATGTGATCCCCTTTTGTAACTTCCTGACAAACAAAGTCGATGGGGAAGCCAGATTCACTTAATAACTGTTGTGACTAATTTCACAACTGCAGTGATTCACTTAACAACTATGGCAAGAAGGGTCGTAAAATGAGGCAAGCCTCACCTAACAAATGTCTCACTTAGCAAAATAATTTTGGGATTCAAATGTGGTCGTAAGTTGAGGACTGCCTGTACTCTTGAATCTTTCTTTTTCAATTGTACAGCTGTATAGAAGAACAGGTGGCTCAGTGGTTAAGACGCTGAGCTTGTCGATCAGAAAGGTTGGCAGTTTGGCGGTTCGAATCCCTAGCACCGTGTAATGGAGGGACCTCCTGTTACTTGTCCCAGCTTCTGCCAACCTAGCAGTTCGAAAGAACATAAAAATGCAAGTAGAAAAATAGGAACTCCCTTTGGTGGGAAGGTAACAGCACTCCATGCGCTTTCAGCATTTAGACATGCCGGCCACATGACCATGGAGTGATCTTCGGACAGCACTGGCTCTTCAGCTTTGAAATGGATATGAGCACTGCCCCCTAGAGTTGCGAACAACTAGCACATATATGCGAGGGGAACCTTTACCTTTACCTATAGAAGAACATGGACAGGACATAAATTTGCATTGCTGTGAGCCTATTCATATTCATGACCATGCCAAAAGTTTGGGGGTCAAATTCTCCACTGTCCTGTTTTCTAAGTTTGAAGCCACATCTGCGAGTTCTCCCTTTGGGTGCCTTCTTACTGAATAATTCAAAGCTTCTAGAGGGGATTTTTCCATTCCTTGCAATTATCCTAATCGTTGAGTTTTATCTGGTGTCTTTCTATTAAGTCTCAAGAGACCTTTCTGGAATTATGGAGTAAATTGATCAACAAGCACATCAAAAACATGTTTTGATGTCAAAAGCCAGGCATCAGAGTAATCCTGCATTGCAGTTTCTCATCAGAAAGGTTGATTGATAAATGGTTATGGAGAAAAAGAGAGCATGGGAAGATTTTTAAGGCAGGGAGGAGCTGTGTTTATCTCCCTTTCCTTCAGATGTGAAGCCTTGTCTGGCCTCTGAATTAGGAAAGCCAGTGAAGCTTGTATTTCAGAAGAGAGCTTTCATTTCTTTGACCTGTTCGCCTCATCCTTTGAGAAGAAGTTTGCAATGCACCACAGTGGATCAAGCGAGGAAGTCAGGTTGCTGCTACTTCTCTTTGTGCTTCTTTTGTGGCCTCAGGGAGCTTCCCAGCAGCGCAGAGCCAAATGCCTCTTGACTCTGGAGCAGGAAGAGGTTTATTCGCAGAATTATTACAAGCCAGGACATTATCTCATTAGTGGCATAATCTCTGCAACCCAGGCTAGATTTCTACCCTTTAGCTTCAACAAGACTCCTTCCATTCAATTATTCTTGTAAGTCAGCTCCAGCCCTGTGAAATTGAACAGCTATTTTCCCTTTGAACTGCAACTTATGCTCTCTTTCTGTCCTATTATATTTGGGGGACCCATTCTACATCCTGCAGTTGATGAGGCTCCTCAAGACTATCAAGGAAGATGATCAAAGAAGAGATCGTTGCTGTCATTTCAACATAGAAAACAAACATTCCCTTTCTTCGCTTCCTTTAAGCAGAGCTACATTGGGCCCATGGAGTATGGAATGATTCTTCCTTACTCCTCTCTGGTCCATGAAGAAAAGAAGAAAGCCATCCTCAAAGTGATCTTGATTTCTGAAAATGACATGGCTGCAAGTTCTCAGAAATACTCTATTTTCTCCTTCAATTGTGATGGGGAAAACCTTCCTAAAAACCTTCACGGTTGAAATGAAAATCCCAAAGGTGCTTTTCAAAAGGCAACAGAATAACAGAATATAGAATAACATAGCTGTAAAGGAACCTTGGAGGTCTTCTAGTCCTACCTGCTCAGGTAGGATACCCTATAACATTTCAGACAAATGGTTATTCAATTTCATCTTTAAAATTTCCAATGTTGGAGCGCCCACAACTTCTGGAGGCAAGTCATTCCACAGATTAATTGTTCTAAGTGTCAAGAAATTTATTCTTAGTTCTAGGTTGCTTCTCTCCATTGATTAGTTTCTATTCACTGTTCCTCGTCTTGCTTTCGGCTGCTTTGGAGAATAGGTTGTGCCCTTCTTCTTTGTAGTAACCCCTTAGATATTGGAACACTACTATCATGTCACTGAAGAAGGAACTGAAAACGCTTCTTGGATGGAAAGAGAAACGTTTTCAAAGACAAAAAAAGTCCAATTGCCTTTTGAAAAATATCTTTGGGACAACCCTGACCTGGATGATTGAGAATGTCCATAGATATTGAGATGAGAGAGTCACAGTTAAGAATGTACTTATTCACTGGTTTTGTAAATATATGATTCTCATCAATGAAATTATGTCAAATATTTAATGCTCCCAAGCTCAACAAAAATGAAATTCTAAACACAATAGAATTGTTCTTCTAAATTCACTTAATAGCAATAGCAGTAGACTTATATACCGCTTCATAGGCCTTTCAGGCCTCTCTAAGCGGTTTACAGAGAGTCAGCATATTGCCCCCAACAATCTGGGTCCTCATTTTACCCACCTCGGAAGAATGGAAGGCTGAGTCAACCCTGAGCCGGTGAGATTTGAACCGCTGACCTGCTGATCTAGCAGTAGCCTGCAGTGCTGCATTTAACCACTGCGCCACCTTGGCTCTTTCTACCTTTATGTTCTATACTTAATATTGATGAATACATAAAATTTCCAAATTTTACAAAAGAGTGAAAAAGAGAGAAATCTTTAAACTAGATTGAATTCTTGGTCCAACTTCGAAGGTATTTATAAAACCAGAGTAAACAAAAGCCAATATTATTTAGATTTGTTTAGAGATAACATGAATTCAGTATGTTAAGTATTACATTTATGCGAGATGTTTCAGGATATCAAGCACCCTTAATAGGAGAGATTAAACAATTGATTCTAAAATGCTATGAAATATCATGAATCTGTTTTCTATATTAATATCTCAGGGTAATGATGATTTAAAGCTGACCAGCCAATGTAACGCTGTAACTTAAGATGATGAAATGAGGATGAGACAGCACTGCTGCTTTAAGAAGCCGGGCTATTGCCACTTTAAGAAGCTGTCTATATAAAGGAGGCGATGAGATGGCGTATCTCCTCTGCTAGTGTATGGCACAAAGATTTTTGTGTGCTGCACTGGCAGTAATACCGGCAGCAACCCACCACTGAGATACACACACAGATACACACACACACACACACACACACACACACACACACATACACACACACACATCCATCCTGTATGCCTTGTATACAGAAGTCTTGTATATAAACCACTATTTGTAAGACGAACCTCTGTGTCCTGTATTTTGCTTCTGGGTTGTCTCAAAACAGTAGTCATGCTGTGCGCACTCTGACATCATGTTTTTAGGAAACTTAATTCTCACATAAGAACTCTTGATACCAGGTGAAGTAGAATATTGAATAGTATTTCAGTAAAATGTTCTTTTGATTCATTTTCTAATACATGCAGGGGACAATACACAAAATACTGGAAAATGCTCTCCTTTCTTTCTGCTGTCCACCAGTTCAACCATGATTCTAGGAGTCTCTTACTTAACATCACTCTAGGTTATAATATCTATGAAAACTATTTCAGTGAGCAAATTACTTTGGATGCTCTTCTGGACGTGCTTTCAGATGGAGAGGCCAATGTTCCCAACTACAGATGTGGGAAGCAGAAAAACACACTCGCCGTTCTCGAAGGGGCCAATGCGGACCTCTCCATCATTGTTTCAAACATGTTGGGCACCTACAAAGTCCCACAGGTATTTATTTACTGAGAGGATAATATAGCCATAGAATTTTAAATTCAAGAGCAGAGTTTTATCATGGGCATTGGAGATGAGGGATTAGGATTTTCAAAGGCAAGACAAGAAACAATGGAGAGAAGCAAAATAGAACTAAGGAGAAATTTCCCGACAGTTAAAACAATTAATCCATGGAACAATTTTCCTCCAGAAATTGTGAATGCTCCAACACTGGAAGTTTTTAAGAAAAGATTGGATGACAATATCTGTCTGAAATGGTATACGGCAGGAGTCAGCAACCTTAAACACTCAAAGACCCACAAAGGTCCTAACCGGAAGCCCTCCATTCAATTCCAGAGTCGACCGGAAGTCCGGTTTCCCCACCTAAGAATCTCCTCCTAGGGCAGCGTCTTTTTTCCTCTACCTGTCCTAATTGAAAGTCCTTTCAGCTGTGGAGCTGAGCAGAAAACCCACCCCTTGCCATAGTGTCTCTCTTGGCATGGTCTGCTTTCTCCACTCCCCACAAATCGGAAGCTCCTCTCAAAATTCGGCTGATATCTGGAGATAGCAGAGGGTTGAAAGAGCCACATGTGGCTCCAGAGCCATGGGTTGCTGACTTCTGGTATAGGGTTCCTGCCTGAGCAGGGAGTTGGATAAGAAGTCCCTTCCAGCTCTGTTGTTCTGTTAAAGGGAGAAAAGAGAGTAGACATCTTCATCTATCTATGAAGATTCTCAGTCTTCCAAGTCATGGTTGTCCCAATGGTGCTTTTTCAAAGGGCAACTGGACTTTGTTTCTCCTTAAAGACATTTTGCTTCTTCAGAACGGGGAGACAAAACAGAGAAGCAAACCATCTTTAAGGAAAAACAAAGTCCAATTGCCTTTGAAAAAGCACCTTTGAGATCTTCCCTTTGGCTATGGTCCCAAACCAGATGTGAGGACTCTTCTGATGCCTTGGACCAGCAAAATGGTGCACTTAGGGAGCAAGTGGAAATAAAAGCCATACCTGAGCAGAGAAGTAAAGTCTCCATCAAAGGATCTTTATTTCAGAAGTGTTCGGTGGGAAGAGAATTGCTATTTGGGGGCTAATACGGGTCACTTAATAAATTTGTCTTTCTTTTTCAGATCAGTTACAGTTTTGTTTCCCCAATTCTGAGGGATAAAACTCAGTTTCCTTTCTTCTACCCAATGCTCCCCGCTGAAGGGGTCCAGTACCCAGGGATGGTCAAACTGCTCCTCCATTTCAGGTGGACCTTGGTTGGTCTGATGGCTCCAGAAACGGACCAGGGGGAAAGGTTCATGAGGACAATGACTTCCATGCTGATCAAGAATGGCATTTGTCCAGTTTTGTCTCAAGTGTTTTCCATAAAAATCAGAAACCTGGTGTTGGATTTGGAACCATTTGCCAAGTGGAGTCAAGTGAACGTCTTTCTTTACGGTACAGAGATTAGTTCATTCCAGATAGGAATATTCATTATGCACGTTATGCTTACACATCTTAAGCAACCTGTTTCAGGCAAAGTCTGGATCATGGCAGCCTGCTGGGATCTCACTTGGGATTTCATAGAAAGTAGCGTCTCTACCTTCCAAAACATTTGTGGCTTATTTTCTTTTCTTGTGCAGACAAATCAAAGGGTGGCCTTTGATGCTTTCAAGCAATTTCACTCCTCCATGAAACGCTTTGTAGAGAAATCCTTTACCTGTTCCTCCATCAAGGATGTCTTGTCTGTGAAGGTCTGGAGACGGTGCAGGGAAAGAGAAGAACTGGAGCTACTTCCTCAGGGAGAGATGCAGCGAAGCCTGTCTCTTGACAGCTTTTTCACTTACAACATAATCTGGGCTGTGGGCCTGGCCTTGCATTCAGCCTATTTCTCCAGATCCAAGCAGCCAGTGAGAAACAGTGGTGAGAACCTGGGAGGTCCAAGGCTGAAGGCTTGGCAGGTATTTTCAGGGGTGGGCTTCAAAAATTTTAGCAGGGAGTTCTATGCCCGGTTGCTGGGTGGGCGTGGTCATGATGGGCATGGCCTAGTTGGCATCCTGCACCATGGCAGGGGGACATTTATGCCCTCCCCGGGTTCTGGAGGCTTTCTTTGAGCCTCCTGGAGGGCTAAAATTGCCTCCCCAGTCTTCGTAGGCCCTCTGGAGGCCTTCCTAAACTTCCAGTAGGTGGGAAGGTAACAGTGTTCCATGCACCTTTGGCATTTAGTCATGCCAGCCATATGACCATGGAAACATCTTCAGACAGTGGTGGCTCTTTAGCTTTGAAACAGATGAGTACATATGTGCTAGTCGTTCCTGACTAGCACATATGTGCAAGAGGAACCTTTATCTTTACCTTAAGCAGAAAATTAGTAGCTGTTATGGTTTAAATATTTACAGTTTCTGCCTTGAAAGAGTAAATAAATCTAGAACCTGGGCTTTGTGTAGAGAAATATTCAGTTCACCCATAAGGCAAATCTTATCATAGGGCTTCTGGTTTCCTTTCCAAATATACCCCATTTCTCTTCCTTTCCAGTTTCATGCTTTCCTTCAAAAACCCCAGTTTTATAATCATTCCATTGATGGGGTTTATTTTGATGAGAATGGAGACCCAGCTGTTGACTTGGACATTGTGAACTGGATAGTTTACACCAACAAGTCCGTCACCAGGATTCAATCTGGGCATCTAGAAAGACAGGGAATCCAGGGTTCCAAACTGGTAATCAATCAGAACAAGATTGCTCAGATGGAAAAGATGAACAAGGTGAAGAAACCTCCTTATTTCATGCTTTCCGTCATTCTCTTAATGGGGTTGATAGTGGCTCGAAGGACTTCCGATTTCACTTCAGAAAGTTTGTCTTTTTCTTGACCTTCCCTTGAAGAAGTCAATATCTAAACTAATCAAATTCTGAAACTTGTGTGTGTTCTTATCTTTAGATGGGAGCAGGGATGAAATGCTACTGGTTTGGGCTGGTTCGCCTAAAGTAAAAAATGCTTTTAAAAGTTTTTTTAAAAAGTTCCAACAATCAGCTGTGCCACACAATCCATGGAACTTTTTTTTTAGCATTTTAGTACCTATTTGCCCGAACCGATAGTAAAAAAATTCAAAAACAAAGTTTTTTTAAAAAGTTCTGATGATCAGCTGTGTGACAATCAGCTGTGTCTGATTGTCTGTGAGGTTCCTGATTGTCGCAGGGGCCATTTTGTGTGAAGTCCAGCTGCTTTTATATTGTGTGTGAGTCAGTTGTGCAGCCACACTCGCCCAGTCACATGACCAACAAGCCACGCCCACAGAACCAGTCGGGAAAATTTCACCACTCGATGGGAGGATAGGTTAGCGAGATGCCTGCAAGTTATTCTTTAGATGAGGTTATCGATCCTTCCCTACTTTTCTTAAAATAAATTCATTTTTCTGGATGTTCTTCTTCTCCTTCCTCAGCCCCTGCCTCCTTCAAGGTGTGTGGAAAGCTGCCATCCAGGATTCAGGAAGGTAGCACAGGAAGGGAGGCCCATCTGCTGCTATGATTGTATTCCTTGTGCAGAAGGAACCATCTCCACCCAGGAAGGTGGGTGACATTGGTAGGGTGACCAGACGTCCCACATTGGCGTGACAGGCACGCCTTCTCATAATTTTTCCCGTGTACTGGGCCATTCCCAAAAGATCCCGCTTATTTTTGGCGCCTTCTTCGACTCGCTCCCCCGCCCATCCGCTGCCACTCACATGGGCGGGGTAGCGTAGCTAGTGAGCAGGCGGATGGGTGGGGGAGCGAGCTCGCCTTTCCAGCCCCACCTCCGGACAAGTCGTGGGAAAGCCTCCGTGAAAAGAGCCACCTGGGGCCGCCGCTTCTCCGAACTCAGAGTAAGTGACGGGCCGGGCGAGTGAGCGGGCGGATGGTGGTTTTTTTAAAAAAAAAACATGCCGGATTCCTTTAATGCCCGCACGTGTGCGCAACGCAGCTAGGTGGGGGGAGCTCCGCTTGGGATGCCCTCCATAGCCGGGTTTTTTTCTTTTATTTTTTTAATTTAATATTTTTTAAATATTAAATGAAGCCGCCAAAGCCCAGATCCCTGCCTGCCCAGCTGAGGTGTGATCCGAGCCGAGGAGGGGGAGGGGGAGGCATCGCCGCCGCTGTGAAGCCTCCAAAAGCAAAGGATCCCTGCCTGCCCAGATGAGGTGTGATCCAAGCTGAGGAGGAGGAGGGGGAGGCACCACCCCCGCTGTGAAGCCTCCAAAAGCAAAGGATCCCTGCCTGCCCAGCTGAGGTGTGATCTGAGCCGAAGGGGGAGGAGGGGGAGGCACCACCCCCATTGTGAAGCCTCTAAAAGCAAAGGATCCCTGCCTGCCCAGATGAGGTGTGATCCAAGCCGAGGAGGAGGAGGGGGAGGCACCACCCCCGCTGTGAAGCCTCCAAAAGCAAAGGATCCCTGCCTGCCCAGCTGAGGTGTGATCTGAGCCGAAGGGGGAGGAGGGGGAGGCACCACCCCCATTGTGAAGCCTCTAAAAGCAAAGGATCCCTGCCTGCCCAGCTGAGATGTGATCCAAGCTGAGGGGGGAGGAGGGGGAGGCACCACCCTTGCTGTGAAACCTCCAAAAGCAAAGGATCCCTGCCTGCCCAGTTGAGGTGTGATCCGAGCCGAGGAGGAAGAGGGGAGGCACCACCCCCGCTGTGAAGCCTCCAAAAGCAAAGGATCCCTGCCTGCCCAGCAGAGGTGTGATCCAAGCCAAGGGGGGGAGGGGGAGGCACCACCCTTGCTGTGAAGCCTCCAAAAGCAAAAGTTCCCTTCCTGCTCAGCTGAGGTATGCTCAGAAGACCTCCAAGGTCAACAGTTGCAACACCAACATTGTGGAATGAGGGTTGCAATGGCCATTGCAAGCCACTAAATGGACTTTCCAGCCCCTGTTGTCTTTCTTAGAGAAGAATGCAGAATACCTGAGCTGGAGGTCATCTAGTCCAACCCCCTGCTCAAGCAGGGGACCTGATACCATTTTAGGCAAACTGTTGTACATTATCTTTTTCAAAACCTCCTGTGATGGATCACCCACAACTTCTGGAGGGAAGCCGTTCCACTGGTTAATTGTCCTCACTGTCAGGAAATTTCTTCTTAGTTCTAGGTTGCTTCTCTCTCTGGTTAGTTTCCATTAATTGCTTCTTGTCCTTCAGGGGCTTTGGAGAATAGGTTGACCCCTTCTTCTTTGGGGCAGCCCCTCAAATATTGGAAGACTGCCATCATGTCACTCCTAGATCTTCTTTTCTATAGACTAGAAATCCACAATTCCTGCAACTGTTCTTCATATATTTTATCCTCTGGTCCCCTAATCATCTTTCTTGCTTTTCTCTGCACTCTTTCCAGAGTCTCCATGTCTTGAGACTGATTGATTGGTCAATCTCAAGTAGCTTCTATCCATCTCAAAGCCACAAAGTGTTTCCTCCAGGCTCTTATCACAGATCACTTATGTTACTAACTTATCAGCTGCAGTTATTCACTTAAGAACTGTCAACTGTGGCAAGAAAGGTGGTATAATGGGCTTAGTGATCAAAGTTACAATGGCATTGAAAAAAGTGACTGATGACCATTTTCACACTTAGCGACCATTGCCGCATCCTCATGGTCACGTGATCAAAATTTTGATGTTTGGCAACAGATTCATATTTATGATGCTTTCAGTGTCCTGGGGTCATGTAATCGCCTTGTGTGACCTTTTGACAAAATATAAAATTTTTAATCAAGCTGCCCCCCCCCGCCCCCGGTCAATGGTGTCCCTCTTTACCAATCTGAAAATCTGGTCACCTTAGACATTGGGGACCTCAGATGTATGCTGTTGCAAGTAACACTGCCGTTTGCAACTGAGTGTAATTTTGTCAATACTGATAATATTCAAGTTGTGCTCCAGTTGTTTTGGGATTGCTCCCAAGACGCTGATTACTATTGGTACCGTCTTTACTTTATTTTGCCACAGTTGTGCTTTTATTTCAGGGCTTTATATTTTGTGGTTTTCTCCCATTTTGTTATGGCCTGCCGGTGGCCAGCAGAGCTGGCAGCAGAGTCAGAAAGTGAGGAGGTTGGGGGGGAACATGGGGCAGACTTGGGGGTTGAGGAAAGTTCAGAGGAGGGCTCTGCATCAGAGGCAGAGAGAGAGTTAGACAGCAGTGAGGCAGAAGAACAGCTGGAGCCAGTTCATAGTGCGCACTTGTGCAGAGCTTCCAGAACACAAGAACAACTAAGAAAGCAAAATCAACTTAAGAGTAAAGCCATACCTTGGAGGTGATTGGCCCCTCCCATAGGAAACAAAAGAGGAACAAAGGGGGAGTAGGCTTTTGCAGGAAACAATTCATCCATTCGGTCTGGAAAGTTCTGTTTGTGATTATAAGAGACTCTGTGCCAAGATTTGTTTTGTCTGTGTTTGGAAACTAGTTATTTGGCAACACTCCAAGCGAGATAAGGTGCGTGCGGATAAGCATTCCTCTGAAAGACTGTTTGCTAACATTTTGCTGACTGGAAATGAAAGGAACTTCCAGAGCAATTTAGCATCTTCATTTTATATTTCTACTTTCTGTATTTTATGGTCCCACCAGTTCTTGCTTGCAGACAATTGGTATTTCTTGCAGATCTTACAATGGACCATTGTTGCTATTTTGTCATGCTGTTATTGGTAGTGAGTGTGGGTGATCTTGCAGGCTACTTCAGCTGATTGCAGTTCTGCAGTTCGGCTGTTCAAATCTCACCGGCTCAGGGTTGACTCAGCCTTCCATCCTTCCGAGGTGGGTAAAATGAGGACCCGGTTTGTTGTTGGGGGCAATATGCTGACTCTGTAAACCGCTTAGAGAGGGCTGAAAGCCCTATGAAGCGGTATATAAGTCTAATTGCTATTGCAATTGCTATTCTTGCAGCAGCTAACCAAGCAGTCCATTGTTTCATCAGCTTCTTTGCGGAGGCATCGTTTGCTGTCTGTTGCGATCTTCACAGTTCTGGTTTTGAATGCATTTGTTTTTTAAGGCTTGGTTTTCTGCAGCCAGAATTAGCCCCTCTGACTCTTCAAATGCCCTGCTCATAACCATTGCCAGATCTTGCCGATAACTGCTTTGCCTCTCCCTCTCCCTCCCCCTCCCCCTCCCCCTCCCCCTCCCCCTCCCCCTCCCCCCTCTCTCTCTTTCTCAGTCTCTCTGTGTCTCTGTCTCTGTCTCTCCCCCCCCCGCCCCGCTTGTTGGCCATGTCTCTTTTCTGCTCCTCATTTGGTCTTTCCTGTAGCCAAGTTTGGTCTTTCAAATTACTTAGTAAACCTTGGTGTGTACTCGTGTCAGTGCATCTTCTTCATCATTCTTCAGATAATCTTCCAAATGCCCTTTTTTTCTTCAACCATCTTATGTAACATTCCATGCCCACCTATGCTCCTTTGTAAGTAGAGTCCATCAATATTGCTGCTTGATTCATTGTCATTCTTTTTTGGTCTTTCAATTGTTGGGGGGGGGAATCCAGTCCAGTTCCAAATCGGGAGAAAGGTACTGGAAATAAAATGGAGTCTGACTGGAAAGAAAGACTCTGTTTATTGATGAGCAGAACTAACAACAGCATGTAGTTCTGGGACAGCTGACAAATTGGTTTGATGAGTAAATTGATTTTTATAAGGTTCTGAGATGCTGCAGGGGATTGTGCAATTAAGTGAACCTTGTGCCTTTTGCTATTCTAAAGGTGATGGGATTAAATACCATCAATATGCGGACGATACACAGCTGTATCTGTCCGCCCCGTGCCAACTCAGTGAAGCGGTAGAAGTGATGGGCCAGTGCCTGGAGGCTGTTAGGGTCTGGATGGGAACGAACAAGCTGGCGCTCAACCCCGACAAGACCAAGTGGCTATTGATGCTCCCTCCCAAAGATGGTCCAGCTATTCCATCTCTCAGCCTGGGGGGTGAAATTATATGCCCCTCAGAGAGGGCTCGCAATTTGGGAGTCCTCCTGGATCCGCAGCTGACTCTAGAACATCATCTGTCGGCTGTGACCAGGGGGACCTTTGCCCAGGTTCACCTGGTGCACCAATTGCGGCCCTACCTGGACCGGGAGGCCCTTCAGATAGTCACTCATGCCCTCGTCACCTCAAGACTGGATTACTGTAACGCGCTCTACATGGGGCTGCCCTTGAAGAGTGTTCGAAGACTTCAGCTTGTCCAGAACGCAGCCGCGCGAGCGATTGTGGGTGCAACTCGGTACACCCACGTTACACCTATCCTCCGCGAGCTGCACTGGCTGCCTATTGGTCTCCGGACATGCTTCAAGGTGCTAGTCGTTACTTTTAAAGCCCTACATGGTATTGGACCTGGGTACTTGAGAGACCGCCTCCTGCCAGTTACCTCCCAAAGACCTATTAGATCTCACAGATTAGGCCTCCTCCGAATTCCATCTGCCGGCCAATGTCGGCTGGTGACTCCTCGGGGGAGGGCCTTCTCTGTGGCTGCTCCGGCCCTCTGGAACAATCTCCCCGTGGAGGTCTGGACCCTTACTACACTTCCGGCCTTCCGCAAAGCGGTTAAGACCTGGCTGTTCCGGCAGGCCTGGGGCTGTTGAACTATCCAGCCCCATCTGAGGTTATGGCTGTTGTAGAATTTTAAATTGTTGTTTTTATTTTATTTTTTGTATCCCCTCCCTTTTTTATTGTGAGCCACCCTGAGTCTCTTGGGAATAGAGCAGCATACAAACTCAATAAATTGAATTGAATTGAATTGAATTATCTCATTATGTCCCAAAAGTCATGTCCTATCCATCAGCTGGAGCTGACAGTGTTTTGTTTGTGACTAGATCTTCCTTAATGGGCACAAACTATTCATCTCTAAAGACTTCAGGCATCTGCTAGAAGTTGTTTTACTATACATGATGACTGGGGCTGCTTTCTGCCTTTAAGAACATGTTTCTCTATTTCTCCTTTGGAGAAATATAATATTCTGCCTCTAGCACTGAGCATTCCACATCTTTATTCTTAACTGTTTATGTGTCAACATTCAATTCTTATTAATTTTATGCAAATAATAGCTTCAGTAAAAGGTGAAAGAACCAGTGGTAATACTCTTGTTCTTTTCAGATTCAGAAAAATGCACCCCTTGTCCAGAAGATCAACATCCAAATATCAGTAGAGATGACTGCATTCCTAAGATTAAAACCTTCCTAAATTATAAAGACTATTTAGGGGTCATGCTAACTTCCATTGCCGTGTTCCTGTCTTTAACCACAGCCATTGTCTTGGGAATCTTCATTAAATTCCTAGACACTCCAATCATCAAAGCCAACAACAGAGATCTCTCCTACATCCTCCTGGTCTCTCTCCTGCTTTCCTTCTTCACTTCCTTCCTCTTCATTGGCCAACCAAGGAGAGCCACCTGCCTCCTCCGACAGATAACCTTCAGCATCATCTTCTCTATTGCCATTTCTTCTGTCCTGGCCAAAACCATCACAGTGGTGCTGGTTTTCCTGGCCACCAAGCCAGGGAATAAAGTTCAGAAATGGCTGGGGAAGAGTTTGTCCAACTTTATTATCCTTTCTTGCTCTGGTCTTCAAATTGTCATTTGCAGCAGCTGGCTTGGCACTTCTCCCCCATTTCCTGAGTCTGACCTACACTCTCAGCCTGGAGAGATCATCCTGCAATGCAATGAAGGATCCGTCACCATGTTTTACTGTGCTCTTGGCTACATGGGCGTCCTGGCTGCCATTTGTTTCACGGTGGCTTTTATGGCCAGGAATCTGCCTGGGACCTTCAATGAAGCCAAGCTGATCACCTTCAGCATGCTGGTCTTCTGTAGTGTCTGGATCTCCTTTGTGCCCACCTATCTCAGTACCAAAGGGAAGTACATGGTAGCTGTGCAGGTCACCTCCATTTTGGCCTCCAGTGCTGGGCTGCTGGCCTGCATCTTCATCCCCAAGTGCTACATTATTATTTTGAGGCCAGAGCTCAATACTAAGGAACAACTAATTATGAAAGCTAAAAGAGAAAAGTGATTCTAACAAATGGTATTTATATCACAAACAGCAGGAGAACTCTTTCTCTTCCCCTATTTCTTTCCCTTGTCCCCATTCAATGGTTTGGCTTTATCAAGACATTCCTCAATTAAAAGAACTTGTTTGCTCTGAAAGACATCTAAGATTGTTTATTACTTTTGTTTTCCAAGCCACTTATGGGCATTTTAGTAATTAAACTGTTTTATTTTTTTAAAATGGTGACAGGTAGATAATAGGTACAATAGATAGAAAGACAGACTTCTCAACAACTTTAAATCCTGTTTACAATGTAATGAACTCTCTTTTCATGTTGCTGTTTTAGTCCTGATCCAAAACAGAGCTTTTATATTAGTTTTAAGTATTACATCATCCAGGAAGTCCCAATGAGCTGTGGATAGGAAGGATTGAGATATAGGGCCATCAATCAAACAAATGCATTCTAATAACAAATTTTATTAAAGGGCTAGCTTCCATTGCCATTTTGGGCACACAGCTCACTAAAAGTCTCTTTTAGTGGACAGCAACAGCTCAGAGAAGATGATATGGCTCAGCATTTTCTCCAATAGGATAGCAATTGCAATACCACTTAGGCTTATATATCACTTCACAGTACTTTAGAGCCCTCTCTAAGCAGTTTACAGAGTCAGCCTATTGCCCCCAACAATCTGGGTCCTCATTTTAACCACCTCGGAAGGGTGGAAGGCTGAGTCAACCTTGAGCCAGTGAGATTCAAACAGTAGTTTGGCAGTTCAAATCTCACCGGCTCAAGGTTGACTCAGCTTTCCAGCCTTCCAAGGTTGGCAGTCAGCAGAAGTAGCTTGCAGAACTGCGTTGTAACCACTGCACCACCACGACTCTTTTAAGGATCCAGGTTGGATGCCCAGAATTGTCTCTGAAGATTCTCAATCATTCAGGTCAAAAGTTGACTAGATTTCTTTTGTTTTTGTTTTTTGTTTTCTTGAAAATATTTTCCTTCTCATCCAAGAAGCTTCTTCAGTTCTGAAGAAATGGAAAAGCTTCTTGGATGCAAAGCAAAATATTTTCAAGAAGAAAAAGAAAAAGAACAAAGAAAATCCAGTTAAGTTTTGAAAAGTACCTGTGGGACGATGCCCAGAATTGCAAAAGGAAGTACAGTGGTGGGATTCAAATAACTTAACTATTGGTTCATCCAGGGCCAGGTTGGCTGTGGTGGGAGGCATGGCCCAACCTGACCCTGGGTGAACCAGTTGTTAAATTACCCACCCACCCACCACTATCAAAGTGGATCCTGGATGCTGAGCTGCACTGCAATGGAGAAATGAACAACAGAGCGGCTGGCAGGAGGGAAGGAGGAGGAGCAGGGAGAAGAAAGGGGGAAAGCAGCCTCTCCTTTCTTTGCGCCGGCCGCTTCATTGCTGTTTCTCCATTGCAGTGTAGCACAATGCCCAGAATCCACTTTGATAGTGGGGGGAATGGTAATGTAGCAACCAGTTCACCCAAACCGGTGCAAACCAGCTGAATCCCACCACTGGAGAAGTAGAATCACTGGACAAAAGTTAGAATTGTGCAAAGACTGAAGGCTGCCAGTCCAAGCTAATCTGAATCTCTACCTTGGATTGACCAGCCCCAAAATGGTGTTAAGGAGAATATGATATATGCCCTCCAGAATATTGTGCTTAATCACTGAATCTGATTCAGAGCTTCAAGGTAAACATTGAAGACACAAGAAGCTGGTAGAGCCCTACCCTTTTTAGTTACTCACTGAGTTAAAACACTTTGTAGATTGTCCCAGTTTGGTGTGGAATGCTAGTATCTAAAGATGATTACTTTAGAGCAACCAACATTGAATTTTGCTTTAGGGGAATTTTTTTTTGATTAAGCAACAACAGAACCCTGTAGTGTCTATGCACATATATCTGAAAATAATTAGTAAAAATAATATTAGTAAGCACTTAGTATTTATGTTTTACTTGGGTTTTTGTTTTTAATTTTAATTTTCACACCCATTTCTGCCTTTTCTTTTATTGGCTCCTATTGACAATATCAGGACAATATCAGGAAGTGCTTTCTTTCTTTGGTATCTGTTAAACTAAAGAGCATGAATTAGAAAACTCAATCACATCATGAGAAAACTCAACCACAGAATGGAAAAACTCAACCACAGCATGAGATGAGTTATGTTCTCTCCAGAAATATTAGCATCCTTCACATGTGTCCGTTTTTAATCATAATAATGACAAAAAGTCCACTCTTTTGGGACTTACCTCATGAGGTCACACATCTGTATGTAAGAAACAGAATTTACTCCTAGGCTGCATTAAGAGAGTGATAGAATCAAGATCCTGTGAAGCAGTGGTGGGTTTCAAAAATTTTTAGAATCTCTTCTGTAGGTGTGTCCTGCTTTGTGGGAGTGGCTTGCCGGCCATGTGACTGGGTGGGAGTGGCTTGCTGGCCATGTGACCAAGTGGGAGTGGCTTGCTAGTCATGTGACTGGGTGGGCGTGACCAACTTGTAAAATGTGGTGAAACTCACTTAATAACGCTTTTGCTTAGCAACCAAAATGTTGGCTCATAAACTCTGGCATTTGAAGCACGCAAGTCTTAAAGCTGTCAAGTTACAAGACCCTTGCACCCCTAACCCTTTAGAAAAAAAGTTCCCAAGAGGTGTTCAAACTTGACAACTTTAAGACTTCAACTCCCAGAATTCCTCCTCCAGTCATGTTGGCTCAGGAACGCTGGCATTAAAGTGTGCAAGTGTGCAAGTCTTAAACTGTCAAGTTACAAGACCCTTGCACCCCTAACCCTTTAGAAAAAAACCTCAGGGATGTTCAAACATGACAGCTTTAAGACTTTAAGGTTTAGATAGGACTCTTAGAGGCGGATGGAGTGATTGGTGAGCCAGCCATTCAGTGAGTGGTGGGCGGAGCAAGCGTGGTGCGGATGGGCAGGGGGCGGGAGCTGGAACTGGTTCTAAACGGCATGGTAGATTTTTGGAATCTCTTCTATAGAAGAGGTTAGAACTGGTAGGAATCCACTGCTGCTGTGAAGTGTTAGTAATACTTTATAATGCCCTGGTAAGAACACACTTGGAATATTGCATCCAGTTTGGTTGCCACAATATAAAAATATGTTGAGACTCTAGAAAGAGTGCAGAGAAGAGCAACAAAGGTTAGGCTAAAACATACAAAGAATGGCTGCAGGAATTGGGTATGTCTAGTTTAGTGAAAAAAGAGACCTGGGGTGACATGACAGCAGTGTTCCAATATGTCAGGGTCAACCTATTCTCCAAAGCACCTGAAAGCAGGACAAGAAACAATGGAAAGAAATAATTCTGTTTTGGTTGCAATGATATAAATAAGATGTTGAGAGTCTAGAAGGAGTGAAAAGAAAAATGAAAAAGATGATTAGGGGACTGAAGGATAAAATATATGAAGAAGACTTCCAGGAATTGGGTATGTCTAGTTTAATGAAAGGAAGCATAAGGGGATGATGTGATAGCAGAGTTCCAATATCTAATGGGCTGTCCAAAGCACCTGAAAGCAGAATAGGAAGCAATAGATGGAGATTAAACAAGGAGAGAACCAACCTAGAAGTAAGGAGAAATTTCCTGACAATTACAACAATTAATCAATGAAACAACTTGCTTCAGAAGTTGTGGGTGCTCCATCACTGGATGTTTTTAAGAAGGGATTGCATAACCTTTGGTCTGAAGTGATACAGGGTTTCCTGCTTGAGCAGGGGGTTGGGCTAGAAGACCTCCAAGGTGCCTTGCAACTCTGTTATTGTGTTATAAACACACATTTTGTCACTCGCTCCCACTTGTCCCTAAGTAAGTTCAAGATGAAGGATCATGTCTATTTCACGAATGTCCAGAAAGGAAAGCCAAGGCTAGATTAATGACTAGCATTGAAGGAGGTCTAAGGACACTGGTGATGTTGTCTCGGTCTTGGCCATTCTGAAAGAGTTCCATCAGAAAAAGTTGAGCCAAACCCATCAGCCTCCTTCCTTGATTTGTAGTAAGAGTTGCATCAGTAATCCTCCAGCTGATTCCAGCACATGGATCCACACAGACCTGAAGATTTCACAAAGGCCATACTACTCCTTGTAATTATTAACATGACTGTGTTTTCTTCATTGCCTTCATTGCCAAGGGATTCTTTTCCCCTCTGGAAATGGGCCTTGAAATAAACAACAGGGGCAACATATACTGTAGCAATATATTTACCAGTAGTAAAGTTAGTGCATAAATACATCTCATGCCACTGGGAAGCTGGACTAAGCTTCACAGCCAACAGTTGTTGTGTTAATGTATTGGCTCTAGTTCTATCACTGGAAAATCCTTGCTGGACTTTATGTGGCTTAGAAAACCCATTGAAATTCGATCCTGCTTCAAAAGACTTTGTGCATCTCCTAAGGTGATACAATCACCATCAGATCAGGCATGGTCTGGTTCCTTCTGCTTCTCATGCTGCTCTTCCTGTTGCCACAAGCTACCTGCAGGATACTCAGTGCCAAATGCCTCTTGACTATGGGGAGGGACGCAGTAGAGCCGTTCAATCATTACAAGCCAGGACTCCATCTCATTAGTGGACTCTTCTCTGCAACCAATCTTGCTAAGATCCAGCCATTTAGTTTCAACGTGAGTCCCTCTACAAAATTTTACGGGTAAGTCATCCCATCGATGATGGAGCTAAACCACCACCTGTGCTTTTTCTCTGAGATTGGCACATGACTATTTTATGCATAAATCAAGTTGGTATTGTGTGAAGTTACTTTTCTTTTTAAAACTCAATTATGAGCCACAGTGGTGCAGTGGTTAGAATGCAGTATTACAGGCTACTTCTGCTGATTGCCGGCTGCCTGCAATTTGGCAGTTAAATCTTACCAGGCTCAAGGTTGACTCAGCTATCCTTTCAAGGTCAGTAAAATGAGGACCCAGATTGTTGGGGCCAATATGCTGGCTTTGTAAACCACTTAGAGAGGGCTGTGAAAGCACTGTGAAGCAGTATATACGTAAGTCTAAGGGCTATGTTAGTGCTATTTACTAAATAGTTGCTGAATTGAACTTTTTAGAAGACAGAGTCTCATTGCACACTGACTCTAAACTTTCCTATTTCTATATGTTTCCATTTTGTGAGTTTGCTCTTAAGTTACAGCACTGTTTCTTTGTGGTTCTTTGTTTTGTTGCTGTTCTCTGTCCACATCTTACACTGCTATGTTGCTTATACAACATTTTATTTAAGTACAATGACAATAAAGATTATACTTATACTTATCTTCTATCTTCTTTCCAGTTTTCGCTTTCCTCACTCAACTGATCTAGGAAAGACCATAAAACTTTGATAGCTCAGTGATTTCTGAGTTATATTTCTCCCCCACTTTTACCTAATCAAAATGGACAGAATTGCACAATGCACACAAGTCCTGATTGCTCAATTAACCCATTTTATGGGATTATCCAATACATTCAGTTGCAAGTTAATGTAACAGGCCTGCTGCATACCAAACACTCACCAACACAAACAAGAGGTAGGGTTCACCGTACCAAAGCTTTGCACGTTGTCTGAATGCCACTTGAGGTCTTTCAGTCATCAAATTAAGCCTCTTGTAGGAACTAGCCAAATAAATACCAAGATGGGCCAAAGCTAATTGGCAAAACCCTGAGAGGGAGCTCAAAAGCTAATATAATCCTTGGTTGTATAAACAGAGGCATAGAATCAAAATCACATTAAGTATTAGTACTGCTTTATAAAGCCTTGGTAAGACCACGCATGGAGTGCGTTGCAATTTTGGTCACCACATTACAAAAAAGATATTGAGACTTTGGGGAAAGTGCAGAGACAAGCAACTAAGATGATTAAAGGCCTGGAGACCAAATATATGAAGAATCGTTGCAGGATTTGGGTTTGGTTAATCTAGAGAAAAGAAGGGCTAGGGGGTCACATGATAGCAGTATTCCAGTATTTGAGAGGTTGCCACAAAGAGGAGGGGGTCAATATATTTTCCAAAGCACCAGAAGGCAGGACAAGAAACAATGGATGGAAACCAATAAAGGAGAGAAGCAGCCTGGAACTAAGGAGAAACTTCCTAACAGTGAGGATAATTAACCAGTGGAACAGCTTCCCTTCGGAAGTTGTGGGTAGAGGTTTTTAAGAAGAGATTGGATAGTCACTTGTCTGAAGTGGTACAGGGTCTCCTGCTTGAGCAGGGGGTTGGACTAGAGGTCCCTTCCAGCTCTATTTTGATTAATTGACTGATTTATTTTATTAGATTTGAGCACCACTCAACTCCAAAACAGCTCTCGGCAGCTCACAATATCAACACAGACAAAACTAATAAAAAGCAGAATGCGAAATAGATAAACAGGATTGATGGAATAGATAAGCAAGATGGAACATCCAATCACTTCATAGAATTCATGAGACAAATATGCAAAAATGAATCCCACAATGGACACTGAGTACATGAGTATTCTCAGGAGATTCAGACCAAGGGAGCAAGGTGGAAATGCAAAGAAACATAGAAAGAGATCATACCCTTTCATTTGAGGGTATACAGGAGCTAATAATTCAGTACAATTCTTCACATAGCTTCCTTCTTTAAGTAGCCTTTCTTGTGATCTGTTACATATACAGACAATTCCACACAATCTATTCATACATTCAGTGATAAATTCCTAAGGAGTGACTGGACTGTTAGAAAGCCATTTCATAAGACCTAGAAAGGTAGAGAGATGCCTTATCAGTACCAGGAACATTTTGGGGGCTAAGATGCAGTCTTTGATTTGCAAATTGTCCCAGTTGTTTCAGTTCCAATAGAATAACAGAGTTGGGGGGGAAATCTTTGAAGTCTTCTAGTCCAACCCTCTGCCCAGGCAGGAAGCCCTACACTATTTCAGACAAATGGTTGTCCAATCTATTCTTTAAAACTTTCAGAGTTTTTAAACAGGTTAACAGAGTTGGAAGGTCATCTAGTCCAACCCCCACCCAAACAGGAGTTCCTATACCATTTCTGACCGATGGCAGTCCAGTCTCTTGAAAGCTCCCAGTGATGAAGCTTCCACAACCTCTGAAGGCAACTTCTGTTCCATTGGTTGATTGTTCTCACTGTCAGAAAATTTCTCTTTATTTCCAGGTTGAATCTCCCCTTGATCAGTTTCTATCCACTATTCCTTGTCTGGCCTTCAGGTGCTTTGGATTTTAAGTTGACTCCCTCTTCTTTGTGGCAGCCCCTGAGATATTGGAACCCTGCTATTATGTCATCACTAATCCTTCTCTTCTTTAAACTAGACATACTCATTTCCAGCAATTGTTCTTTGTATGCTTTAGCCTCCAGTCCCTTAATCATGTTTGTTGCTCTTCTCTGCACTCTTTCTAGAGTCTTAGAGTCTACAATTCTATTTTAATTCAGTGATGCAGAAATGTGGAATTAATCAGAGATCCTTAATTCAGGAACATTACTTTTCCTCAATGCAGAATGATGACAAAATGTGCATATATTTTCAGGGAAGGAGATGTGATGTACTGGAAAATTCTGTCCTTCCTTTTTGCCATTCAGGAGATCAACAAAGATCCCCAGCTCTTACCCAACATCACTCTGGGATACAATCTCCAAGACAACTTTAGAAACAGACGAATGACTTTGGATGGTCTCTTGGACCTGCTGTCAACTGGAGAGGCCAATGTTCCCAACTACAGTTGTGGAAGGAAGAAAGACATGCTGGTTCTCCTGGAAGAGGCTGATTCTGACATATCCATCCACATTGCTGCTTTATTGGGCATATACAAAATAGCACAGGTATGTGAGTGGAAGGATAGTTTACTGTTTTCCTCATATGAGACTTTTACTCAGAAATGTCCACAAATGTTGGGTATTTATGGATTCAGATTTCTAAAGTCAAAACATATACATATAATATCAGAGTTGGAAGGGAACTTGGTGGTCCTCTCTAGTCGAACTACCTGCTAGAGCAGGAAATCCTATACCATTTCAGATCAATGGTTGTCCAATCACTTTTTGAAAGCCTCCAGTGATGGCGCACCCACAACTTCTGAAGTCAAATTGTTCTACTGGTGGAATGTTCTCACTGTTAGGTTGCTTGAACCTTAGTTCTCAATTACTTTTCTCCTTAATTAGTTTCCATCAGTTGTTTGATTTCAGTCCGTTGTTTGATGTTGATTGATTAATTACATGCTTTTAATTGTTTTTTTAAAATCCTGATGACCACACATCTAGATTTTCTCAATGGCAATCCATTCCTAACCTAATCTTTTAGGTCCAACAATGCACTCATTGATGCTGCATCTGAGACCATCCACCTTGCTGCTAGTCATTGTCTTCTTCTATTTCTTTTTATCTATCTTTCCCAGCATTAGAGCCCTAAAGAAACTGGAGGGAAGAGATGTAATGTCTAAGGGGAGTGAGCTGAGAATCAGGGTTCATCAAGAGCAATCAAGTTGCCTTCAGAAGTTGTGCGTGCTCCATCACTGGAGGCTTTCAAAAAGAGACTGGACAACATTTATTTGAAATGGTATAAGGTCTCCTGCTCACTTCTCATAAGAGGAGGTGTCCAGTGCAAGATATCAGGAAGCGAAGCTATGTTTATTCCATGCTAGTTCTCTATAAGAATCTGAACTACTAATAGTCAAGGCAAACTGGCGGTAGATAAGAATTCGATTGAATTCAAGGAGGGCTGAATTTATTATAGATCGTTTGTGGGCATGAAGTAACTTGAGACTGGTTACATGCTTGACTCCTTCCTTGGGCTCAGCCTGGTCATCTCCTACAAGAGAGTTGGATTTCCTCTCAATTTTAGCCCTCATAATGTCTATCGATGAGATGCTTTATAAAAAGCCTGTAGTGATGGAGCACCCACAACTTCTTTTTTCTTGTTTCAAGGTTTTTATTTTCTACTACAAATTTTCACATATTATATAAACAAAGCATTGTCTGGATCCTTTCTTTTACATGCTCTCATTTACATAATCCATTTTATATCATAATTCTGTTTCCATTTTCAGCCAAATTATTCTCTTCCATTATTTTTCCTAATGTTTTCATAATTTTTCGTTATTTTTATACTTATTTTTCTTATTAGATAAACAATATCTTCAATTGCCCCTTCAAAGTTATACCAAATTATCATTTCATGTTTCCTCTGTTGATCTATTTTACTATAAACAACATATATCCTCTAATTAAATTTTAACATAGAGAGCATTTCTTTCATTTTTTTCCACAATTAACAATATACTATAATTTCTTTATTTCTTAATTAGTTACATAATATTAACAATCTTACTACTATTTCCTTTAGTCTACTAATGTAACTCTTTTTTCCTTTCTTCCTCTTTTAACCATTTTCTCTTGGTCTCTCAAGAATTCCACGTCTAATCATTTTTCTTCTTCTCCCCCTTTCTCCTAACTTCTTCTTTTTCTTTTTCCTGTTTTTATGGTTATTGTAACTTTTCTTCAGAGTATTTAATTTTATTATTCTGGTAATTTTCTCCAGTTTCCCTGTGCTCCTCTCTTCTTTGCTGTTTGGTGGTTTCTTTTGGGGGATCTTCCCCCTTGTCTGCTTTTCCTTTGTTACTGAAATGGTATAGGGTTTCCTGCCTAGGCAGGGGGTTGGACTAGAAGACCTCCAAGGTCCCTTCCAACTCTGCTATTGTATTGTATTGTATTATATTGTATTGTACTATAAATCCCAGTGAAATCATCTATCTGCATTTTATTTTCAATCCTTCTTTCTTCCATATTGTCTTCCTGTTCCTCATTTGTGCCCTCTGTCAGCATTCCAAGTATCATGTAGAATTAAATCAGAGTCCAAGGCAAAACGATCCTTAAAGTTCCAGTTTAATAAAGCAGACATCTTAGCACATCTGCGTTAATCCCAATTCTGGAAATTACATCAGAATTCCACCCAAGTTCATGTTCTTGTCCCCACACCCACAATCCATCACATGGTCCAATCTTCTTCTTCCACGCTGGCATCCACACCCAGCTGCTTCCGGTCAGGTGTAAAAGTGCGGAGACAAACTATGACCTTGGTCTTCTAGGAAAGAATGTTAATAATACATTCCACAATGTATTCTACTCCTGTCTGTTCCCCCCTTCCATCAACTATACTAATGAAACAGCATAATGAAATAAGAGAAAGTGTGGCAGGGCAAAATTCTAAAAGGAATATAATTGCAGGCCTGACACCCTCTTTTACCGCCTCTTCTCCTATTTCTTGCTCTGTATGCTCCCTCTGGTTTTCTTTTTTTTTACCAATTAATATTTCACACACTTTTCAGCATCCCAAATAATTAATTCATCATACATCCTAATCTCCATAATACAAATTTAACTATTTTAACAGATTTTTAAATTTTGGGGTTATACCACATTTAATTACAAATTTAGGGTCTTCTAAGTTCTATTGCTCAATTTTAGCATTAGTCCAGTCCAAGGTGGTGGTTTTTTCACTTCCACAGCTATAAACAATTGCAGCCAAATAATGTTACAAAAACAGATATTCCTTAAAGATTCTCACAGTTTCAAAGTATATTTTCCTCTAGCCAAGGTCACACTTCATAGCTGCACTCTTGCTTGCTTGCTTTCACTAGCTGATGTAGTACTTTCTTCTTGCCAATATATGGCTCTTTCCAATCCACAATACAATCCAACAGCTGATTGTCAATAGCTGTCAAAAGCGCTTTAAATCCACAAAAAATATAATAAAATAAGGAGAAAAGGAACATCTCCCTGGGCTCTTCCTTTTTATGAGTTAATTTCTTCACTTCCAAACTGCAGAAGACAAAAATCCTCTTAGTGTTTTAACCTCCGCTACCTCCTTTTTCTTCAATAAAATTCCCCAAAAGCCAGTTAGCCGCTGATTCAGCTCTGGGATCCTTTTTAAGATCGAAATCAGATTTTCTTTTTACCTGTGAGTTGACTAATCACTCACCTGGTTTCAACAGTCCGTTCCAACACCACTCCTGCACAGATAGCTTACTCTGGATGCTCCAGCTTTGCAGCAGTCATTTAGTTATGGGCGCTGCCCTCAGCTGCCAGTTTGAAGAGCTTTTCTCTGACCTACTGAGGAACTGCTGGTTCCTCTTGGTCATCCAAGATGTCTCTTCTTCTTCCCCATCCCTCCAGTCTGAAGACCTCCCGACAACAGTTTGTCCAGCTGGATTTTCATATGGCTCACCAGAGCCTGCTATTTTTCCAACTGGTCTTTCCGCAACGCTTCCGGTTTCTCATGAGCACCCACAACTTCTGAAGGCAAGTCGTTCCACTGGTTTATTATTCTCACTGTCAAGAAATTTTTCCTTAGTTTTGGGTTGCTTCTCTCCTTGATTAGATTCCACACATTGCTTCTTGTCTTGCCTTCTGGTGTTGTACTGTCCCATTGTGTCCATCAAGCTAGTCTGGAGTCATCCAGTCATTATCTGAGCTCTAATGCTACTTTTTCAGTACTATATCATTAGGCGTCGTTCTTCTGTTTTCTATTTCAGATCAGCTACACTTTTACTTCACCATCCATGAATGATAAAACTCAGTTTCCTTTTTTCTCCCGGACCGTCCCCAAAGAAGGTGCCCAATACTTGGGTATTATTAAATTGCTCCAATACTTTCGGTGGACGTTCACGGGACTCTTGGCTGCAGACACTGATAATGGAGAACATTTCATTAGGACTTTCCCTGCTGTGCTGGCACAGAATGGCATTTGTGTTGTTTTTGCACAACCCACCTTACTGAATGGCAAGAATTTCGACTATCTGATTTCTGTTTTCCACAAATGGAGGCAAATCAACGTGTTTGTTTACTATGCAGAGTTTACATCTTTCCTAACTGGAATATTTATTACCGATTATATATTTAAGCTCTTGAGAAAACGTGTTCTAGGGAAAGTCTGGATCACAACAGCTTTATGGGACCTCACTATGGAGATAATATATAGTGATTTCCCTTTCCTATATACCCACAGTATTTTTTCTTTCCTTATCCAGACAAAGAAAAGGACCAGATATGATGGTTTTAAATATTTCTACCATCTTATGGAGCAGTTCACACATAAACATTTTCACTGTTCATATGCAAAGTCTACCTTGTCTGTGAAAGGCCGGACAAGGTGTTCAGAGAAAGAGAACTTGGAGATTCTGCCTCAGGAGAAGATTGAGAGGATCTTCTCACTAGACAATTCCTTAACTTACAATGCCATCTGGACAGTGGCCCGTGCCTTACATGAGGCCTATTCCTCTCAATCCCTCAGGACAATAATGGCGAGAAAAGATAGGCTAGAAATTCAAAAGCTTCAGCCGTGGCAGGTATTCCCTTTCCCATCTCATAAAAAAGGGTGAAATAAATGGGTTGAACCCAGGGGTGAAATCCACTTACCTTTGCTACTGATTTGGTAGCAATGGAAGCATGCACACGCGTGTATTCCCACATGCACAGGACCTTCCGTGCATGCGCAGAATCTTCCGTACATGCGCAGAATCTTCCATATATGCGCAGAGTGTCAAAATGACATCCGGGTGGGTGGGCGGAGCCTGCTACCAAGTGTACCTGCAAAGATAAACCAACAGCAAGGGGGGAATCTGCTGTGCCATGTGATTTAGAATAGCTGGAAAGCAGGAACTCCTGCTTTCTAGCTAATATAAATTGCACAGCATAGCAGATCGTCAGTAGCACTTTTTTTTACTAGCGGTTCAAGTGAACCGCTGGCATCTTTACTAGCAGTTCAGGCAAACGGGTCTGAACCGATAGCATTTCACCCCTGGTTGAACCTGACAGGTTTGGCCCCAAGATGGTTTTTCCAAAAGGCAATTGGACTTTCATGGGGAGGGGGTTTCCTTGGAAAATATTTTGCTTCTCATCCAAGAAAGTTCTTCAGTTCTGAAGGAGTTTTTTGGATGAGAAGCTAAACATTTTCCAAGGAAAAAATTGAGGAAGTCCGATTTCTCAAACCACCTTTGGGACAACCATGACCTGGAGGACTGAGGATTCTTCATAGACAGGTTTAGCAATTCCAAAATCCATTATTTATATTTCTCTCCAAACAGTACATGCATTGCTACAATTACATTTCATGAATGTAATTGGGGTCCCATACCATTATAGCTCTTCTTTTTCTGTGCATGGAGATTTTCTTTACTCAATTTCAAGATATTTGAGGAAGGAATTTATATACTCTTCTCGTTGTATTTCCTACTTTACCATTATCTTTCATTGCATCATTTGAATGGGGCCCAAAATCTGTCAGAATCAATAAACTGGCCATGAAATTTTACTCTGCTAGTCATTGCCAACTATAGCAATAACAATAGCATGTAGACTTACTGTATATAGCATTTCACAGTGCTTTTACAGCCCTCTCTAGCTGGTTTACAAAGTCAGCATCTTGCCCCCAATAATCTGGGTCCTCATTTTACCCACCTTGGCAGGACGGAAGTACGAGTCAACCTTGAACCTGGTGAGATTCAAACTACCAAATTGCAGACAGCCAGCAGCCAGCAGACGTAGCCTGCAGTACTGCATTCTAACCACTGTGCCACAGTGCAGAAGGGAGCAGTTCTGCAGTCATGTGTCTGGCATGACATCATGGAGCACTGTTACCTTCCCAGTGAAGTGGTACCTATTTAGCTATTCATATTTGAATGCTTTCGAACTGCTAGGTTGGCAGGAGCTGGGGCGAGGACAGCAGCTCATCCTGTCACCTGGTGACCAGGTTTTGAACCTGAGCTGTGAATTTCCAGTCAATAAGCCCTGCCCCTTAACCAAGGCACTGCCCTATAGATTGATTATATATATCCCAAATTCTGAAAGCAAACACATTCAGAATGAAATCATTCCTTTGTACATAAAGTGATTTATAGACACCATTAGAGATGCAGGTGTGGTATTTCATAACTGAGATAACAACATTGATAATGTATCTTCTACCTTGTTTAAAGTGACCAGATTTTCAGATTGGTAAAGAGGGACACTTTGACCAGTGGGGGGGGGGGGGTGATTAAAAATTTTATATGGAGCAACAAAAATTTTCATACAACGCAAAAATAGTATTGTAATATTTTTTTTATTTCAACATAACTACAATTTACAAATATAAATTGTAACTGTTGCCAAACATCAAAATTTTGATCACGTGACCATGAGAATGCTGCAATGGTCGCTAAGTGTGAAAATGGTCACTAAGTGTGAAAATGGTCATCAGTCACTTTTTTCAATGCCATTGTAACTTTGGTCACTATACCACCTTTCTCGCCACAGTTCTTAAGTGAATAACTGCAGCTGATAAGTTAGTAACATAAGTAAATCTGGTTTCCCCATTTGACTTTGTCAAAAGGTGATTATATGACTCCAGGACACTGAAACCATCATAAATACGAATCTATTGCCAAACATCAAAATTTTGATTGCGTGACCATGAGGAAGCTGCAACGGTTGCTAAGTGTGAAAATGGTCGCTAAGTGTGAAAAATGGTCATCAGTCACTTTTTTCAATGCCATTGTAACTTTGGTCACTAAGCCCATTATACCACCTTTCTTGCCACAGTTCTTAAGTGAATAACTGCAGCTGGTATTTTGTATTTTGGATAGAATCTTTTTTTAAATAGCCTAAGACAATTTTAAAAAAAGAATCTACGCAGAATAAATTGAAGTAAAACATTTCAAATTATTCTTTCTATGCACAATATATTTCAAAGTATTGTGCATAGAATTTTTAAACATGGTTTCACTTCAATTTATTTTGGATAGAACCTTTTTTTAAATAGTCTAAGACAATTTAAAAAAAGAATCCACACAGAATTTTAAAAAATCTTATGCACAATAAATAAAATATTATTTTAAAATACATTTAAAAAATAAAAGAAAAAAACCCAGCTCATTTACCAGCAGGCACAAGTGAGCATTCCTAGCTCTTCTGGCTGGAGAACTCTGGGAGTTGAAGTCCACAAGTCTTAAAGTTGCCAAGTTTGGGAACCACTGATGTAGATGTTAATACAAAGAACTGAGCAAATTGAAATGGTGAAATTAGTCAGGGAAATATTTTTCAAAGAAACTTTGCCACCATTTTTTCTACACGAGCAGACCTCCAACCTCCATCCCCCTCCCCTCCGGAAAATCCAGGAAGTAACACTCGCAACCTCTCTAGCCAAGTGTTTCCTGCAGCTCTATGGTACTTGGTCATTTTTTCTTATAAAATGAGGTAAAAGGGGTGCAGGGGGGTCCGTTTTGTTGCTTTAACGTTTTAATATCTTCAATGAAAGTACTGAGACAGAGAGAGAGAGGTTAGACAGGGTGTCTTTTGTCTTGCCCCGGTTAGGATTTCTTAAGCAAATCCACTGGGCTTTCAACATGAAGCCAGAAAATCGGGACTTTTTAAAAACGGCCTGGGACACGGGACAAATTGTTATAAATCATGATTGTCCCGCTGAAATCGGGACATCTGGTCACCTTAACCTTGTTCCATCTCCTCTCTGCAGCTCCACCCTTTCCTGAAGAACCCCCAGATCTACAATAACACCATGGACGGAATGTATGCGGATGGAAATGGAAATTTGATGGCTGACTTTAACATCGTGAGCTGGTTGTGGTTTCCTAATAGGTCAGCCACCAGAGTGAAATTTGGAAATCTAGCAAGAAATAAATCTGCAAGCGTCAAATTCAGCATTAACAAGGAAGCCATTGTGTGGTCCAAATGGAACAATCAGGTAAAAAAATAACAGAATAACAGAGTTGGAAGAGACCTCGGAGATCTTTAGTACAACAGCTTGCTCAAGCAGGAGAGCATAGGCTATACCAGCGGTGGGTTTCAAATTTTTTTAGAACCTCTTCTGTAGTTGTGGCCTGCTTTGTGAGAGTGGCTTGCCGGCCATGTGACTGGGTGGGCATGGCCAACTTGTAAAATGTAGTGAAACTCACTTAACAATCTCTTGCTTAGCAACCAAAATGTTGGCTCAGAAACTCTGGCATTGAAGTGTGCAAGTCTTAAAGCTGTCAAGTTACAAGACCCTTGCACCCCTAACCCTTTAGAAAAAAAACCCAGGGATGTTCAAACTTGACAGCTTTAAGACTTGAGGACTTCAACTCCCAAAATTCCTCCTCCAGTCATGTGGGCTCAAGAACTCTGGCATTTGAAGCACGCAAGTCTTAAAACTGTCAAGTTACAAGACCCTTGCACTCCTAACCCTTTAGAAAAAAAACCCCAGGGGTGTTCAAACTTGACAGCTTTAAGACTTGTGGACTTCAACTCCCAGAATTCCTCCTCTTGCTCTTCATCTTGATGATGTGCGGACAGGCGGGGGGAGGGAGCTGGAACCGGTTCTAAACGGCACTGTAGATTTGTGGAACCTCTTCTATGGAGCCCCTCAAAAATTAGAACACTGCTATCATGTCACCCCTTATGCTTCTTTTCACTGGACTAGGCAAACAGAATTCCTGAAACTGTTCTTCATATGTTTTAGTCTTCAGCCTCCTGATCATCTTTGATATTCTTCTCTGCATTCTTTACAGAGTCTCAACATCTTTTTTTAATATAATGTTAGAAGACTGCTATCATATCACCCCTACTCTTTCTGATCTGTGTATACGCTTCTCCTGAAGACAATTAGATATTCTGGGATTCCGTTTTTAAAAACAGATTCCACAGCTTGTTTTGATTGACACAATCGAAAGGCTTTTTTTATAATTGATGGAGCACATACTGTTAGATCGGGTAATGGAAAGGCACACAAGGCTAAAAGGCAACAACAGCTCTTTATTAAGTACAACAAGTAAGAACAATCCAGCGAAGGATTGTTTTATAGGGAGTTGTCAGACCCTTCGACCAATGAGATTAACCTCTGTTCCCGCCGGAACCGATGACCTTGGTGGAAACCATTATAGTTGAAGCAAGTATCTAACACATACTGTCTTCTTCTTACTAGTCTTTGGCTTCCTCAATTATGTAGCATGCATCAGCAATAATTGAAGTACATTAATATTCCTTTCATTCAGCATCAACAATGGGCAAGAAGTTTTTTTAGACTCTAAGGAGAAAATTTTATGTCCCAAAGACACAGGGAGAAATGAAATAAGAATAAAAGGAAATGGAGGGAAGATTTAAGAGAAGTAAAACTGCATTTGTTCATTTGGATGCATATAGATTCAATAATACAATAATACAATAGCTGAGTTGGAAGGGACCTTGGAGGTCTTCTAGTCCAACCCCCTGCCTAAGCAGGAAACCCTATACTATTTCAGACAAATGACAATAAGTTAAAGCTGTGGTCAGAGATTTGATAGAACGGATGCTGGAGAATTCCACTATTTCCATTTCTTTTCAGAATAGTCATGATATAGTTGTTCCAGATTAGCTCTGGCAATATTCCAGAAGTCAGTCCTCCAAATGGGAAGCAGTTGGCAAGCATAGGCCACCCCCAAAATAGGTCTACTTTGTCCAGAATACCATGACTGGAGTATCACAAATGCTTTCCAAGTTCAAGAATGACTTTCAAGAAAATTATTGGGCCAACCTTGGAATGGTCAGCATAATATTCTAACGAGAAATGAATCTTCCAGAGTTTTCTAGAATATTCTATTTCTGGAATGCTTGATTTTGCTCAACCTAGCAAGCACTCCGATTTATATACCACCCCATAGTGCTTTACAGCACACTCTGAGCAATTTACAATATCAGCATATTGCTCCCCAAAATCTAGATCCTCATTTTATCAATCTTCGAAGGATGGACGTCTGAGTCAACCTCAAGTCCCCCAGGATCGAACTCCTGACTGTGTAGCAGAGTTAGCCTATAATACTGCATTCTAACCACTGCTCCACCATGGCTGGTTGGTATTTTCAGGGGTGGGCAGCTGTGGGTTCACAGAGGTTTGGGAGAACTTCTAGCTAAGATTATGTGCAGTTCGGAGAATTCCCAAATCCCACTTCTGGCTGGCCCTGCCCACCCTTCCCCTCCCCTCCCCTCCCCGCATGAGGCCCGTTTTGGATGCAGATAAGTGCCAGGTGCATACAGAGGCTCAGGGAGAATGAAAAACAGGCCTACTAGAAGTTCAGGAAGACTGGAAACAGGCTCATTTCCAGACTCCAGAGGGCCTCCAGAGCCAGAGGAGGCCACCCCCAAAATAGGTCTACTTTGTCCAGAATACCACGACTGGAGTATCACAAATGCTTTCCAAGTTCAAGAATTACTTTCAAGAAAATTATTGGGCCAACCCTGGAATGGTCAGCATAATATTCTAAGGAGAAATGAATCTTCCAGAGTTTTCTAGAATATTCTATTTCTGGAATGCTTGATTTTGCTCAACCTAGCAAGCACTCCGATTTATATACCACCCCATAGTGCTTTACAGCACACTCTGAGCAATTTACAATATCAGCATATTGCTCCCCAAAATCTAGGTCCTCATTTTATCAATCTTCGAAGGATGGACGTCTGAGTCAACCTCAAGCCCCCCCAGGATCGAACTCCTGACTGTGTAGTAGAGTTAGCCTATAATACTGCATTCTAACCACTGCTCCACCATGGCTGGTTGGTATTTTCAGGGGTGGGCAGCTGTGGGTTCACAGAGGTTTGGGAGAACTTCTAGCTAAGATTATTTGCAGTTCGGAGAATTCCTAAATCCCACTTCTGGCTGGCCCTGCCCACCCTTCTCCTCCCCTCCAAGGAGTCCCCATGAGGCTCGTTTTGGATGCAGATAAGTGCCAGGTGCATACAGAGGCTCAGGGAGAATGAAAAACGGGCCTACTAGAAGTTCAGGAAGACTGGAAACAGGCTCATTTCCAGACTCTAGAGGGCCTCCAGAGCCAGAGGAGGCCGTTTGTGCCCTCCTGGAGGCTTGAGGTAAGCCTCTGGAGCCCGGGGAGGGCAAAAGCAACACACACACACACACACACACACACACACACACACACACACGGTGCAGGAGACTGACTGAGCCATGCCCATCATGGCCACGTCCACCCAGCAACTGGGCAGAAAACCCTTGCTAAAAAAATTTGAAGCCCACCCCTGCCTATTTTGTCAATCCCCTTCCAACTCTACATCTCATTTCATAAGTGATCAGTTGTGCAGATGGTTCTAAATGACAATTCTCTTCATTTTCAGCCCTGGCCATACTCTCGGTGTGTGGAGGCTTGTCAACCCGGATACTTCAAGGTGGTCCAGGAGGGAAAACCAAGTTGCTGTTATGACTGCATCCCCTGTGCAGAAGGGAGCATCTCCACTCAAGAAGGTGGGTGACTTAAGAGTCAAGGTAGACTTTGGGAAAGGAGCAAAAGTTCCTAGAGATCTTTTCTATGAAGCTTTTTTTTCATTGAGATATTTTTCCTCTCTTTTCTCCCTCTTCCTATATTAAACTTAATAATAACCTTTATTGTCATTGTACATATATACAATGAAATTGATTTAGCCTCTACTGGTGCAATCCATAACAAAAATACAAGACAACAGGAAGAAAATGGTCCTTAAACTAGCACCGTATTTTTCGGAGTATAAGATGCACCTTTTTCCCCCTAAAAGAGCTTGGAAATGTTGGTGCATTTTATGCACTGAATACAGCCATTTTTTGCCCCCCGAAGCCCTGCCCCACATCCCATTTTTGTGAAAAATGAAGGCTTTTTTGCCTTCCCTCCGCCCCCAGAAGCACTCTGAAAGTTTCAGCAGGGCATTTTGCCTTGCCCCAAATCTTGAACTCGTGGTGCATCTTACACATTGGTGCGTCTTATAGTCTGAAAAATATGGTAATTAGGGGGAAACAAGTCATATGTTTCCATGTATGCATGGAGTGATTGTAGTTGTATTTAGGAATCTGACAGCCCATGGATAAAAGTTGTTTTTAAACCTGTTTATCTGACTAGCTATACTTCTGTGTCTTCTGCCTGAGGGTAATAGTGAGAAAAGACACTGAACAGGATGTGAACCATCCCTAAGTATCTTCCTTACTCTGCTGAAACAATGAGAATTGGCAATGTCATCCAGTGGTGTTAGGGGAAAACCAATGGTTTCTTGTACCGAATTAATCACTCTCTGTAGTACCTTCCTGCCACAGCTGTTGAACCAACATACCTGTTGTAGTCTGCCAGGGCAGCACAGCTGGCAGCAAATTCAGACAGTGAGGAGGTTGGGGAGGAACATGGGTCAGTCCTGGAGTCTGGGGAAGGCTCTGATGAGGGCTCTGTGTCAGAGGCAGAGAGAGGGCCAGAGCTGTATGCCAGTTATCAGCTGCCTTCAGAGTCAGACATCAGTGAGGCATACGAACAGCTGGATCCTGGTCCCAGAGTGCACATGCACAGAGTTGCCAGATGAAGGGAACAACTAAAGAGCAGGGGTCAACTTGAGAGTAAAGCCAGACAATAAATGGCCCCTCCCAGAGGAAATAAAAGAAGAGCGAAAGGGGAGTGGAGTTTGCAGGAGACAATTTGTTCGCTAATTTCTTAGTGACTCTCCAAGACTCCTTTCCAAGTTCTGCAAATATTGACCTGTCAGCTCTCCAAGCCAGATAAGATTTGTGACCATAAATCTTCCTTTGAAAGACTTTGCTGTTGTGAATGAGCAGAATTCACTGTAAATTAATAAAAGTGTTTTTTGCCGGGATAAGAAGTTTGTTTAATGCTCTTGGAAAGCCTTGGTCAGAACAGTACCATACTGTTACACAGTATGTCAGGATACTTTCTATCATAAACTGATAGAAAGAGGTCATCAGCCATTGTTCCACCTGATTTTTTCCACAGAAAATGAACTCTCTGTAATCACCAGGGATATGTTGTTTTTCCAGGTGAGGTCTTGTCTAATGAGAACTCCCAAGAATTTAAAAGAGGAAAACCTCTCCATATAGCCCCACTTGATATACAGTGGGGAAGGCTCCTTTCTGTGCTTCTGGAAATCCAGCACCATCTCCTTTGTCTTGCTAGGGTTTAAATGTAGGTTGTTTTTTGAACACCATGTGGATAGCATCTAACTTCTCACCTTGTGTTCCCAACATTCCTTCAGAGAAGGAACAAGGCAGGAAAAGCCTCCAGAAAACAAGATTTCTTGGAAACAAAGCATGTCTTGCTTCAAACTCTGCCCGTTCTTCACCCAGCTACCCTTTCTCTCTTTATCAGCTTTGGCAACTTACTTGTGCAGGCAAGCACATACACCAATATGCACTCATAACTCCTCCTCTCCTCCTCTCCCATGCAAACCGACACACAAAGTGTTAGGTTTGAGTTTTCTGTGTTCAAAATATGACTCCTGTACTATAAATTATAATTCCCACTATATTCATGTATGGAAGATGTTACATTTGTCCTTTGCAGATGCAGACCACTGCAGCAGATGTCCAGAAGATCAACATCAGAACAAGAACCGAGATCAATGTATCCCCAAAATCATCACCTTCTTGTCATATCAGGAGAATTTGGGGGTCATCCTTACCTCCTTTGCCCTCTTCCTAATCTTGATCTCAAGTTTTGTTTTGGGAATCTTCAGTAAGTACCGAGAAACTCCCATTATCAAAGCCAACAACCAGGATCTCTCCTATGTTCTCCTGGTCTCCCTACTGCTTTCTTTCTGCACTTCCTTCCTTTTCATTGGTCGGCCAAGGAGAGCCACTTGCCTTCTTCGACAAACAGTCTTCAGCATCATTTTCTCAGTTGCTGTCTCTTCTGTCTTGGCCAAAACAATCATGGTGGTGCTGGCCTTCCTAGCCACAAAGCCAGGGAACAGAGTGAGGAGATGGTTAGGGAAAAGTTTGGCCAATTCCCTCCTCCTTTCCTGTTCTAGCATCCAGGTCATCCTTTCTTCCATCTGGTTAGGAGTATTTCCCCCGTTCCCTGATTCCGACATGCATTCACAGCCTGGGGAGATCATTCTGCAGTGCAATGAAGGCTCCACTGTTATGTTTTACATTGCTCTCACCTACATGGGCTTCCTGGCCACCATTTGTTTCATGGTGGCTTTCCTAGCTAGGAACCTCCCAGGGGCCTTCAACGAAGCCAAGTTGATCACTTTCAGCATGCTGGTCTTCTGCAGCGTCTGGATATCCTTTGTACCCACCTACTTGAGCACCAAGGGAAAGTATATGGTGGCCGTGCAGGTCTTCTCCATCTTGGCTTCCAGTGCTGGACTGCTGGGATGTATCTTCCTCCCCAAGTGCTACATTATTTTACTAAGAACAGATCTAAATACAAAAGAGAAGCTAATATTGAAAAATGAAATGGGAAACTGATTTTCTTAACAGTATAATTCCCATGAGAGTTTTAGTTCATTAATTATTTTTCAGTCTGTTTCTCTGGCTGCTTTTCTAGGTGATTACATATATATAAAGGAATCCTTTACCGAAAAGCTGAACAATTACTATAGTATAACTTTATAATGTCTTGGTAAGATCACACTTGGAATAATGCATCCGGTTTCAGTTGCCATGATATAAATAAGATGTTGAGACTCTAGAAATGCAGAGAAGAGCAACAAATATGATTAGGGGATTGGAGGCTAAAACATACAAAGAACTGTTTCAAGGATTGGGTATGTTTAGTTAAATGAAAAGAAGAACTAAGGAATGACATGATAGCAGCATTCCAATATTTATGGGGTTACCACAAAGAAGAGGGACTCAAGCTATTCTCCAAAGCATCTGATGGCAGGACAAGAAATAATGAATGGAAACTAAACAAAGAGAGAAGCAACTTAGAACTATGAAGAAATGTCCTGATTGTGAGAACAATTAATCAGTGGAACAGCTTGCCTCCAGACGTTTTCAGCAAAAAAAACCTTGTGAATTCAAGTCCCACATTAGCCATGAAAGCCAGCTGCATGACCTTGGGCCAATCACACTCTCTCAGCCCACCTCATCTCACTGGATGGTTGTTGTGATGAAAACAGGAGAAAGGTGTGTTGGATAGGTGTGCCACGTTGAGTTATTTGTAAAAATAACAAAGGTGGCTTATAAATAAGTGAATAAACACACAAGCTTGATTAGCTGGTATTGCAAAATCATTCATCTATATGCATCTTACCAAGCATTAACAATTTTCCTTATCATAATGAGACACCTGGCATTTCCTTAGTTGTCAATTTTGATTGTGAGAAACACTTGAGAAATAAAAGGGTTTTTCCTCCTTACTGCACTTCACACACACATGCACAATTTTTTGGCATTTGTTAGCAAGAGCCACTAGGGGGCTCCCTCTTCCAACCTCAGAAGTCCTGGCAGCATGGTAGCTTCAGACTCTTGAAATTTTCCCAGAGCTTGTTGCAAAGGGGGAATATTGTGGGTTGGCCCCTTGGAGAGGGACAGGGATGGGATTCAGCCAGTTCGGACTGGTTTGGGTGAACCGGATGCTAATTTTACATATGGCTCGTCGAACTGGTAGTTGCAAGGACTAGCTGGCCATGCCCACCCCTCCCCTGCCAGGAGTTTCCACAGGTGCTCATTTTGGATGCATGGCCCATGCAGAGGCTCTGGGAGGGCATAAAACTGGCTTCCTGGAAGTTCCAGAAGTCTGGAAAGGGCCTCTGGAGCCCGGGGAGGCTATTTTCGCCTTACCAGAGGCTCAAGTAAAGCCTCTGAAGCCTGAGGAAGGCGAAAACACCCTCACATACACACTGTGGTGCAGGAGATTGAGTAGGCCACACCCAGCCAGCAACCAGGCAGAGAATCAGTTGCTAAAATTTTTGAATGCACCACTGGACAGGGGGCCAGGAGCAGGAAGTGTGAGTCCGCATCCAGAGTTTGGCCTATCTCATTCAGCTTCAGTTTTGGGTCCTGGAAATCAAAGTCCACCCACGGAAGAATCTTGAAAGAAAGGAGATCTGGTTAGGAGTTGAACCTCAAGTTCTTCTTCCAATGTGAGCAACAAGTGACCAAGAAAAAAAATTGGGACTTTTGGCTCAGAAGGAAGAAAATAAGAAAAGAGTATGAAAATCAGAAAGCTGTTGTGCAGCTGTTGTCTCAATGTGTGTTTGACTGAAGCAGTATTTCCACACTTTGGCATGAAGCATGGCTGGAGGGGGAATCTGGGAGTTGAAATCCACCCATCTTCAAGTTGACAAGGTTGAGAAACACTGGACTGCTAGCTCAGTTCTAAATTTCAACCAGTTCCCAAATTGTGTGCCAGCACTTTTAACTCAAGATGCTCTTGAGTTAAGACACTCTTAACTGTCCAAGATGCCTGTCATGAGTAGACCAGACTAGGAAATCAACTCTGTAGCAAAGTTAAAACTACTTTTATTAAGAGACTTGCAAATCTGATTCGCCTCCACTATTTCCTGACAGTGGAACAACTTGCCTCCAGAAGTTGTGCGTGCTCCATCACTGGAGGCTTTTAAAATTTAAGGGACTGGACAGCCATCTGTCTGAAATGGTATAAGCAGGGGTTTGGACTAGAAGACCTCCAAGGTCCCTTTCAACTCTGTTATTCTATGTTTCAAATGCAGCAAAATAATATTTGAAGTGTTGGCAGGGCATATCTGAGAACAATACAACTTAGAGATTTCTCCCATGCTCCAAAAGAGGAGAATAAATCTTTAAATAAAAGGTGGGGGCACAGAAACAGCTTTTTTCTAATATTATCCCTAATAAATGCAGAATCAAAAGACTGTCTTATACTCCATAAGAGCACCCCATTAACCATTCCATTTTGAAGTTGAAGCTAGGAAATATTTAATATTTCAATATTTAAAAGGTCTGAGTTGAGAAATATTTAATACATTTAAGTGTATTGACATTACACTACACTACACAGTACAAAAGAATTTCTCCTATAGTAAAACAGCTCCAAGCCTAATGGAACATGCTCGAAGTTTGCAGAGAGAGAAGGTTCCTGGCATATTTCCTATTTCTTCCTCAAGAATTTCTTTTGCCATCTGGTTGAAAGAAGGAAGGAGATCCTTCTGGACTCAAAGGGACTTTTAGTTTTCCTTACTTTTCCTGCTCCAGCTGCGTTGCCAGACGTACTCGTGCCTCAAACTTAACACACTGAGGTGGAGCTTGTAAGCAAAAGCTTTATTCTGCAGAAAAAGTGACGCACAAAGATCTCTCAAAGCCAGTTTATCCCACCAACGCCTACCAGTGGGTTTTACAGAGCATTTCCCACAGTTTACAAGTCAGAGTCAGAAGGTATTTCCTCAACTCCCTTTACAGTAATTCCTGCCTGTTTTACACTAACATTTTAGCCATAGTATACATAATACAAACATGACACGGAGGCTCAGTGGCTAAAACGCTGAGCTTGTCAATCAGAAAGGTTGGCAGTTCGAATCCCTAGCGCAGCGTAATGCAGTGAGCTCCGGTTACTTGTCTCAGCTTCTACCAACCTAGCAGTTCGAAAGCATGTAAAAATGCAAGTAGACAAATAGGAACCACCTTTGGTGGGAAGGTAACAATGTTCCGTGTGCCTTCGCTGTGTAATCATGCTAGCCATATAACCACGGAGACATCTTCGGACAGTGCTGGTTCTTCGGCTTTGAAACGGAGATGAACACCGCCCTCTAGAGTCGTTAACGACTAATACATCTGTGTGAGGGGAACCTTTACATTTATATTTACCGTACATAATACAAAGCCCAGCCAAGTTATTTAAAGCTATCCTAACATGTACAGAGTAACCTCAACACTTTCATAAATGTTGCTTCAGCAGTACTTTTCCGTGATACTTCCTATTTTTCTAATAGCATACTTCTTCTTTTTAGAGGTGTACAGGTGAAAATCTTTCCTATTTGTATCTTTTGTCTTGTTCCTTAGTATATTTGGGGTTCTGGTTTAGCAAGCTGAAGCATTTCCACCTTTATTCTAAGTTTAACCTGTTAATTGAATCTCCAAGGATCCTTCTATTTAGATCAGAAATGGTGAACCTTGGGCCTTTTATACTTATAGGCTTCAACTTCCAGAATTCCTGAGCCAGCATATCTGAGATGTGTAAGCTAAGCCTTTAGCTACAGTACAAGTTAGGGCATTAACAGAAAACAAACACAATCAATATCGTATCTCAGACTAGAAATCAGTTGAACCCAACAAATTTTAGACGGTGCAGAAACAACACCAATCGTCCAGTGTTTATTTTTGACAAAAAAAAACTTGAGTCTTGTATTGGTTCAATGGTTCATTCTTTTGCGTCTCTTTCTCCCAGTGAAGTGCTCTGAAGATCCTTTTTCTCTTTGTTCTGGCGCAGGGGTGGCTTGCTGCCGGTGTTACTGCTGGTTTGCAACCTGCGTGCAACCTGCGTGCCATGTTCAATGTAAATTGTTCTGCGCGCATACACCAAAAAGTTTATAGTAAACTACGCACACACAGTCACTAAAATCCAAAATGGCAGCAGCCAAGCAGCAGTGAGGGAACTGGTTCAGGCAGGCCTCGGTCGCTGCCGGTTCTGTGACCCCGGCCTGAATTCCACTACCTGTTCGGCTGAACCGGGCCGAACCAGCAGTAACCTCTCTTCTGGCGTGACTTAAATATATAAGGCAACACTTATTTTTAATGGGTCGAAAAGCTTCTGTTGCTTTGGAAGCCCTTCCCATTTGCCAAGTATTTCTACAGATTCTCCTGTGGACACTTCTGTGGGGATGAAGCAAATTTTGAAAATCAATACGAACCAATTAGTGTCATCTTTTCCTGCTATGCGTTTTCTTATGCCGATTAAAGTCACCCCCAGTTCTGAATTTCTTTCCACACTCCACACACTCATATGGCTTCTCCCCTGTGTGGATTCTATTATGGAGTCTAAAACTGCTGCCAGCTCGGAAACTCTTTCCACACTCAATGCATTTAAACGGCTTCTCTCCCGTGTGGAGCCTATTGTGGTAAGTAAGATGGCCACTCACACTAAAACATTTTCCACACTCCAGGCATTTATAGGGTTTCTGCCCTGAGTGAATCCTTTTATGGTTTCTGAGTGAATTATCGCTTGTAAAGCTTTTTCCGCACTCATTACATGTGTATGGTTTCTCCCCAGTGTGGATCCTCTTGTGGATATGAAGATAACTACTTTTTCTAAAACTCTTGCCACACTCCATGCACTTAAAGGGTTTCTCCCCTGTATGAATCCTTTTATGGATCGTCAGTATTCGAGAATCACTGAAGCATTTTCCACACTCTTGGCACTGATATGGCTTCTCCCCAGTGTGGGTTCTACTATGTACGATACAGTCAGTTTTTGTATTGTAGCACTTTCCACATGTGCGGCATTCATATGGTTTCTCCCCGGAGTGGAGCCTTTTGTGGGAAGTGAGGGACCATGAACGGGTGAAACATTTGTCACATTCAGTGCATTTATAAGGCTTTTCCCCCGTGTGGATCCTTTTGTGCATATTAAGGTTACTTGTTTGACTGAAGTGCTTCCCACACTCAAAGCATTGATATGGTTTCTCTCCACTGTGGATTCTCCTATGTAATGTTAAATGGTAGGAATTACCAAAGCTCTTTCCACACTCCAGGCATTTATAAGGTTTCTCCCCTGTGTGGGTCTGTTCGTGGGCATGAAAGCCACCAGAACTGGCAAAGCACTTTCCACATTGCAAGCATTGAAAGGGCTTCTCCCCTGTGTGGATTCTGTGATGTGCAGTAAGACGTGCCGAGCAATAGAAGGTCTTTCCACACTCCATGCATTGAAATGTTTTTTCTCCTGTGTGCATCCTCTCATGTAATTTAAAATGACCTTTTTGATAGAAGCTCTTTTCACAGTGCAGGCATTTATACGGTTTTTCCCCTTTATGCATCCTATTATGTAAGTTTAGAGTATCACGTCTGTTGAAGCTTTTCCCACACTCCAAACATTTATAGGGTTTCTCTCCCGTGTGGATCCTGTTATGTAAATTAAAATTGCCTTTTTGTGCAAAGCTCTTTCCGCACAGAGTGCAATGATACGGCTTTCCCCCTGTATGGATCCTTCTATGGTAAGTGAGGGCACTTGCAAAGCGGAAGCTCTTCCCACATTCCAGGCATTTACATGAATTATTCCCAGTGGGACTTTTTTTCTGGGAATTCAGTTCCTTGCTCTGAATAAACCTTGTTCTCCCCTCCCTGCATTGATGCAACTTCTCCTCTCTGTGGATGCTTTGGTGGGATGTTAGGGAGTTGCTGTTTCTGAAGGTCTTTCCACAGGTGATGCACTGATGCTGCTTCCTCTCTTTGTGGACTCTCTTACGTGAACTCAGATGACGTTTCTGCCTGAAGGTCCTTCCACAATCCAGACATTTGTGTGGATCCTCTGCTTTGTGAATCTTTTTATGCAATGCAAGAGAGTGTCTTGTACTGAAGCTTTCTGCACACTCCATACATTTGTACATTTCTCTTCCTTCTTGTATTCTTTCATGTAAAGGAGGTGGAAAGGTACTTCCGGAGTGTTGCCTGCTTTCATCTTGTTTCTCTCCAGCAGGGCTTTCACAACAGTCACATAATTCACATCCATCTCGGAGTGTTTTCCCACACCTTGAACACACTTCTTTTTCTTGGCAATCATCTGTTTCCAATAAGACATTGGTATCTGCACATGGGAAACCAGGGCAATTCTCCAGCTCAACCGTTAACTGTTTTTCTTCAGAACTTTGCTTTCCATCCATCTTTTCTGCAACTTCCTTTTTCTCTTTTGGCCAAGGTGCTGCTGCCTCTTGGCCACAATCCTCCATCTCCCATCCGTCACCTGCTTGTAATAGAAAAAAAAAAGTTAAGAAAAACCTAGGCATGAAAGGGATCAAACTCCATTGCTTTATTTGAACAGTATTAATATTCTTCCAAACTCCCATTTGTTCCAAACAGGGTATTAAAGTGATATTAAAGTGATAAAAGATTTGGCTTTTGGGTCTCTCTTGTTCTCAATGGTACAGAATAAAAACCTGAAGATTTTGGATAAGATCATTGAACCTTATTTGGAGGAGGAACCATCTATTCAATTGCTTCATATTTAGTTTCATGACAGCAGATGGGACCCTTAAAAGTGGCCTATATTCATTCATTTGTTCCTACCTTCGTTAATTTATTGGTCTCTCATCTTGCCCTAGGGAAACCCTGGAGGGCTTGTGATATTAAAGGGATAAAAACTACATAAAATCTATACAAAATAAAATATTATAAAAATACAAATACTCAATCCTAACTAAAAGATAATAGACTTGATGATGGAAAGTGTAGTGGTTTAATTTTAATCTGGTGAAAATTTTGAGGGACCTGGACCTGGAACTGAGCTTCAGCTTCATATCCATGAAGAGGTTTTCCCTTGAAAAAAAATGGTTGTCACTCTGGTGTGTATCCCACAGTGTGTGTTTTTTTTTCCTTGAAGACATTTTGACTCTCATCCAAGAAGCTTCTTCAGTTCTGACTGAATGGTGGAGGATGGAAGGATTGATATTCCTTGCAGTCAACTGGCCATTAGCACTGTGTTCTGAACTAGGCTTCCTGAGAAAGCATAAATCACAATCTTATCCCAAAAACCCTCTTTTATTATATGGCTGTGAATTATGGTCATTCACAGCTCATAATGATTCACAAACAGCCTGTGAAGAGTCTGACAGATGTCTGCTCAAGTTGCCATAGTCTTTCAGGGTAATGCTGATAAGCACTCACCTTTATCTCCCTTGAAACACTGCCAGGGACCTAATTGCCAATTAGTTTTGCAAGGCCAAATGTAGCACAGAGTCAAACAGAGCTTCTCAGAGCTTGAACCAACCAGATGAACTACCGTATTTTTGGGAGTATAAGATGCACCTTTTTCCCTCAAAAAAGAGGGTGAAAATCTGGGTGCGTCTATACACTGAATACAGCATTTTTGGCCTCCTGAAATCCCACCCCCTTTGCAAAAATGGCCATGCATAGCCTTTAGGAAGCTTCCAGAGTGCTCCTGGGGCCTGGGGAGGAAACAAATGAGTGAAAATGGGCCATGTTTTGCTCATTTTTGCCTCCCCCGCCCACAGGAGGACTCTATAAGCCTCCTAAAGGCTATGGATGCCTCTTTTTTTTTACACAAAATGGGCCGATTTTCATGAAAGATGGGCCATTTTTTGCTTGTTTTTTTGCCCCGCCCCCCCCAGCCCCCGGGAGCAGACTAAGTAGGAGTAGAAACTTAGATAAGGACACTCTTTTCTACTGCATATAATGAATATATGAGCATTTTATCTGAGAAACAGATCAGGTGCTCACAACCATCACCATTTCAGTCCAGAGAAAGGAGAATCTGTCAGGAATTGTGCAGCAGGTATCCAAAGAGGTCAGAGATGCTGACACAAGCTTCTAGTTTTACATAAATTAATATATTTTACATCAATATTTATTGTAAACAAGAAAGTCAGGTTAACAGGAGCATCATGAGGTAAACCAACACCACAGGATCATCATGAGGTAAAATTAGTACACACAGAGGAAAAAAGGTGGGACACTCCCCACTTTACACTCACATTAACCAATCACAGCAGAGATAGCCTCATGTAGCAGACAGCTCTCTCCAACCAATCAACTATAGTACAACTCCACTGTTCCAGCTACTAAATTTCAATATCTTTTGCTATTTTCAATAGTGGTGTGTTAATTGTATTATGTCAGATTAATGGAGTTGGAGGAGACCTTGTAGGTCATCTAGTCCAACCCTGTGCCCGAGCAGGAGAGACTAACAGAATCCCTTACCTAAGGAAGCCATGTTCCTCTTGATTTCCAGCATGACCTCTTGGTATAAGGCTTTTTGCTCAGAATCCAGCAGGGCCCACACCTCCATGGAGAAAAACACAGCTACATCCTCAAATGAAACTAAATTCTGACACAGAGAGAGGAAAAAAAACACAACATATTCCATCAATATTCCTAACAATGAACACTTCAATGAACTACTTGAAAGTCCATTTCTTGATGACCATATTCCACCTGCAGAGTTTCCAGGCAGGGCAAATTTGAATTGTTTCTGGAGAACCTTTCCAAAAACATAAAGTGCAAAGAGCCTTTGGCTCAGTGGTGGGTTCCGGCTCTCGTCGCAACCAGTATGCTGTGCACAGGGCCGGGCATCCTAATCAGGCACGTGCGCTGCACACGGATATGCACTCCATCGCCCTGTGACACCCAGTTGCTTGGCAGAGGTTACACAGGGGCCGCACGCTGTGTGTGCGCAATTGGTCCATTGCTGCAAAAACAGGTAAGGAACATGGGTGGGCAGGTAGGACAAATGAGCCTCCGTGCCAGTACAGTGTCTATTGCTCCTGGCTACCACCAGTATGGTCATACCGGGTCGTACCACCCAGAACCCACCACTGCTCTGGCTAGATAATTCATCCAGATTCATCCAGGTAATGTGTTATTGGTTTGGCCGATTCCACAACCCCATATTCCTTTGCTTTCTGCTGATGAGCTAGAGCTTGAATGTGTTGGGCCAATCCAACTTTGAGTTAATTTTACCCAATGCAACGAGTCAATGAATCGTGCCAAGTCAAGGAAAGTGGGGTTCAACATTTCATTTCTGTGTAAAAGTAAACCTTGGGTTTTACTTTTGACTTTGGGGTTTCATGTGAAGTATTAATAGTGCTTTATAAAGCCTTATTAAGGCCACACCTGGAGTTTTGGTCACCATGTTACAAAAAGATGTGGAGATTTTGGAAAAAGGGCAGAGATGAGAAACTAAGATAATTAAAAGCCTGGAGAGTAAAACATGAAGAATGGTTGCAGGAATTCTAGAGAAAAGAAGGACTAGGAGTGACATGATAGCCGTGTTTCAGTATTTGAAGGTTGCAACAATAGGGGGAATCAACCTTTTCTCCAAAGCACCGGAAGGCAGCAAAAAGAAACAATGAATAGAAGCTGATCAAGGAGAGTGTTGTGGAAAATGACGAGACATAAGCCAGCACTTCAGAGAAGGAGAGGTTTATTTGCGCAGGTTCAAAGCAAAGGATAAACGGCCTGAACCCCGAGGAGGTTTCAGGGACTTCCTTATATATGGGTGATGACGTGCTCATCCCGTCTAACCATATTTGGTTACATTCAAGGGTCTCATATTTTGGGGAACTAACAATATATGTCTAATAAACAAGTTGGCGGATAAGCAGACAGATACCATATGTGCACTTTAGATAAGCCAAAATAGATATCCTACTTCAGCATATTAGACATCCTTTATGCTGACACAATATCCCATGTCTCATTACAACACTTACTAAAAGCAAAAGTCTTAGGTCTCACCCAGTCCTCCTAAGGATTTAGCGTACAGGTAGTCCTTGACTTCCAACAGTTCGTTTGAAATTACAACAGCACTTAAAAAAACTGACTTATGACTATTGTTCATACTTACAACCGTTGCAGCATCCCCACATATACGAGATTAAAATTTGGACGCTTGGCAATTGACTATGACGGTTGCAATGATCTGAGACCCTCCGAATCCTCTTTTATGATCCATAAAAGTCATTTTCCATAACGACTGTGGTGATTTAACAGATTAACAAAGTTGGAAGGGACCTTATAGGTCATCTAGTCCAACCCACTAGCAACTGTGGCAAGAAAGGACATAAAATGCCCCCTCCCCAATCCTACTGTGTTTAAAGGACGTGTGAAAGGTATACAACATCAACACCAGAGGTGGGTTGTGCTGGTTCGGCCAAACAGAGAGTGACGCCCATGCCTGACATGCCGCCGAACCGGTTCCCTCACAGCTGCTGATGTCACCACCATGTTGGATTTTAGTGAGTGCGCATGCGCAGTTCACTGTAAATTGTTCTGCGAATGCGCGAACAGTTTACATTGAATAGCGCACATGTGCACGGGTTGCGAACTAGTAGTAAAACCGACAGCAACCCACCCCGGATCAACACCAAGGAACTGCAGAGCCCCATTATATTCTTCTCACATGGTCAGTGCCTTCTTTCCACAACAATCACCTAATGGTGACCTGAGGCTTTTGCACACAACTGTACATGGCAGAATTGGCTGATCTTTCGTTACTTTTTCCCATTTTACTGAAGGTCTGCGCAGTTTAAACTAACATCCCATAATCAGCATGGGGAACTGTGCACTGAATCAGCTGAGCTCTCTGGGTGTGCTTTTTAACCCGATAATGTAACAAAATAACAGGATATAACAGAATGACAGAGTTGGAAGGGACCTTGGAGGTCTTCTAGCCCAACCCCCTGCTCAAGCAGGAGACCTTATATACCATTCCAGATAAATGGCTGTCCAGACTCTTCTTAAAAGCCTCCAGTGATGGATCAGTAAAACCATGACGGTGAACCTATGGCCCACAGAGTCCTCTCTGCAGGCACGCAAGCCTTCACCTCAGCTGAGCTCCACCATGCATGGGTGCACACTTCCTGCCGGCCAACTAATTTTCGGGTCTCTGCTGCACATGTCCAGGGGTGGGGCGCATGCGCGGGAGGGTGGGGGGTCGCATGGGTGGGGGACAGGCACGCAAGGGGTCACGTGTGCATGTCACGTGGAGCAGAGGGAGATTGTGCACGTATGCACAGGGGGCGAGGTGCACGTGAGGGGGTTGTGCACCCATTGCATTATGAGTGTGCACGCTTTTGGAACACAGCGACGAAAAGGTTAGCCATCACTAACCTAAAACATCTGAAGGCAAGCCATTCTACTGGTTAATTGTTCTCACAATTTACAAATTCACAAAAAAATTTCCTTAGCTCTAGGTAGATTCTCTCCTTGGTTAGTTTCTATCCATTCTTCCTTCTCTTGCCCTCTGTTATTGGTGGCTTCTCCAATAGATCAGACTGGCACTTTAAGGGAGTCTGTAGAGATTCTCAGTCATCCAGGTCATGGTTGTCCCAAAGGTGCTTTTTCAAGAAAGTCCAGTTGCCTCCTGAAAAAGCACCTTTGGGACACTTTAAAGAAGGGGAGAATCCTCCTACCTTAGTTGGAAGTTTAACCGCTGTAAGTCCTCCATTAAAAAGAACTGAGGTTCCGGGAGATGAAGACAAAGCCATCAGAGTGTCTAGGAGTGAGGGGGGGAAAACAGCAAAGGAATAATTTACTATCAAACATCCTAAGGATATTGGTGAAGCTACAGTGCAGAAGGACAATTCTACATATATTTAAGCTAACTAGGGAATCAGTTTATTTAAGTACCAGTACTTTGCAGCCACAGCAACAATACATAGAAGCTGCTAACATTGGGTGAGAGGAAAACTGAAAAGGGTGGAAGGACCAGGGATTGGATTCAGAGGCAGATGATCTCAGCCATGAATTTACGCATTGAAGCACCACAGAGGTGGACTCTGGAGGCCTCAAGCAAATCCCATCCTACATCCCAGGAAGTTGTGCTGAGTAGTCAGGAGTACCAGGTCTGCCCTGGCACAAAGAGCCACAGTCCAATTCTCTCTGAGTCATACATATACAGGTAGTCTTCAGATTACAGCCATTCATTTAGTGACTGTTCAAAGTTACCAAGCACTGGAAAAAAATGACATGATTGTTTTTCACACTTACGACCATTGGCAGTATTCCCATGGTCACGTGATTAAAATCCGGACACTTGGCAACAATTGGCTCATATTTATGACGGTTGCAGTGCCCTAGGGTCATATGATCACATTTTGTAACCTTCTGCGAGAAGCTTGCAAAACGGGGACCTGAATCTACTTACTACTGATGTTGTCCCTAATCCAGTTCCCTGGGTTGCTGTTATCTCAGGGAATTTGGAGAAGGTCCAGCATTAATAAGAAATTACCTGCCAAACTTCAGGAATATTAAAGCCTGCTTTAACACGTTGTAGCATAGGTCATAATCAAGAAATGGCTGTATTTATGAAGGTTTGGGGGATTGCAGACCCAGCACACAAATCAGCATTGATTAACATATGAAAAGTCAGTGGTTGGATTGTGTGTGATGGACTTGTGTCCCCCACACACAAACACACAGTATGTGGAAATTACACTGTGTATGTTGGAAATGTGCTTTGGAAGCAGGATAGGTGCTTAGCTGGCAAGATGGTGGTGGGCTAAAATCCTGGGAAAAACATATGTTGGTCACATATACAGAAATAGTTAATGTTGTGACGTTTAGGCTGAAGGAATGAGCAACTGCCCTGTTGCTTATGGCAAGATGGCAGAATCCTGAAAACCTTTGTGACTTAGAATAGAATAGAATAACAGAGTTGGAAGGGACCTTGGAGGTCTTCTAGTCCAACCCCCTGCCTAGACAGGAAACCCTATACCATTTCAGACAAATGGTTATCCAACATTTTGTTAAAAACGTCCAGTGTTGGAGCACTCACAACCTCTGGAGGCAAGTTGTTCCACTGATTAATTGTTCTAACTGTCAGGAAATTTCTCCTCAGTTCTAAGTTGTTTCTCTCCTTGATTAGTTTCTACCCATTGCTTCTTGTTCTACCTTCAAGTTCTTTGGAAAATAGTTTGACTCCCTCTTCTTTGTGGCAATTCCTGAGATATCAGAACATTGCTATCATGTCTCCCCTAGTCCTTCTTTTCATTAAACTAGACATACTCAGTTCCTGCAACCGTTCTTCATATGTTTTAGTCTCCAGTCCCCTAATCCTCTTTGTTGCTCTTCTCTGTACTCTTTCTAGAGTCGCCACATCTTTTTTACATTGTGGCAACCAAAACTGTTGGTTGCCACAATGTAAAATACCAAAGCAGCATTCCAGGTGTGGCCTTACCAAGGCCTTGTAAAGTGGCATTAACGCTTTACGTGATCTTGATTCTATACCTCTGCTTATGCAACCTAGAACTGTGTTGGCTTTTTTTGGCAGCTGCTGCACACTGCTGGCTCATATTTAAATGATTGTCCACTAGGATTCCAGGATCCCTCTCACAGTTATTATAATTGAGCAAGGTGGCACATATACTGTACCTGTGCATTTTGTTTTTCTTGCCTAAATGTAGAACCTTACTTTATATACTTACTTTATATACAGTACTTAAGGAATATAAGGCAAGAGTGAAGAATGGGAGTTGTTCAGTCTCAAGCATCCCCTTGACTGCTTGTCTGATTGACCCTCATTGCAATATGATTCATGTAAGAGCTTTAGGTTTATTATGCTCTAAATTCTAATAAACCTCTGAATCCAAGAGTGAGGCTTTTTGTGGTGTGCTGTCTGTCCAATTGTTATTAAGTGCAGCTCTGCTCATAATCAGGTTTTTCCCCTGACACTGAACCACCATGTTACTAACTGAACAACTGCCAAGGTTGTCTTAACAACTGGGGCAAGAAAGGTCATAAAAGCGGGCAAAACTCACTCAGCAACTGTCTCACTAAGCAACAGAAATGTTGGGCTCGACTGTGGTTGTAAATCAAGGAATACTTGTACTCAGATTTGGACAAAGCCTGGGAAAGAGCCTGTATATTTTTTTCAGCACGCTTCTATATTTTACCTAGTCACCCAAGCAGGAAACACAGCTGGTTGATTGACAGTATATGACACAGTAAGGAAAATACCAAGGTAGCCATGCCTACATCCTGTTGCAATGTATTTTTAGCAAGCCTCATGTGGTTTCCATATCACCCTTTCCCACACGTGTCCTTTATTTCAGTTATTTCAGAATACAGAATAACAGAGGTCTTCAAACCTCCATACCACAGGTGTCAAACTCCCCGTGTCACATGACCTTTCACATTTTTCCCCTTGACAGAGCTACGTTGGGCGTGGCCTACGTGTGACACATCTGGCCCATTGGCTGCCAGTTTGACACACCTGCCATATCATTTCAGACAAATGGTTGTCCAATCTCTTCTTAAAAACCTCCAGTGTTGGAGCAGACACAACTTCTGGAGGCAAGTCCTTCCTCTAGTTCATTGTTCTCATGGTCAGGAAATTTCTCCTCAGTTCTAGGTTGCTTTTCTCCTTGATTAATTTCCATCCATTGCTTTTAATCCTGCCTTCAGGGGCTTTGGAGAATAGGTTGACTTTCTCTTCCTTGTGGCAACCCCTCAACAAATGGAATATTGCTATCCTGTCATCCCTAGTCCTTCTTTTCATTCAACTAGTGTGAGGGGAAACTCATCATAATGTAGGCCTTTGCTTCTTGATAGATGCCTATGGACCTGATATTTCTTTGGCAAGATTTATTGTATTCAGTGTTAATCTGTATGATCTCTTTAAAATCATGGTATTCAATACTATTGTGTCTATTAAAAAGTTGTAACTTGCAAGTATGTTGAAATAGTATGTCTCAATACTATTGGTAGATGAGTTTGCAGGGTGAGTCGAGCTGAGATTGAGGAAAAAGAGGAACTATCAGGTATGTAAATGTATGTAAAATGTATGTAAAAATAACAATGTTGTGACATTGTGGTTAAAGGAAGAGAAAACTGCCACAGTTGCTGTGACAAACATGGCAGAATTTGGAGTCTTGTGCTTTGTTGTATATAGTGGCATGTTGGACAGTGAGTCGGGGCCAACCAGCCTCAAACTATCCCTTTTGGCTGCTTGTCTGATTGACCCTCATTACAATGTGATTTTTCTGTAAGTACTTGCTGTTTGATATAATTTGAAATTTAATAAAGCACATAGGATCCTTAATAAATTATTATCCTTAATACAGGACCCTAAGTGAGATGCCTTATGGTATGTTGTCTGTTCAATTTCTTACTAGTGCAGCTATGTTCCTTATCAGGTGTTTTCTGACACTAGACACACCCAATTCCAACAACCATTCTTTCTATGTTTTAGCCTCTTCTCCCTTAATCATCTTTTGTTGCTCTTCTCTGCAGTCTTGATCATCAGAATCCTGACCCACATAATGGTCACCCTCCTCATCAGATACTCAGAAGAGAAAGAAAGAGTAGTTTTGCAGGTGGGATTTACCCTTTGGAATAGCAATGTTTTCTCAACCATAAACAGCTTTAAAATACATGGACTTCAACTCTCAGAATTCCCCAGCCAGCTATCTTAAGCTGGCTGGAGAATTCTGGGAGTTGAAGTCCACATAACTTAAAAGTTGCCAAGGTTGAGACACGCTGGCCTATAGGAAAAGGGTGATACCTGTTGAACTGCACACAAGACTTTTAAAAAAACAAGTTAAATTAAACAATGAAAAGGAATTCAGGAATGAAATTAACTCCGGCAGAATCAATCCTGAGGATTAAAGGGCATCAGGAGGAGCCTTTACCTGATGCTCCCTCCGGAGGTGGCTTGTCCAGAGCAACTCCCCGAAACAACAGGTCCTAGGAGGGATCGCCCCCTTTCCCTCCAGCCGAGTTAGCATCCATTAAACCCCAAGCCTTCTGGGTCTGAAACAGCACCAGAGAGAAAAAAGGAAGTTACGGGAAACGATCGGGAAGGGCCGGCAGAATAAGCTCCCCAAGGAAAAGGTGGGGACTACAGGAGCGATCTTAGAAACGCCCCAAGGAGCTGCATTGAAGGCTCACCTGTCCAAGCATTTCCCCAGGTGGGAAGAAGGGAAGAAGGAAAGAAGGGAGGGAGCTTCTTACCTGGCGCTCAGAAGGAAAGAGGCGGCTCTGTTCCTCGCTTGGACTTCGCTTCCCAAGAGATGCGCGCAGAAAAAGATCCGCGATCTGCTTTCCTCGCAGCCCCGCCGGCCACGCTGCCTTCCTTCCCGGCCACGCACGTGGATTCCCCTTCTCGACCCCAGTCAGGACGTTGCAGAGTCCAAGCAGGAAACGCTTACGGTTCCTCTTCTCCGCGTACAGCTCCTCCCATTCTCCAAAAGGCCGAGGGCACTGCCCACTCGGGACTTCCCTTGCCTGCCCCCTGCCTTCTGCCACGGGGGCGGGGGAGAGATCTGTCCCGCGTGGGACGGTCTGCTGGGCAAGGAGTCCAGGGCTGCTTCTCCCGAGGCAGTCAGTGAAACGGGAGCGAGGGAGGGGACGAAGCCCAGGGACTGGAGAAGGGAAGGGGATGCGGAGCAACCGTTAGAAGGGAACTACAGAATAACAGAGCTGGGAGGGACCTTGGAGGTCTTCTAGTCCAACCCCCTGCTCAGGTTGAAAACCCTGTATCATTTCAGACAAATGGTTGTCCAATCTCTTCTTCAAAACTTCCAGTGTTGGAGCATTTACAACTTTTGGAGGTAAATTGTTCCACTGATTAATTGTCCTGTCAGGAAATTTCTCTGTAAGGTTTCCATAAGGAAAAGGAGTCTGTCGTGTCTACCTATTCTAACAGGGTAGTCCTCAACTTACAATGTATTTCCATAAAATGATTAACAATTGTGATTGTTCCTTAATAACAAATAATCTATTGCTGCATCAGAAGCAGTCCTCAACTTCCAACCGTTTGTTTAGTTCAGTTACAAATGGCAGTGAAAAAAATGATTTAGAATTGTTGTTCACAGTTAAGGACAGTTGCAGCATCCCCATGGTCACGTGATCCAAATTAACAACCCCTTGACAACTGACTCATATTTATGACGGTTGCAGTGTCCCCAGGTCATGTGATCATCTTTTGTGACCTTCGAACAGATTTGCTTAGCAACTGTTACCAACTTAACAACTGTGGCGATTCAAGCAACAGCCACGGCAAAAACTATGCTAAAATGGCACAACAGTCACTTACCAAAAGTCACACTTAGCAACAGAAATTTTGGACAGAATGATGGTCATATGTCGAGGACTACTTGTATTTGAAGTGTCAAGGGACATGTCTGAGAGCAATACAACTTTGAGATGTATTAGACAACCGCAATTCAATCCAAAAAAATCCACAAAAGTCACTTACCAAGTGACTTTTGCCTCCAGAAGCTGTGAATTCTCCAAGATTAGAAGTCTTTAAGATGTTGGATAGCCATTTGTCTGAAGTGGTACAGTGTTTCCTGCCTAAACAGAGGGTTGGACTAGAGGACCTCCAAGGTCCCTTCCAATCTTATTCTAATATTATCGCCAATAAATGCAGAACTATTTAAACCAATTAATGATTCCATCTTGAAGCAGAAGAAAACTTCTGAGCTAGGAAATATTTAATATTTAACTATTTAAAAGGTCTGAGCTAAAAAATATTTAACTATTTAAAAGGTCTGAGCAGCGAAATTTTTAATCCCTCCATTTAAAAGAACCTATATGAAGTTCAGAAGAAAAACTACTTCTACACTGTACAGATAGTGCTTCACTTACATTTCATTTAGTGCCCGTTTGAAGTTACAACAGCCATTTTAAAAAAGTGAGTTATGACCCTTTTTCACACTTACACTTTCCAAAATCTTGGAAACTGACTCACATTTATGACCACTGCAGTGTCCTAGGGTCATGTGATCCCCTTTTACGACCTTCCGACAAGCGGTCAATGGAAAAAACTAGATTCACTTAACAACTGTGGTATGGTCCCAAAATGGAGCAAACTGCACTTAACATGTCTCACTTAACAACAAAAATGTTCGGCTCAATTGTTGTAAGTCAAGGCCTACCTGTACAAATTATTTCTCCTATAGTAAAACAGCTCCAAGCCTAACAGAGCATGCTTGAATTCTGCAGAGAGAAGGTTCCTGGCGTATTCCCCATTTCCTCCTCGAAAATTGCTCTTGCCATCTGGTTGAAAGAAGGAAGGGGATCCTTCTGGACTCAAAGACACTTTTGGTTTTTCCTTACCTTTCCTGCTCCAACCACCTTACCAGATGTGCCCATTCCTCCAATTGAACACATTGAGGTGGAGACTGTAAGCAACAACTTTATTGTGTAGAAAAAGTAACACAAGGAAATTTATCCCAAAGCCATTGTACCGGAATTTTGGGAGTTGAAGTCCACAAGTCAAAAAAGGACCAAGGTTCCCCACCTCTGATGAGACACTGGCCTTCCAATTGTCGGAGGTCAAACAGTGCATCTGGCCTTGTTCTCTGGGAAACCTGAGCCTTCTCCAAGGAATCGTAGACCTCTTCGCCATCTTTCCCCTTTTGAGATTTTAACTTATGGACTTCAACTCCCAAAATTCCGCAGTCAGTATGGTAACGTCTGTGCCAGAGGAATTCTGAGAGTTGAAGTCCACAAGTCTTAAACTACATTTGGAGACCCTAGTGTCGGTCCTGACCGATGTGGATGTTAAGAAATTCCTTCCCTATGTTTTCCAAGATGGGTTTCAAAAAATTGCCAATTGTCAGATAGACTGAAACAACACATTTCCTTAAATTCTTAACATTCATGTTTCTGCCTTAATAACAAAGAATCAATTGCTGTTTTACAATTAGTCCTCAACTTAAAATCGTTTCTTTGGTTTAAAAAAATGATTTATGACATTTTTATCACGACTGTTGCAGTGTCATATGATCAAAATTGTAGTCATAAGTCAAGGGCCACCTGTATTTTCTAAAGCTTGGTTCCCTGAAATGTCCAATTTATTGACCAAAAACATCCAAAATGTATAAGCTAAGCCTTTAACTACTGTATAAGTTAAGGCATTAATGGAAGAAAAGAAACACAATCAATATCGTATCTCAGACTAGAAATCAGTTAAACACAACCAAATTTAGATGGTGCAGACCAGAGGTGGTATTCAACAGGTTCTGACCAGTTCCAGAGAACCGATAATCACAGAAATTTTCAGTAGTTTGGAAAACAGGTAATTGCGACCGCTGAATGGCCCCATCCCATCTATTCTCTGCCTCCCGAGACACAGCTGATCGGGAGGGATAGGGATTTTGCAGTAACCTTCCCCTGGAGTGAGGAGGGAATGGGGATTTTGCAGTATCCTTCCCCTGGAGTGGGGTGGGAATGGAGATTTTACAGTATCCTTCCCCTGCCACGCCCACCAAGCCACGCCCACAGAACTGGTAGTAAAAAAAAATGAATCCCACCACTGGTGCACACACAGCACCATCCCTCCAGTTATTACTTTTGACAACACCCTCAAGTCTCGTATTGGTTCTATATTTCATTCTCTTCCGTCACTTTCTCCCAGTGAAGTGCTCACTGAGGATCTTATTTCTCTTTGTTCTCCACATGGGTGTAGTAGATCCACTGCTTGATTCCTTCCAACATTAGAGAAATATGTTTTTGTTACTTTGTTTTTCCTTGAAGACATTTCGCTTCATATTCAAGAAGCTTCTTCAGTTCAGTACAGAAGAAACTTCTTGGATAAGAAGGGAAATCTCCGCAAGGAAGATAAAAGTCCAGTTGCCTTTTGATAAGAACATCTTTGGACAACCTCAACCTGGATGACTGACAATCTCCATAGACATCTGGATATGTTACCTTTGCTATTTGCATTGACAAAAGTTGATCACTTGTGTGTTATTACACTGAGAGAGTATCCACTGGAGACACATGCCTTGTATGCCCAGTCACACTTGGCCAATGAGAGAATTCCCTTCCATTCCTATTTCTATATTCTATGCTATTTCTATTCTATTCTTATTCTTTCTAATCATATTTACTCTAGACCAGCACAAAGATCTAATATCCAAAAATTAATTCCTAGTTTTACAAGGCAACTCTTCTTTTTAATGAATCAAGACTTTTCTGCTGCTTTGGAATCTCTTCCCATATTCCATGCATTTCTACAGAGTCTCCTAGGACACTTCTGTGGACATGAAGCTAATTTTGAGAATCAACACAAACCAATTAGCGTTGTCTTTTCCTGCTGTGCATCTTATGGCAACTAAAGTCATTCCAGGTTCTGGATTTCTTTCTACACTCCACACACTGATATGGCTCCTCCGGTGCAAATTCTTTTATGAACCGTAAGATTCCTGCCATCTCTGAAACTCTTTCCACAGTCGATGCATTTAAATGGCTTCTCTCTTGTGTGGATCCTCATGTGGAAGGTAAGCTTGCCACTGTCTCTGTAACATTTTCCACACTCCAGGCATTTATAGGGCTTCTCCCATGAGCGAAGTCTTCTATGGATCCTTAGTGAATGATTTCCACTAAAGCTTTTTCCGCACTCATGACATATATATGGTTCCCCCCCCCCCGTGTGGATTCTCTTGTGGATACAAAGGTAACTATTTTTTCTAAAACTCATCCCACATTCTGTGCACCTATAGGGTTTCTCCCCTGTGTGAATCCTTTTATAGCTCGTTAGTTCTCCAGAATCACATAAGAGCTTTCCACTCTCCTGTCACTGGTTTGTCCACACTGTGAGTTCTGCTATGTAATATATAGCTATATTTTCCATTGAAGCTCTTTCCACAAGTGTGGCATTCATATGGTTTCTCCCCAGTGTGGAGCCTTTTGTGAAGAGAGAGAGTCCCCAGTCGAGTGAAGCATTTGCCACACTCAGTGCACTTATAAGGCTTTTCACCTGTGTGGATCCTTTTATGGACAGTAAGATTCTGTTGATTATTGAAGCACTTCCCACACTCGGTGCATTGATACGGTTTCTCTCCACTGTGGATTCTCCTATGGGAACTTAAGTTGCTGGAATCACCGAAGCTCTTTCCACACTCCAGACATTTGTATGGTTTCTCCCCTGTGTGGGTCCGTTCGTGGGCATGCAAGCTATCAGAACGGGCAAAATACTTTCCACATTGCAGGCATTGAAAGGGCTTCTCCCCAGTATGCGTCCTCCTATGTGATAAATAGCAATATTTTCCATTGAAGATCTTTCCACATGTGCGGCATTCATATGATTTCTCCCCAGTGTGGAGTCTTTTGTGACGAGAGAGATTCCCCAGTCGAGTGAAGGATTTGCCACACTCGGTGCACTTATAAGGCTTTTCACCTGTGTGGATCCTTTTATGGACAGTAAGATTCTGTTCATTAGTGAAGCGCTTCCAACACTCGGTGCATTGATACAGTTTCTCTCCACTGTGGATTCTTCTATGGAAACTTAAGTGGCTGGAATCACCGGAGCTCTTTCCATACTCCATGTATGCTTTCTCCCCTGTGTGGGTCCGTTCGTGGGCATGCAAGCTATCAGAACGGGCAAAACACATCCCACACTGCAGGCATTGAAAGGGCTTCTCCCCTGTGTGGATTCTGTGATGAGCATTAAGGTTTGCTGAGAAACGGAAGCTCTTTCCACACTCTGTGCATTGAAATGGTTTTTCTCCTGTGTGGATCCTCTCGTGTGACTTAAGATGACCTTTTTGACTGAAGCTCTTTCCACAGTGCAGGCATTTATAAGGTTTCTCCCCTTTATGCATCCTCTTATGTGAATTGAGATGACTTTTCTGCCTGAAGGTCCTTCCACAATCCAGACATTTGTTTGGATCCTGTGCTTTGTGAATCTTTTTATGTAATACAAGAGAGCAGTTTGTACTGAAACTTTCTGCACACTCTGTACATTTGAACATTTCCCCTCCTTCTTGTATTATTTCATGTAAAGAAGGAGGAAGGGTCCTTCTGGAGAACTCTTGCCTGCTTTCATCTTGTTTCTCTCCAAAAAGGCTTTCACAACAGTCACATAATCCAGATTCATCTTGGAGTGTTTTCCCACACCTTGGACACACTTCTTTTTCTTGGCAATCATCTGCGTCCAATAAGACATTGGTATCTGCACATGGGAAACCAGAGCAATTCTCCAGCTCAACCGTTAACTGTTTTTCCTCAGAACTTTGCTTTCCATACAACTTTTCTACAAATTCCCTTTTCTCTTTTGGCAAAGGTGCTGCTGCTTCTTGACCAGAATCCTCCATCTCCCATGTGTCGCCTGCTTGCAACAGAAAAAGAAAAGTTAATACAAACTTAAGTGCAAAAGGGATCAAGCACCACTGCTGTATTTGAACATTATCAATATTTTTCCAAACTCCCATTTGTTCAAAGCAGGATGCTATTCTTGTTATTAATGTGGGAAACAAAGTTGTATTGTTTTTACAGAATTGAAAGAAGACATGTTTGCCTGTGAACAAAATACATTGCATGTTTCTAATCTCATGAGCTAGGCTGAAGCTTGAAAAGTGTATGTAGGAGCTAGGATCAGAGTCCTCTGCTATGCTAGAAACCAGCCTTAACCAGAACTTACCGATATGATAGTTACTCTAGAGACAACCCATAGGAACTAGGACCACAAAAGGAAATTTGTAAATAAGGGCAGGGGGAGATAGAATTAGAGTATTGGGGGATGTAATCAGGGATAGAGATAATGTATTCACTTTAGATACTTTGGATAGGTTGTGACATCATTATTACAAAGCCAATGAAGAAGAGATGGGAGGTAAATTTGTAATAGTACTAGAGAATATAAGGCAAAAGTATTGATGATTTAGGGTGTGTCCATTGTACCTGAGTCTGTATGTGTGGTCCACCCTCTTTGCAAAGTGAAGAATACAATTACCAGTGTTTTCTCTTGGAGGTTTTGGCTGCTCATTGCTTATTTCCAAATGAGACAACGAATCCCACATTAAGTTGATCTAAAGATTTGACCTTTGGTATTAAATGTAGACATCTTAAGAGAATCCCTTACCTAAGGAGGCCATGTTCCTCTTGATTTCCAGCATGACCTCTTGGTATAAGGCTTTTTGCTTAGAATCCAGCAGGGCCCACTCCTCCACGGAGAAAAACACAGCTACATCCTCAAATGATACCAAATTCTGACACAGGGAGAGGACAAAAATACAACATATCCCATGATCATTCCTAACAATGAACACCTCAATGAATTAATTACATGTGAGTCTTCTTAATGAACAAACTTCAGTTTCTAAGTTGGGCAAAGGAGCCAGTTAGGATATTGAATTTAGTAGCTGGAACAGTAAACTCTACAGTAGGCCCCAACACAATTGCAATTGATTAGTTAGAGAGTGCTGATTCATGCATGATGTAATCTAACCTATGATTGGTTGCTGTTAAGTATAAAGGGGGCGTTTTTCTCCTTTTTTCCTTCAGTGTGTTCTGTAGGATGTGTTAATCTCATGATGTTCCTGACTATCTTATGTTCTTATTTCTCTGGATGATGACAAAGGCTGCTGTAAATTTGTTGGTTAAATATATTTATATTTATATAAAAGTCTACAAATCTGTCAGTATCGTCAACTTCATCTAGACAGCTACTGGCAATTTCTTAACAGAACCCCTTCTTGGAGAACTTTTCCTAAAATAAAATGCCTCTGGCTAGAGATTCATCTAGTTAATGTTTTATTGGTTTGGCTAATTCCACAGGATCAGCAATCCCATATTCCTTTGTTGTCCATTGATGGGCTTGACCTTGGATATGTTGGCCAAATCCAACACTGGGTTAATTTTACCCACTGTGGTGAGAGGATGAATCATGCCGAATGAAGGAAAGTGGGGTTCAATATTTAATTTCTGTGCAAAAGTATTCTTGGACTTTACTTTTCACCTTGGGCTTAGTATTAGTATCATTTTATAAAACCTTAGTAAGGCCACACCAGGAATACTGCATTCAGTTTTGGTCACCAATCCAAAAAAGATACTAAGATTTTAGAAAAAGTGCAGAGAAGAACAACTAAGGTAATTCAAGACAGGAAACAATGGATGGAAACTAATCATGGAGAAAAGCATCCTGGAATTAAGGAGAAATGTCCTGAAAGTGAGATCAATTAACTAATGGAAGTTTGCCTTCCGAAGTTGTTGGCAGGAGGTTTTTAAGGAGAGACGGACCCCCACATGTCTGAAATGTTGTAGGGTATCCTGCTGGAAACAGCGGGATGGATTAGATGATCTCCAAGATCCCCTCCAGTTTTGTTATTCTGTTATTGGGAGATTGGCACATCTGGGGATGGGAGAATCTTAGTACCTGCATTGGATGTTCAACCACTGTTAATCCTCCATTACAAAGAACTGAGGTTCCTGGAGGTGAAGACAAGGCCATGGGAATGTCTAGGAGTGGAAAAAAATCCAGCAAAAGAATAATTTGTTAGCAAACATCCTAAATATCTCCTTGAGCATACAGTGCAGAAGGCTGATTTTAGCCCATTTCTAGGCTAACTAGGGAACCCCTTTATGTGAGTCCCTTGCAGCCACAGCAATACATAGAAGCTCACCCTGGGTGAGGAGAAAACGGAAAGGTGAGGAAGAACCAAGGATTGGATTCAGAGGCAGCTCTCTTGGCCATGAATGTATGCATTAAAGAACCACAGAGGTGGACTCTGGATGCCTCAAGCAGATCCCCTCCCATATACAGGGAGTTGTGCTGAGTTGTTAATCAGTAATAAAAGGCCTGGCCTGGCACCAACAAAGAGACTCAGTCCTATTCACTTTCAAATTCTCTATCACCTTTCCCAGATACAGGACATAGGTCTTTATTTCAGCCATTTCAAGGTAAGAATCCTGATCACCAGAATCTTGACTAAGATGCTCCTTCACTGGAGGCTGTTAAGAAAAGACTGGATAGCCAATTGTCTCAAAGGGTATAAAATACTCCTCCTCAAACAGGGGGTTGGACTAGAAGACCTCCAAGCTCCCTTCCAACTCTTTTATTCTACGTTTCTATAATGTTCACCTTCCTTTATAAGATAATCAGGGAAGAGGACAGAAACACTTTTTCACAGCCTACTGTAAAAATGAAAGACTATAGCCCTTTAATGGCAGTTGGGTTTCAACTCCCAGAACACTTCATACACCTGGCTGATGGATTCTGGGAGTTGAAGTCCACTAGTCCTAAAAGGGCTCCACTTCCCCACCCCTGGCCTAGGACGAGGTTTCTCAATCTTGGGAGCTGTTAAGATACGTGGACTTCAACACACATGGAAAATTATGGGAGTTGAAATCCACATATCCCACAGGAAAAGTGCGATACGTTTTTTAAATGCAGACAATACTTTAAAAACGCACTTAAATTGAACAATGAAAACCAATTCAGGGATGAAAGAAACGAGGACAAAGAGATTAAAAGGTATCAGAAGGAGCCTTTACCCAATGCTCTTTCCGGAGGAGGCTCGTCCAGAGCAACTCCCCGAAACAACAGCACCTGGGAGGGATCGCCCCCTTTTCTGCCCGCCGGTTTCCCAGCCATTGAACTCCAAGCCTCCCGGATCTGAAACAGAGCAGAGAAAGGAAGTGACGGGAAACGGTCAGGAAGGGCCAGCAAAATTTTTATAATAATCTCCCCAAGGAGAATGTCAGTGTTTGCGGGAACGAGTTTAGCAGCGCCCCCAAGAAGCTGCATTGAGCTTTTCCCAGGAAGGATGGAAGGAGCTTTTTACCTGGAGCTCGGTAGGAAAAAGGCGCCTCTCTTCCTCGCCCGCCCCCAAGAGTTGCGCGCAGGAAAAGATACGCGAGCGCCGCCGGCCACGCACGGGGATTCCCCTCCCCGGAACGACCCCAGGAAGGAGTTTGCACAGCCCAAGCTGGAAACGCTCGTAGCTCTTCCCCTGTCCCGTCCAGCTCCTCCCACTCGCTAAAGCGCAGAGAACGCCTCCCACTCGGGAGTCCTCTGCTTGCCCCCTTCCTTCTACCACGGGGGAATCGTTCCCGCTTGGGTAGGCAGCAAGTCCAGGGCTGCTTCGCCCCAGGCAGTCAGAGAAGCAAGGGAGAGAGGGAGGGAACGACGCCCAGGAATGGGAGAAGGGAAAGGGATGCGGAGCAGCTAAGTTAGGTGGAAATCACCCTTTTGGGGGGGAAAAACTGGAGTAGCCAGATAAAGGCGGCTGCCTTATTCACTGATCCTAACAGGGCAGTCCTCAACTGACAACACATCTCCTACAATGACCAACATTCATGATTGTGCCATAACAAATCATCAATGGCTGCCTTACAAGTAGTCCTCAACTTAACGACCATTCAATTAATGACCCTTCAAAGCTGCAACGGCCCTGGAAAATGTGACTTACGTCCATTGCTCACACTAAAGGGGTGGGGAATTTTTGGTGGGTGGGGGTGTTATTTGGGGATTGTCGTGTGGTTTCTGGGTGTTATGTGAATTTCATTGTATGGGTATACTGTGTATATACGTACAATGACAATGTAAATAAATAAATAAACACCATTGCAGAATCCCCATGGTTGTGCAATCCGAATTCAGCCGCTTGACCACTGACTCATATTTACGACGGTTGCCGTGTCTCAGGGTCATGTGAAGCTTTGGACAAGCAAAATCAATGGGGAAGGCAGATATTTTTAACAACCATGTTGCTAATATTAAATACTGTGGTGATTCACATAACAACTATGGGAAGAAATATTGGAAAAAAAAGACGAAATTGACATCAAATTTCTCACTGCCACAGAAATTTTGGGTTGAGTGGTGGTTGTAAGTTGACAACCTGTATTTAAAGTGTTGGTGGGACGTGTCTGAGAGCAATATGACTTTGAGATGTAGACAGCCATCGTTCCCCCAAAAGAGAATAAAGATACAAGAGGGGGGGGAAACAACAAAAACAGCTTTCTTTTGATATTATCCCCAACTGTTGTTAGTTGCGAAGTTGTATCTGACACATCACAACTCAATGGACGTTCCTCCAGGCCTTCGTGTCCTCTACCATCCTCTGGAGCCCATTTAATGCCTACTATTTCAGTGACCATCCAGCCACCTCTGTCATCTCCTTATTTTGCCCTCCATCTTTCCTAGCATTAGGCTCTTCTCCAGCGAGTCCTTCCTTCTCATTAGTGGTATTTGTGCTTCATCTTCAGGATCTGGCCTTCTAAAGAGCAGTCAGGGTTGATCTCCTCTAGGACTGACCGGTTTGATCGTCTTGCAGTCCAAGGGACTCGCAGGAGTCTTCTCCAGCACCATAGTTCAAAGGCCTCCATTCTTTGGCGCTCAACCTTTCTTACGGTCCAACTTTCACAGCCATACATAGCAACCTCGAAAACCATAGCCGTCACTATAGGCACTTTTGTTGCCTCTGCTTTTTAGTATGCTGTCTAGATTTGCCATAACTTTCCTCCCCAGAAGCAAGAGTCTTTTCATTTCTTGGCTACAATCCCCATCTGCGGTGATCTTGGAGCCCAAGAAAATAAAATCTGTCACTACCTCCATTTCTTCCCCATCTATTTGCCAGGGATTGAGAGGACCGGATGCCATCAACAGTTCTCTTAATGTTGAGTTTAAAGCCAACTTTTGCAGTCTCCTTCTTCACCTGCATCAAGAGGCTCTTTCGTTCCTCTTCACATTCTGCCATTGGAGTGGTATCATCTGCATATCTAAGGTTGTTGGTGTTTCTCTTGGCAATCTTAATTCCAATTTGTGATTCATCTAGCCCCACCTTTCTCATGATGTGCTCTACATAGAAGTTAAATAGGCAGGATGACAGTATACAGCCTTCCTGGAATTTTTTCCCAATTTTGAACCAATCAGTGTTTCCATGTCCATTTCTCACTGCTGCTTCTTGAATAGAATCAATAAACAGTGAAAAGACTCCCTTGATGCTATATGAGTCTCATTAACTATTCTATTTTGAAGCAGAATAACTCAACCTAGGAAATATTTAACTGTGAAAAAGGTCTCTTCAGAAAGATGTAATCCCTCCATTTAAAACTTATGAGGTTCACAAGAAAAACTGCTAGTACACATTATAGGTAGTCCTCGTCTTACAACAGTTCATGTAGTGACTGTTTGAAGTTTCAACGGCACTGAAAAAAAGTAACGACACTTTTTCACAGCTACAACCCTTGAGCACGTGACACTTGGTAACAATTGCATTTATGACCGTTGTAGTCCTGAGAAGTCACGAGATCACCTCTTGTGACCTTCTGAGGAGCAACGTTCATGGGAAAACCAGATTTATTTAACAACTGTGTTGCTAATTTAACAACAGTGGTGATTCACTTAACAACTTAGTGTCAGCTCCTCTCCATTAATTAATTAGGAAAGAAAGACCACGAGACTCCATGTGTGGAAATCAAGTGTACTTTTACTAATTAAGAATGATTAAAGGTAAAGCGTACCGAAGTCTGAATAATTAGGCGCGAAAGCGATTGATATATAGAAGAGCCCATTCCCCACCCCTTGGCATCATAGTCCCAGTCCAATCATAAGTCTTCCAAGTGTCAGGTGCAAGATAACTTCAAAAGGCATCACAAAGATGGAATGTCGGTGCCGTTAGTCCTCGCGGGAAACACCCACGCATGCATAGTCCGATCAGTCGGTGAACTCCAGAACCTTCCTCCAGCACAATGAGTAACCCCTCCCAAATACCATGCCCTCCCTCCCCGTTTCATGGCAGCTGAAGCGACAGCAAAGCAGAAGCTGACACTTAGTAAAAAAGGGCAAAAAATGAAGCAAAATTCATTTAATCAAACATCTCACTTAACAACGAAAGTTGGGGGCTTGTGGTCATAAGTTGAGGACTACCTGTACAAGATATTTGCCTCCTAGTTATACAGCTCCAAGCCTATCAGAGCATGCTTGAAGTCTGCAGAGAGAAGGTTCCTGGCGTATTCCACATTTCCTCCTCAAGAATTGCTCTTGCCATCTGGTTGAAAGAAGGAAAGAGATCCTTCTGGACTCAAAGGCACTTTTGGTTTTTCCTTACCTTTCCTGCTCCAGCCGCCTTACCTGATGTGCCCACGCCTCCAATTGAACACAATGAGTTGGGAGTTTGTAAGCAAAACGTTTATTGTGCAGAAAAAGTAACACAAGGAAATCTCCCTCAAAGCCTTTGTACCCCACCAATCGTCACTGGAGGGCTTTACACAGCATTTGCCACACAGTTTACAAGTCAGTCAGAAGGACTTGTCCCATCTCCCTTTACAGTAATCCTGGTTTTACACTAACATTTGTTAGCCTTTCTGTATACTGGTACAAGTAACATATATGTAACAGAGCTCAGCCAAGCTGTTTATTTATTAATCTATTCTAATGTGTGCACAGAGAAACCTCAACACTGTTGTAAATGTAGCTTTAGCTTTCCGTGATACTTCCTATTTGCAGCATACTTCTTCTCCGAGTCTCTCCTCTTTGGCCCTTTTGTCTTCTCCCATTCTACATTTGGGGTTCTGGTTTAGCAAGCTGAAGCATTTATGCTCTTCTCCCCCAAACTGCCAATTAATCAACATGTTCTTAACATTCATGGTTTTGCCTTAATAATAAATTGAAGGGACATAAGAGTAAGAATAATAGAATAGGTAAAATTAGTGGAACATAATAATAGTAGAATCAGTAGAATTAGTTTGTGTTTTGCTTCGTAGGAATTACTTTGCTAAGGATTGGAATTGCCTTTGCCATTTGCTTCATCAGTGATCTAACTTCTGTTATCTTATTTTTTTGTACAACTCGGTGCCTGGTGCATATCTCAAGAAGTGGGATATGTCAAGGCTTTGCAAGGTTACATTGGGATAATACCTGTGTTGCTAAGCGCCAAGACTCTCTGTTCCTTGCTCCACGGCCAATGCAGGGCTACAAGGCAGGCATGAGCTAGGAGAATTGGGTACTAAGCTGATGTCTCTGAAGCTGATGTCTCTGAAGGTATAAAAGGACACCATACTTTTCCCAAAGTGTGGCCTTTCACCGCATGCTCTTTGTCTGTATGTAATGGAATGGTCTACCCAGCTCTCCTTTGTACAAATAAAAGCTGTTACTTTTTCCAAGCGTCTTCTTGGGTCTCACTCTTTGGCATTCTGGTGACTCAAGTACATTTGGGGATCTTACAAAATAATCAATTGCTGTTTTACAATTAGTCATCAACTCACAATCATTTGTTCAGTGAGCATTCGAATGTACAACAGCACTGGAAAAAAAAAGATTTATGAATTTTTTCAAACAACTGCTGCAGCATCCCTGTGTCATGTGATCAAAATTCAGGAACTTTCCAAGTGGCCTTTATTTTTGATAGCTGGAGTGTCCCTGAGTCGTGAGATCACCGTTTGAAACCTTTCCTTAGGCAAAGTCAATGGGGAAACCACATTTATTTAGCAACCATGTTACTCATTGTATTAATGTAGCAGGACAAGTTGTAAAATGGAACAAAACTCACTTAACAACTGTCTTCCTTAGCCATGGAAATTTTGGGCTTAATTGTGGTCATAACTCAAACGCCATATGTTTTTTCTAAAGCTGGTTCCCTAAATTGTTCAATTTACCGACCAAAAAGTGTCTATATCTGAGCTGGGTATGCTAAGCCTTTAATTACTTTGTAAGCTAGGACATTAATAAAAATCAAGCACAATCAATATCATATCTCATAATACAAATCAGTTAAACACAAACAATGTTAGGTGGTGCAAACACAACACCATCCCTCCAGTTATTACTTTTGACAAAACTCTGGAGTCTCGTGTTGGTTCTTTAGTTCATTCTCTTCCATCACTTTCTCCATTCATTTCTACAGATTCTACTGGCATAATTCTGTGGACATTAAACAAATTTTGAGAATCAATACGAACCAATTAGTGTTGACTTTTCATGTTGTGCGTTTTCTTATGGTGACTAAAGTCATTCCAGGTTCTGGATTTCTTTCCACACTCCACACACTCATACGGCTTCTCCCCTGTATGAATTCTTCTATGGACCGTAAGATTCCAGCAATCTCTGAAACTCTTTCCACAGTCGATGCATTTAAATGGCTTCTCTCCTTTGTGGATCCTCATGTGGGAGGTAAGCTTGCCACTGTCACTGTAACATTTTCCACACTCCAGGCATTTATAGGGTTTCTCCCCTGAGTGAAGTCTTCTATGGATCGTGAGTGAATGATTTCGACTAAAGCTTTTTCCGCACTCATGACATGTATACGGTTTCTCTCCAGTGTGGATCCTCTTATGGATACAAAGGTAACCACTTTTTCTAAAACTCATCCCACACTCCGTGCACTTATAGGGTTTCTCCCCTGTGTGAATCCTTTTATGGCTCGTCAGTTCTCCAGAATCACGGAAGCATTTTCCACACTCTTGGCACTGATATGGTTTCTCCCCAGTGTGGATCCTGCTATGTAGGATATGCTCATTTTTTGTAATGAAGCACTTTCCACATGTGCGGCATTCATATGGTTTCTCCCCAGTGTGAAGCCTTTTGTGAACAGAGAGAGTCCCCAGCCGAGTGAAGCATTTGCCACATTCAGTGCACTTATAAGGCTTTTCACCTGTGTGGATCCTTTTATGGTTATTAAGGTGACTTTTATAACTGAAGCAATTCCCACACTCGGTGCATTGATATGGTTTCTCTCCACTGTGGATTCTCCTATGGGACGTTAACTGGCTGGAATCACCAAAACTCTTTCCACACACCAGGCATTTGTATGGTTTCTCTCCTGTGTGGGTCCGTTGGTGGGCATAAAAGTTCCTAGAATTGGCAAAGCACTTTCCACACTGCAGGCATTGAAAGGGCTTCTCCCCCGTGTGGATTCTGTGATGGACAGTAAGGTTTGTAGAGCAATGGAAGCTCTTTCCACATTCAATGCATTGAAATGGTTTTTCTCCCGTGTGAATCATCTCGTGTGACTTAAGATGAACTTTTTGCCTGAAACTATTTCCACAGTGCAGGCATTTATAAGGTTTCTCCCCTTTATGCATCCTATTATGTTTAGTTAGCGTATCAAGTCTATTGAAGCTTTTTCCACACTCCAAGCATTCATAGGGTTTCTTCCCTGTGTGAATCCTCTTATGGCATGTAAGGACACTGGGGGTTTTGAAGCATTTTCCACACTCTGTACATTTATACGGCGTCTCTCTGTTGTTCATACTGTTATGTAAATTAAAATTGCCTTTTTGTGCAAAGCTCTTTCTGCACACAGTGCAGTGATATGGCTTTTCCCCTGTATGGATCCTATTGTGGTAAGTGGGGTCATTTGCAGAGAGGAACCTCTTCCCACATTCCATGCATTTACATGATTTATTCCCAATGGGGCTTTTTTTCCGAGAATTTGGTTCATTGCTCCGAGTAAACTTCATTCTACCCTCCCTACATTGATACAACTTCTCATCTCTATGGATGCCTTGATGGGAAGTAAGGGTGGTGCTGTTTCCAAAGGTCTTTCCGCCGGTGATGCAATGATGCTGCTTCCTCTCTTCATGGACCCTCTTATGTGAAGTGAGATGATTTTTCTGCCTGAAGGTCCTTCCACAATCCAGACATTTGTGTGGATCCTCTGCTTTGTGAATCTTCTTATGCAATACAAGAGAGCGGTTTGTACTGAAGCTTTCTGCACACTCTGTACATTTGTACATTTCCCCTCCTTCTTGTATTCTTTCATGCAAAGGAGGAGGAAGGCTCCTTCTGGAGGGTTGCCTACTTTTATCCTGTTTCTCTCCAGCAGGGCTTTGGCAACAGTCACATAATCCAAATTCATCTCTGGATATTTTCCCACACCACAGACACACTTCTTTTTCTTGGCAATCATCTGCGTGCAATAAGACATTGGTATCTGCACATGGGAAACTAGACCGATTCTCCAGCTCAACCGTTAACAGGTTTTCCTCAAAACTTTGCTTTCCATACATCTTTTCTGCAACATCCTTTTTGTCTTTTGGCAAAGGTGCTGCTGCCTCTTGGCCAGAAGCCGCCATCTCCCATCCGTCATCTGCTTGCAACAGAAAAAAGAAAAGAAAAGTTAAGACAAACGTAGGTGAAAAAGGGATCAAGCACCATTGTTGTATTTGAATAGTTATCAATATTCTTCCAAACACCCATTTGTCCAAAACATTGTGGTATGCTTGTTATTAAGTTGATATAAGATTTGACCTTTCGCTACTAAATGTAAATACCTTAAGAGAATCCCTTACCTAAGGAGGCCATGTTCCTCTTGATTTCCAGCATGACCTCTTGGTATAAGGCTTTTTGCTCAGAATCCAGCAGGGCCCACTCCTCCACAGAGAAAAATACCGCTACATCCTCAAATGATACCAAATTCTGACACAGGGAGAGGACAAAAATACAACATATCCCATGATCATTCTTAACAATGAACACCTCAATGAATTAATTACATGTGAGTCTTCTTAATGAACAAACTTCAGTTTCCAAGTTGGGCAAAGGAGCCTGTTAGAATATTGAATTTAGTAGCTGGAACAGTAAAGTGTACAATAGGCCCCAACACAATTGTGATTACTTAGTTAGAGAGTGCTGACTCATGCATGATGTAATCTAACCTATGACTGGTTGCTGTTAAGTATAAAGGGGGCGTTTCCCCTTTTTCCCTTCTTTTTCCCTTCTGTGTGTTCGGTAGGATGTATTAGATTTACCTCATGATGTTCCTGACTATCTTCTGTTCTTCCTTCTCTGGATGATGACAAAGACTGCTGTAAATTTGAAGGTCCATTATATTTATATTTTTATGAAAGACTACAAAACTGTGTCAGTATCTTTAACTTCATCTGGACAGCTGCTGTGCAGTTTCTTTACAGAACATCTTCTCTGGAGAACTTTTCTCAAAATAAAGTGTCTCTGGCTAGAGATACATCTAGTTAATGTTTTATCGGTTTGGCTGATTCCACAGGAGCAGCAACCCCATATTCCTTTGTTGTCCATTGATGGGCTTGACCTTGGATGTGTTGGCTTAATCCAATACTCAGTTGATTTTACCCACTGCAGTGAGAGGATGAATCATGCCGAATGAAGGAAAGTGGGGTTCAACATTTAATTTCTATGCAAAAGAAAATCTTGGGCTTTACTTTTCACCTTGGGCTTAGTATTAGTATCATTTTGTAAAACCTTAGTAAGGCCACACCAGGAATACTGCATTCAGTTTTGTCACCACATTACACAAATATGTTAAGGTTTTGGAAAAAGTGAGGAAGAGCAACTAAGATAATTGTCAGTGTTTCAATATTTCAGAGGCTGCCACAAGAAAGAGAGGCTCAACTTATTTTCCAAAGCACCAGAAGGCAGGACAAGAAACGAGGGATGGAAACTAATCATGGAGAAAAGCAAACTGGAATTAAGGAGAAACTTCCTGACAGTGAGGACAATTAACTAATGGAACAGTTTCCCTTCAGAAGTTGTGGGCAGGAGGTTTTTAAGGAGAAACCGGACACTCACATGTCTGAAATGGTATAGGCCATGATGGCAAACCTATGGCACACATGCCACAAGTGGCATGCGGAGCCATTTGTTAGGTACGCGAGGCATTGCCCTGTCAGCTCCAGCGTGTGCAGCTCACTTCAGCCTTCATTTTAGGCTGTTTTTCACCTTCTGGAGGCTTCAGGAAAGCCCCCAACGCCCTTCGTCACCAGGTGGCCTTGGGGAGGGGGGAAAGAGCCTCTGGAGCCTAGGAAGGGTGAAAAATGGGTCCATCGTGCACCAAAAGCAGGGGGGAGGGCACACATAGAATTATGGGTGTGGGCATGCCCACGCACAACCCCCCTGTGCTCCTACCACTTTTAGCAAATGATGGGGAAAAGGTTAGCCATCAGTGGTACAGGGTCCCCTGCTTGAAACAGGGGAATGGACTAGAAGATCTCCAAGATCCCTTCCAATTGTGTTATTGGGAGACTAGCACATCTGGGGAGGGGAGGGGAGAATCCTCCTACCTGCATTGGATGTTCAACCATTGTTAATCCTCCACTACAAAGGACGGAGGTCCCGGGAGATGAAGACGAGGCCATGGGAATGTCTAGGAGTGAAAAAAAACAGCAAGGGAATAATTTGCTGTCAAACATCCTAAGGATCTTCTTGAGCATGAAGTGCAGAACGCTGATTTTAGCCTATTTCTAGGCTAACTAGGGAACCCCTTTATGTGAGTCCTTTGCAGCCACAGCAACAAGTACATAGAAGTCCACCCTGGGTGAGGGGAAAAGGGAAAGATAAGGAGGGATCAGGGATTGGATTCAGATGCAGCTTTTTCTGCCATGAATTTATGTATTAAAGAACCACAGAGGGGGACTCTGGATGCCTCAAGCAGATCCCCTCCCATATCCAGGGAGTTGTGCTGAGTTATTAATCAGGAATACTAAGTCTGGCCTGGCACCAACAAAGAGACAGAGACCAATTCTCTCTCACATATACAAATAGTCCTCAAATTAAAGTCATTCATTTAGTGACCATTCCAAGTTACAACAGCACTGGAAAACGTAACTCCTGACAGCTTTTCACACGGCCATTGTAGCATCCTCTTTGTCACCTGATCAAACACTTGGCAACTAGTTCCTATTAATGATGGTCACATCATCCTGGGGTCATGTGCTCCCTCACTGGAGGCTTTTAAAAAGGGACTGGACAGCTAACTGTCTGAAATGGTATAAACAACCCCGCCTCAAGCAGGGGGTTGGAGTAGAAGACCTCCAAGGTCCCTTCCAACTCTGTTATTCACCTTCCCTTATCAGATAATCAGAGAAGACGATAAACACTTTTCAAAGTTAGGACTTGCTTCTTGGAATAGCCTACTGTAAAAGTGAAAAAGAAAAGGCCTTTTATGGCTTTTGGACTTCTCTTCTATGTTTCTATAATGTTCACCTTCCCTTATCAGATTATCAGGGAAGACGACAGAAACACTTTTTCACAGCTGGGGCATGCCTTTTGGAATAGCCTACTGTAAAAATGAAAGAGTATAGACCTTTAATGGCTGTTGGACTTCAACTCCCAGAATACCTGACACAGCTGGCTCAGGAATTCTGGGAGTTGAAGTCCACCAGTCGTAAAAGGGCTCCACTTCCCCACCACTGGCCTAGAACGAGGTTTCTCAATCTTGGGAGCTGTAAGATATGTGGGCTTCAACACACATGGGAAATTCTGGGAACTGAAGTCCATACATCATAAAGTTGCCCGAAGGAAAGGCGATACCTTTTTTTAAATACACACAAGACTAAGGAGGCAGCTAAATTGAACAATGAAAACGAATTCAGGGATGAAAGAAACGAGGACAAAGAGATTAAAAGGTATCAGAAGGAGCCTTTACCCGATGCTCTTTCCGGAGGAGGCTCGTCCAGAGCAACTCCCCGAAACAACAGCACCTGGGAAGGATCGCCCCCTTTTCTGCCCTCCGGTTTCGCAGCCATTGAACTCCAAGCCTCCCGGATCTGAAAGAGAGTAGAGAAAAGGAAGCGACGGGAAACGATCAGGAAGGGCCAGCAAAAAAGAAATGATAATAATCTCCGCAAGGAGAATGTTGGTGTGTGCTGGAGCGATTTTAGGAGCGCCCCCAAGAAGCTGCATTGAGAGTCTCCTATCCGAGCATTTCCCAGGAAGGAAGGAAGGAAGGAAGGAAGGAAGGAAGGAAGGAAGGAAGGAGGGAGGGAGGGAGGGAGGGAGGGAGGGAGGGAGGGAGGGAGGGAGGGAGGGAGGGAGGAAGGAAGGAAGGAAGGAAGGAAGGAAGGAGCTTTTTACCTGGAGCTCGATAGGAAAAAGGCGCTTCTCTTCCTCGCCCGTCCCCCAAATTTGCTCGCAGGAAAAGATCCGCGATCGCCAACGGACACGCCCGGAACGACCCCAGGAATGTTTGCAGAGCCCAAACTGGAAACGCTCATAGCTCCTCCTCCCCTTTCCCATCCAGCTCCTCCAATTCTCTAAAGGGCGGAGAACGCCTCCCACTCGGGAGACCCCTGCCTGCCCCCTTCCTTCTGCCACGGGGGAATCGGTCCACGGTGGGGCTGGGCAACGAGTTTCGGGCTGCTTCGCTCTAGGCAGTGCGAGAAGCAAGGGAGAGAGGGAGGGGACGAAGACCAGGGATGGAGGAGGTAAGGGGACGGGGAGCAGCAAAGTTAGGTGGGAATCGCCCTTTTGGAAGAAAACTGGAGTAGGCAGGAAAAGGAGGCTGCCTTATTCACTGATCCTAACAAGGCAGTCCTCAACTGACAACATATCTCCTACAATGACCAACATTCATCTTTGTGCCATAACAACAAATAATGGCTGCTTTATAAGTAGTCCTCGACTTAACGACCATTCGTTTAGGGGCTCTTCAAAGCTGCAGTGGCCCTGGAAAAAGTGACTTACGTCCATTGCTCACACTAAAAGGGTAATTTTTGGTGGGTGGGGGTGTTATTTGGGGGTTGTCATGTGGTTTCTGGGTGTTAATGTGAATTTTGTTGTATGGGTATATTGTGTATATAGGTACAATGACAATGTAAATAAATAAATAAAGACCGTTGTAGAATCCCCATGGCCATGCAATCCAAATTCAGCCGCTTGATCACGGACTCATATTTACGATGGTTGCCGTGTCTCAGGGTCATGTTAGGCTTTGGACAAGCAAAGTCAATGGGGAAGGCAGATATTTTTAACAACCATGTTGCTAATGTTAACAACTGGGGTGATTCATGTAACAACTAGGGCAAAAAATATTGTAAAATGGGACAACATTGACTTATGTTTCTCATTTAACCACGGAAATTGTGAGCTGAACATGGGTTGTAAGTCAAGGACAACCTGTGTTTGAAGTGTTGATGGGTTGTGTCTGAGAGCAATAGGACTTGAGATGTAGACAGCCATCATTCAATCCAAAATGTCTTCCCCAAAAGAGAAGAATAAAGATACAAGGGGGGGGGGACAACAAAAACAGCTTTCTTTTGATATTATCCCCAATTGCTGTTAGTTGCGAAGTTGTGTCTGACCCATCGAGACCCCCATGGACAACGTTCCTCTAGGCCTTCCTTACCTCTACCATCCACTGGAGTCCATTTAAGATCACGCCTACTGCTTCGGTGACTCCATCCAGCCACCTCCTCTGTCATCCCCTTCTTCTTTTGCCCTCAGTCTTTTCCCAGCATGAGGCTCTTCTCCAGTGAGTCTTTCCTTCTCATCAGGTGGCCAAGTATTTGAGTCTCATCTTCAGGATCTGGCCTTCTAAAGAGCAGTCAGGATTGATCCCCTCTAGGACTGACTGGTTTGATCGCCTTGCAGTCCAAGGGACTCGCAGGAGTCTTCTCCAGCACCATAGTTCAAAGGCCTCCATTCTTTGGCGCTCAACCTTTCCTATGGTCCAACTTTCACAGCCATACTTTGCAACTGGAAAAACCATAGCCTTGACTATGCACACTTTTGTTGGCAAGGTGATGTCTCTTCCAGGGCACCGCCGCCACGCTCCGAGTTTAACTTCCAAACTCCAAAACTCGGCTGCCGAGTCTTCCAGCATCGGCCGCTGTAGGAGTGCTCTCTATGGTGGGCCGGCTGCTGGAAGACTCTCTGTCCGGAAGACTCTCTGTCCGGCAGCCCACCCACCATAGAGAGCACTCCTACAGCGGCCGATGCTGGAAGACTTGGCAGCCGAGTTTTGGAGTTTGGAAGTTATGCTCGGAGCATGGCGGCCATGGGGCCCTGGGAGAGCTGCGCAAGGGCTTGGTGAGGCTGGGAGGCATGCTTGCTGGAGGCGGAACAGACGCTTGCGCAACCCCCCTCTCCAGCCGGGCAGAGCTCCATGCACTGACCTAGGAGGTATCCCGAATGTGCCAAGCTGTGGGAGCTGGGGGGGGGGGGCGGGCAGAACACCATGTGGCTTGGCACCTTAGTGATACCCCCTAGGTCAGTAAATGGTGCTCTGCCCGGCTGGAGAGGGGATTTGCCAGGTGGCTGCTCGTGAGCATGGTTATCTCATGGCTGCTTCGCCCCTATGGCTGTGGCCGGCTCTTCAGGAGTCTGCTCACAAGGGAACAGCCGCCCACCAATCCCAAAACAATAAGCCCTCCCTGATAATAAGCCCAAGGCCATATTTCGTGGGGCAAAAGAAAATAAGACCCTGTCGTATTTTCGGGGAAACACGGTAAAAATAGTAAAATCAGTAGAATTAGTTTAACTTGCTATTTTGCTTCTGTAGGAATTGCTTTCCTAAGGATTGGAATTGCCTTTGCTATTTGCTTCTACCAGTGATCCAACTTCTGTTATCTTGTTTTATTGTACAACTCGGTGCCTGGTGTATTTCAAGAAGCGGGATATGTCAAGGCTTTGCAAGGTTACGTTGGGATAATACCTGTGTTGCTAAGCACCAAGACTCTCTGTTCCTTGCTGCACAGCCAATGCAGGGCTACAAGGCAGGCATGGGCTAGGAGAATTGGGTACTAAGCTGATGTCTCTGAAGGTATAAAAGGACACCATACTTTAGAAGAGCCAAGGTGGCGCAGTGGTTAAATGCAGCACTGCAGGCTACTGCTAGATCAGCAGGTCAGCGGTTCAAATCTCACCGGCTCAGGGTTGACTCAGCCTTCCATCCTTCCGAGGTGGGTAAAATGAGGACCCAGATTGTTGGGGGCAATATGCTGACTCTCTGTAAACCGCTTAGAGAGGCCTGAAAGGCCTATGAAGTGGTATATATAAGTCTACTGCTATTTTCCCAAAGTGTGGCCTTTCACCGCATGCTCTTTGTCTGTATGCAACGGAATGGTCTACCCAGCTCTTCTTTATACAAATAAAAGACTCTTCTTGGGTCTCACTCTGGCATTCTAGTGATTCAAGTACATTTTGGGACCTTATAAAATAATCAATTGCTGCTTTACAATAAGTTGTCAATTTACAATCATTTGTTCAGTGAGCATTCAAACGTACAACAGCACTGAAAAAGATGAATTATGAATTTTTTCAAACAACTGTTGCAGCATCCCTCCCTGTGTCATGTGATCCAAATTCAGACACTTAGCAACTGGCCTGTATTTTTGATAGTTGGAGTGTCCCTGAGTCATGAGATCAGTTTTAAACCTTTCCTTAGGCAAAGTCAATGGGGAAACCACATTTACTTAGCAACCATGTTACTCACTGTATTAATGTAGCAAGACAATTTGTAAAATGGAAAAAAAAAACTCACTTAACAACTGTCTTGCTTAGCCATGGAAATTTTGGGCTTCATTGTGGTCATAACTCAAATGCCATCTTTTTTTTTTAAAAGCTGGTTCCCTAAATTGTTCAATTTCCCAACCAAAAAGAGTCTATATCTGAGATGGGTATGCTAAGCCTTTATCTACTGTATAAGCTACGACATTAATATAAATCAAGCACAGTCAATATCGTATCTCAATCAGTTAAACACAACCAATGTTAGGTGGTGCAAACACAGCGCAATCCCTCCAGTTATTACTTTTGACAAAACTCTCGAGTCTCGTGTTGGTTCTTTAGTTCATTCTCTTTCGTCACTTTCTCCCAGCGAAGTGCTTCCTGAAGATTCTGTTTCTATTTGTTCTGGAGTGATTTTCTTCACATGGGTGTAGTAGATCCACTGGTTGATTCCTTCCAACATTAGGGAAATATGGGTGGCTGTCAACACCAGTGCTGCACTCACAACTTGCAATGTTTCCCCTTGAAATATTTCATCATCTTCCCTATATGATATCTAAGCCACCTTTCTGCACCCTAATGTTGTCTGAATGTCTAATCCCCAAGATGCTTTTTTTCAAGAGTCAACTAGATTTTGTTTTTCCTTGAAGACATTTCGCTTCTCATTCAAGAAGCTTCTTCAGTTCAGAATGGAAGAAAAATTTTGGATGAGAAGGGAAATCTCTTCAAGGGAAAAAAAAAGTCCAGTTGCCTTTTGATAAAAACGCCTTTGGGACAACCGTATCCTGGATGACTGAGAATCTCCATAGACATCTGGATGTGTTAGTTTCCAAATCACTACCTACCTTTGCTGTTTGCATTGACAACAGTTGATCAATGTTATATGTTATGTATGCTGAGAGCGTACACACCAGACACATGCCTTGTATGCCCAGTCACACTTGGCCAATGAGAGAATTCCTTCCATTCCTATTTCTATATTCTATGCTATTTCTATTCTATTCTTATTCTTTGTTATCTTATTTACTCTAGTCTAGCACAAAGATCTAATATCCAAAAGTTAATTCCTAGTTATACAAGGTAACTCTTCTTTTTAATGGATCAAGACTTTTCTGCTGCTTTGGAAGCTCTTTCCATATTCCATGCATTTCTACAGATTCTCCTGGGACACTTCTGTGGGCATGAAACTAATTGTGAGAATCAACACGAACCAATTAGAGTCATCTTCTTCTGCTGTGCGTCTTCTTATGGCGATTAAAGTCACTCCAGGTTCTGGATTTCTTACCACACTCCACACACTCATACGGCTTTTCCCCGTGTGGATTCTTTTATGGACCGTAAGATTCCAGCAATCTTTAAAACTCTTTCCACAGTCGATGCATTTAAACGGCTTCTCTCCTCTGTGGATCCTCATGTGGGAGGCAAGATTGCCACTCTGATTATAACATTTTCCACACTCCAAGCATTTATAGGGTTTCTCCCCTGAATGAAGCCTTCTATGGTTCATGAGTGATTTATTGTATTAAAGCATTTTCCGCACTCATAACATGTATATGGTTTCTCTCCCGTGTGGATCCTCTTGTGGATACCAAGACAACTACTTTTTCTGAAACTCATGCCACACTCCGTGCACTTATAGGGTTTTTCCCCTGTGTGAATCCTTTTATGGATCATCAATGCTTGAGAATCATGGAAGCGTTTTTCACATTCCTGGCACTGATATGGTTTCTCCCCAGTGTGAGTCCTGCTATGTACAATATAGCAATATCTTCTATTGAAGCTCTTTCCACACCTGTGGCATTCATGTTGTTTCTCCCCAGTGTAGACGCTTCTGTGGCGAGAGAGAGAACTCAAATCAGTGATTTGCTACATTCGGTGCATTTATAAGGCTTTTCACCTGTGTGGATCCTTTTATGGACAGTAAGATTCTGTTGAGTAGTGAAGTACTTCCCACACTCGCTGCATTGATATGGTTTCTCTCCACTGTGGATTCTCCTATGGGAAGTTAAGTTGCTGGAATAACCGAAGCTCTTTCCACACTCCAGGCATTTGTATGGACTCTCCCCTGAGTGGGTCTCTTTGTGGGCATGCAAGCTATCAGAACGGGCAAAACACTTTCCACACTGCAGGCATTGAAAGGGCTTCTCCCCTGTGTGGATTCTGCAATGAGCATTAAATTTTGATGAGAAACGAAAGCTCTTTCCACATTCCGTGCATTGAAATGGTTTTTTTTCCTTTGTGGCTCTTCTTGTGGGACTTAAGATGACTTTTTTGAATGAAGCTCTTTCCACAGTGCAGGCATTTATATGGTTTCTCCCCTATATGCATCGTATTACATTTAGTTAGTGTATCACGTCTATTGAAGATTTTTCCACACTCCAAGAATTCATAGGGTTTCTCCCCCGTGTGAATCCTCTTGTGGGAAGTAAGGGCACCAGGGGCTTTGAAGCATTTTCCACACTCTGTGCATTTATACAGTTTCCCTCCGGCGTGGATCCTCTGATGTAAATTGAAGTTGCCTTTTTGTGCAAAGCTCTTTCCGTACACAGTGCAATTATATGGCTTTTCCCCTGTATGGATCCTATTGTGGTACGTGAGGTCACTTGCAGAGCGAAAGCTCTTCCCACATTCCAGGCACTTACATGGTTTATTCCCAGTGGCGCTTTTCAGTTCATTGCTCTGAGTAAACCTTGTTCTCCTCTCCCTGAGTTGATGCAACCTCTCCTCACTATGGATGGTTTGATGGGAAGTAAGGGAGGTTCTGTTTCCAAAGGTCTTTCCACAGGTGATGCATTGATGTCCTCTCTTCGTGGACCCTCTTATGTGAACTCAGATGATTTTTCTGCCTGAATGTCCTTCCACAATCCAGACATTTGTGTGGATCCTCTGCTTTGTGAATCTTTTTATGCAATGCAAGAGAATGGCTTGTACAGAAGCTTTCTGCACTCCGTACATTTGTACATTTCCCTTCCTTCTTGTATACTTTCATGTAAAGGAGGCGGAAGGGTCCTCCTGGAGTTTTGTCTGCTTTCATCTTGTTTCTCTCCAGCAAAGATTTCGCAACAGTCACAAATTCCCGATTCATCTCGAAGTGTTTTCCTACACCTTGAACACACTTCTTTTTCTTGGCAATCATTTGTGTCCAATAAGACATTGATATCTGCACATGGGAAACCAGAGCAATTCTCCAGCTCAATCGTTAACAGGTTTTCTTCAGAACTTTGCCTTCCATACATGTTTTCTGCAACTTCCTCTTTGTGTTTTGGCAATGGTGCTGCTGCCTCTTGGCCAGAATCCTCCATCTCCCATTCATCACCAGCTTGCAATAGAAAAATAAATATTAATACAAAGTTAGGTGCAAAAGGGATCAACACCATTGCTGTATTTCAAACTTGCTCCAAACTCCCATTTGTTCAAAACAAGATGCTTTGCTTGTTATTAATGTGGGAAACAGAGTTGTATTGTTTTTACAGAATTGAAAAAATCATGTTGGCCTGTGAACAAAATATGTTGCATATGTTTCTATTCTTACGGGCTAGGCAGAAGCTTGAGAATTGTATGTAGGAGCTAGGATCTGAGGCCTCTGCTATGCTAGAAACCAGCCTTAACCAGAATTTACCGATATGATAGGAACTAGGGCCACAAAAGGAAATTTGTAAATAAGGGCAGGGGGAGATAGAATTAGAGTAGTGGGGGATGTAATCAGGGGTGGAGATAATATATTCACTTTAGATACTTTGGACAGGTTGTGACATCATTATTACAAAGCCGGTGAAGAAGAGGTGGGGGGTAAATTTGTAATAGTACTAGAGAATATAATCTAAAGGTATTGATGATTTAGGAAGTGTCCACTGTACCTGAGTGTGTGTGTGGTCCACCCTCTTTGCAAAGTGAAGAATACAATTACCAGTGTTTTCTCTTGGAGGTTTTGGCTGCTGATTGCTTATTTCCAAATGAGACAACGAATCCCACATTAAGTTGATATAAGATTTGATCTTTGGTACTAAGTGTAAATATCTTAAGAGAATCCCTTACCTAAGGAGGCCATGTTCCTCTTGATTTCCAGCATGACCTCTTGGTATAAGGCTTTTTGCTTAGAATCCAGCAGGGCCCACTCCTCCACGGAGAAAAACACAGCTACATCCTCAAATGAAACCAAATTCTGACACAGGGAGAGGACAAAAATACAACATATTCCATGAACATTCCTAACAATGAACACATCAATGAATTAATTACATGCGAATCTTCATCTTAATGAACAAACTGCAGAGTTTTCAAGTTGGGGAAAGGAGCCTGTTAGGATATTGAATTTAGTAGCTGGAACAGTAAACTCTACAATAGGCCCCAACACAATTGTGATTACTTAGTTAGAGAGTGCTGACTCATGCATGATGTAATCTAACTTGATTGGTTGCTGTTAAGTATAAAGGGGGTGTTTTTCCTCCTTTTTTCCTCCTGTGTTCTGTAGGATGTGTTAATCTCATGGTGTTCCTGACTATCTTATGTTCTTACTTCTCTGGATGATGAAAAAGACTGCTGTAAATTTGAAGGGCCAATATATTTATATTTTTATGACTATAAAACTGTGTCAGTATCTTCAACTTCATCTGGACAGCTGCTGTGCAGTTTCTTGACAGAACATCTTCTCTGGAGAACATTTCCCAAAATAAAGTGCCTCTGGCTAGAGATATATCTGGTTAATGTTTTATTGGTTTGGCTAATTCCACAGGAGCAGCAACCTCATATTCTTTTGTTGTCCATTGATGGGCTTGACCTTGGATATGTTGGCCAAATCCAATACTTGGTTGATTTTACCCACTGCAGTGAGAGGATGAATCATGCCGAATGAAGGAAAGTGGGGTTCAATATTTAATTTCTGTGCAAAAGTATTCTTGGACTTTACTTTTCACCTTGGGCTTAGTATTAGTATCATTTTATAAAACCTTAGTAAGGCCACACCAGGAATACTGCATTCAGTTTTGGTCACCAATACAAAAAAGATACTAAGATTTTAGAAAAAGTGCAGAGAAGAACAACTAAGATAATTCAAGTCCTGAGGAAGACATGACAGCTGTGTTTCAATATTTTAGGGGCAGCCACAAAGCACCAAAAGTCAGGACAGGAAACAATGGATGGAAACTAATCATGGAGAAAAGCAACTTGGAATTAAGAAGAAACTTCCTGACTGTGAGAACAATTAACTAATGAAACAGTTTGCCTTCCGAAGTTGTGGGCAGGAGGTTTTTAAGGAGAGACTGGACCCCCATATGTCTGAAATGGTAGGGTCTCCTGCTGGAAACAGGGGGATGGACTAGAAGATCTCCAAGATTCCTTCCAATTGTGCTATTCTGTTATTGGGAGACTGGCACATCTGGGGAGGGAAGAATCCTCTTACCTTCATTGGAAGTTCAACCACTGTTAATCCTCCACTACAAATGTCTAGGAGTGAAAAAAAACAGCAAGGGAATAATTTGATAGCAAACATCTTAAGGATATTCTTGAGCATACAGTGCAGAAGGCTGATTTTAGCCTATTCCTAGGCTAACTAGGGAGCCCCTTTATTTGAGTTCCTTGCAGCCACAGCAACAATACATAGAAGCTCACCCTGGGTGAGGGGAAAACAGAAAGGTGAGGAAGAACCAAGGATTGGATTCAGAGGCAACTTTTTCTGCCATGAATGTATGCATTAAAGAACAACAGAGGGGAACTCTGGATGCCTCAAACAGATTCCCTCCCATATCCAGGGAGTTGTGCTGAGTTATTAATCAGGAATACTAAGTCTGGCCTGGCACCAACAAAGAGACAGAGACCAATTCTCTCTCACATATACAAATAGTCCTCAAATTAAAGTCATTCATTTAGTGACCATTCAAAGTTACAACAGCACTGGAAAACTTAATTCCTGCTGACAGCTTTTCACACGGCCATTGTAGCATCCCCTTGGTCACCTGAACAAACACTTGGCAACTAGTTCCTATTAATAATGGTCACATCATCCTGGGGTCATGTGCTCCCTCACTGGAGGCTTTTAAAAAGAGACTGGACAGCTAATTGTCTGAAATGGTATATACAACCCCTCCTCAAGCAGGGGGTTGGAGTAGAAGACCTCCAAGGTCCCTTCCAACTCTGTTATTCACCTTCCCTTATCAGATAATCAGAGAAGACGATAAACTCTTTTCAAAGTTGGGACTTGCTTCTTGGAATAGCCTACTGTAAAAGTGAAAAAGAAAAGGCCTTTTATGGCTATTGGACTTCAACTCCCAGAATACCTGACACAGTTGGCTGAGGGATTGAAACCCACCAGTCCTAAAAGGGCTCCACTTTCCCACCTGTGGCCTAGATTTTTCTCAATCTTGGGAGCTGTAAGATATGTGGACTTCAACACACATGGGAAATTCTGGAAGTTGAAATCCACATATCACAAAGTTGCCAACGTTGAGAAACAATGTCCCACAGGAAAAGGGTGATACCTTTTTAAATACACCCAAGACTTTTAAAACGCAGTTAAATTGTTAAATTGAACAATGAGAACGAATTCACGGATGAAAGAAACGAGGGCAAAGAGATTAAAGGGCATCAGAAGGAGCCTTTACCCGATGCTCTCTCCGGAGGCGGCTCGTCCAGAGCAACTCCCCGAAATAACAGCTCCTGGGAGGGATCGCCCCTTTTTCTCCCCCCCCCCCGGTTTCGCAGCCATTGAACTCCAAGCCTCCCGGATCTGAAACAGAGCAGAGAAAAGAAAGTGACGGGAAACGATAAGGAAGGGCCAGCAATATAAATCACCATCATCATCTCCCCAAGGAGGAAGTGGGATCTTAGCAGAGCCCTAGAAGCTTCATTTAAGGGTCACCTGTTCAAGCAATTCCCCAGGTGGGAAGAAAGAAGGAAAGAAAGAAAGAAGGGAGGGAGGGAGCTTCTTACTTGGGGTCCTTAAGGAAGCGCGGCTCTGTTCCTCGTTCCAAGAGATGCACGCAGGAAAAGATCCGCTTTCCTCGCAGCCCCGCAGGCTAAACTCCCTTCCTTCCCGGCCACGCACGTGGATCCAGGTCCCCGGAACAACCCCAGCCAAATGTTTCCAGAGCCTAAGCTGGAAGCGCTTATAGCTCCTCCTCTCTCCGTCCAGCTCCTCCCATTCTCCAAAGGGCGGGGAGCGCCGCACACTCGGGGGTCCCCAAGGTTGTCTCCCACCCCTCCAGGGTCCTGGGTGGGGAGGTCAGCTGTGCAGCGAGTCCATTGCTCCTTTGCACCAGGATATCAGAGAAACGGGGGAGAGAGAGAGGTAACATGCCCAGAGATGGGGGAAGGGAAGGGAAAGGGGAGCAGCAAACTTAGGGGGAATCGCCCTTTTGGAAGAAAACTGGAGTAGGCAGGAAAAGGAGGCTGCCTTATTCACTGATCCTAACAAGGCAGTCCTCAACTGAAAACATATCTCCTATAATGACCAACATTCATGATTGTGCCATAACAAATAATGGCTGCTTTACAAGTAGTCCTTGACTTAAGGATCATTTAGCAGCCCTTTGAAGCTACAAAATGCTAGTGTATAGTACAGGTAGTTCTCGCCTTACAACAATTCATATAGTGACCGTTTGAAGTTTCAACAGCACTGAAAAAAGTAATTTAGGACCCTTTTTCACACTTACGACCGTTGCAGCATTGGCATAGTCACATGATCAAAATTCAGGGACTTGGGAACTGAACTGCATGTATGACCGTTGTAGGGTCCAGGGGTCAAGTGATCAGCTCTTGCGACCCAGCAAAATCAATGGGAAAAACCAGATTCACTCAACAACCGTGTTACTAATTCAACAACTGCAGGGATTCGCTTAACGGAGGCAAGAAAGGCCACAAAATGAAGCAAAATTCACTTTATCAGACATCTCACTTAACAACAAAAGTTGGGGGCTCACTTGTGGTCGTAAGTGGAGGACTACCTGAAGAAGATATTTGCCTCCTAGTTGTACAGTTCCAAGCCTATCAGGGCATGCTTAAAGTCTGCAGAGAGGTTCTTGGCGTATTCCCCATTTCCTCCTCAAGAATTGCTCTTGCCATCTGGTTGAAAGAGGGAAGGAGAGCCTTCTGGACTCAAAAGGCACTTTTGGTTTTCCTTTCCATTCCTGCTCCAGCCACCTTACCAGATGTGCCCATGCCTCCAATTGAACACATTGAGGTGGAGATTCTAAGCAACAACTTTATTGTATAGAAAAAGTAACACAAGGAAATCCCTCTCAAAGCCTTTGTACCCAATGTCCACTGGAGGGTTTCACATAGAATTTGCCATACAGTTTACAAGTCAGAGTCAGAAAGAATTTCTCATCTGCCTTTAGAGCACTTCCTGCCTCTTTTACACTAACGTCTTAACCTGCCTGCATCTATGTAATACAATGCTCAGCCAAGCTATTTAAATCTAACCTAATGTATGCAGAGAGAAACACTTTGTAAATGTCGCTTCGGCAGTGATATAGCATAGGTTTCCATGATACTTCCTATTTCCAGCACACTTCTTTCTTGAGGTATTCAAATCTCTCCTATTTGTGCCTTTTGCCTTGTCCCATAGTACATTTGGGCCTCTGGATTAGCAAGTTGAGGCATTTATGTTTTTATTCTAAGTTGAACCTCTTAATTAAATCTCCATGGATCCTTCTATTTAGGCCAGGGATGGAGAACCTTGGCCCTTTTATGATTTGAGTCTCAAAATGCTTGTAATCCTTTTTTTGAAGAGCAAGGAAATATGGACCATAATTCTTTCTCCATTTCCAGTGTGCTGGACCTCGAAATACTTTATAGTAGGAAGGCAATAGAAACAATCACAGACCATAATTCCACCTCTAGGCCAAGGGTCTCCAATCCGGGCAACTACTTTTAGATTTCAACTCCCAGAATTCCCCAGCAGACATGGTAACACATATGCTAGAGGAATTCTGGGAGTTGAAGTCCACAAGTCTTCAAATGGCCACGTTTGGGGACCCCTAGTGTAGGTCCTGACCAATTTTGAGGTTAAGAAATTCCTTTCCTATGTTTTCCAAGGTGGGTTTCAATGAATTGGCAATTGTCAGTTAGATAGAAATAACATTTTCTTAATATTTATGATTCTGCCTTAATAACAAATAATCAACTGCTGCTTTACAATTAGTCGTCAACTTACAATCATTTGTTCAGTGAGCATTTGAACATACAACAGCACTGAAAAAAAAGATTTATGGATTTTTTTTCACCAAACCATTGCAGCATCCCTGTGTCATGTGATCAAAATTCGGACACTTGCAACTAACCTGTATTTTTGATAGCTGGAGTGTCCCTGAGTCATGAGATCACCATTTGAAACCTTTCCTTAAGCAAAGTCAATGGGGAAACCACATTTACTTAGCAACCATGTTACTCATTGAATTACTGTGGCAAGACAAGTTGTAAAATGGCACAAAACTCACTTAACAACTGTCTTGCTTAGACATGGAAATTTTGGGCTTAATTGTGGTCATAAGTCAAGGACTGCCTGTATATTCTAAAGCTGGTTCCCTTAATTGTCCAATTTACCGACCCAAAAAAGAATATATCGGAGATGTATAAACTAAGCCTTTAACTACTGTATAAGTTAGGGCATTAATAGAAATCAACCACAATCAATATCATATCTAAGAAATCAGTTAAACACATCCAATTTAGGAGGTGCACACACAGCAACATCCCTCCAGTTATTACTTTTGACAAAACTTTTGAGTCTCGTATTGGTTCAATATTTCATTCTCCTCCGTCACTTTCTCCCAACGAAGTGCTCACTGAAGATCCTATTTCTCTTTGATCTGACGTGACTTTCTCCACATGGGTATAGTAGATCCATTGCTTGATTCCTTCCACCATGAGGGAAAACTGGGTGCTCAACACCACCAGGTCTGGAGCTCACCACTTAGATTACAATGTTTGCTCTAAAATATTTCACCACCTTCCCTATACGATATCTAAGCGAGTATTCTGAACCCTAATGACGTCTGAAGGTGTTCTCCCAAAGGTGGTTTTTTAAAAAGTCAACTGGACTTTGTTTTTCCTTGAAAACGTTTCATTTTTCATTCAAGAAGGAATAGAACTGAGGAAATGTATTGGATGAGCAGGGAAATCTCTTCAAGGAAAAAAAAAGTCCAGTCACCTTTTGAAAAAAGCACCTTTTGGAAAACCGCAACCTGGATGACTGAGAATCTCCATAGACATCTGGGTGTGTTTTACCCTACCTACCTTGGCTATTTGCAGTCACAAAAGTTGATCAGTTGTTGCATGTTATGTACGTACATAACAGAGACAAATATCCGGTATGTGCAATCACATAGAATCCATTCCCATTCCCTTCCCTTTTCATTCCCTTCCCTTCCTATCCCATTCCCATTTTTTTATTCTATTCTATTCCATTTCTATTCAATTCAATTCTTATACTTATTCTTTCTAATCTTATTTACTCTAGACTAGCACAAAGATCTAATATCCAAAATTAATTCCTAGTTATACAAGGCAACTCTTCTTTTTAATGGATGAAGAAGGTTATGGTAATTCGGAAGCCCTTCCCATACTCCATGCATGTCTAGATTCTACTGGGAAACCTCTGTGGGCATGAAGCACATTTTGAGAACCAACACAAACCAATTAGCATTGTCTTTTCCTGCTGAAGTGGCGCAGTGGTTAAATGCAGCACTGCAGGCTACTTCAGCTGACTGCAGTTCTGCAGTTCGGCTGTTCAAATCTCACCGGCTCAGGGTTGACTCAGCCTTCCATCCTTCCGAGGTGGGTAAAATGAGGACCCGGATTGTTGTTGGGGGCAATATGCTGACTCTGTAAACCGCTTAGAGAGGGCTGAAAGCCCTATGAAGCGGTATATAAGTCTAACTGCTAAGTCTAACTGCTAACTGCTGTGCGTCTTCTTATGGCGACTAAACTCACTACAGGTTCTGAATTTCTTTCCACACTCCAGACACTGATATGGCTTCTCCCCTGTGTGGATTCTTTTATGGCACTTAAGATTCCTGCTGTCTCTGAAACTCTTTCCACAGTCAATGCATTTAAATGGCTTCTCTCCTGTGTGGATCCTCATGTGGAGGGTAAGACTGCCAATCTCATTATAACATTTTCCACACTCCAGGCATTGAAAGGGCTTCTCCCCAGTGTGGGTCCTGCTATGTACGATATAGCTACATTTTCTATTGAAGCTCTTTCCACACGTGTGACATTCATATGGTTTCTCCCCAGTGTGGAGCCTTTTGTGGCGAGAGAGAGAACCCAAATCAGTGAAGCATTTGCTACATTTGGTGCACTTATAAGGCTTTTCACCTGTGTGAATCCTTTTATGGACAGTAAGATTCTGTTGAGTAGTGAAGCACTTCCCACACTCGATGCATTGATATGGTTTCTCTCCACTGTGGATTCTCCTATGGGAATTTAAGTTGCTGGAATTACCGAAGCTCTTTCCACACTCCAGGCATTTGTATGGACTCTCCCCTGAGTGGGTCTGTTTGTGGGCATGCAAGCTATTAGAATGGGCAAAACACTTTCCACACTGAAGGCATTGAAAGGGCTTCTCCCCTGTATGGATTCTGTGATGAGAATGAAGGTTTGATGAGAAACGGAAGCTTTTTCCACACTCCGTGCATTGAAATGGTTTTTCTCCTGTGTGGATCCTCTTGTGTGACTTAAGATAAACTTCGCCACTGAAGCTCTTTCCACAGTGCAGGCATTTATAAGGTTTCTCGCCTTTATGCATCCTATTATGTAAGATTAGAGTATCACATCTTTTGAAGCTTTTTCCACACTCCAAGAATTCATAGGGTTTCTCCCCTGTGTAACTCTTCCTATGGGAAGTAAGGGCATCGGGGTCTTTGAAGCATTTTCCACACTCTGTGCATTTATACGGTTTCCCTCCAGCGTGGATCCTCTGATGTAAATTGAAATTGCCTTTTTGTGCAAAACTCTTTCCGCACACAGTGCAATTATATAGCTTTTCCCCTATATGGGTCCTATTATGGTAAGTGAGGTCACTTGCAGAGTGGAAGCTCTTCCCATATTCCAGGCATTTATATGAATTATTCCAAGTGGGGCTTTTGGGGGGGGAATTTAGTTCATTGCTCTGAGTAAACCTCGTTCTACCCTCCCCGAGTTGATGCAAATTCTCCTCTCTATGGATGCTGTGATGGGAAGTAACAGAGGTGCTGTTTCCAAAGGACTTTCCCCTATTAATGAATTGATGCAGCTTCCTCTCTTCGTGGACCCTCTTATGTGAACTCAGATGATTTTTCTGACTGAAGGTTCTTCCAACCATCTAGACATTCGTGTAGATCCTCTGCTTTAATCTTTTTATGCAATGCAAGAGAGCGGCTTGTACCGAAGCTTTCTGAACACTCTGTACATTTGTACATTTCCCCTCCTTCTTGTATTATTTCATGCAAAGGAGGAGGAAGGCTCCTTCTGGAGGGTTTCCTGCTTTCATCCTGTTTCTCTCCAGCAGGGCTTTCACAACAGTCACAAAATCCCGATTCATCTCGTATTTTCCCACACCTTGAACACACTTCTTTTTCTTGGCAATCATCTGCATTCAATAAAACATTGGTATCTGCACATGAGAAACTAGTGTAATTCTCCAGCTCAACCGTTAACAGGTTTTCCTCACAACTTTGCTTTCCATCCATCTTTTCTGCAACTTCCCTTTTCTCTTTTGGCAAAGGTGCCTCTTGACCAGAATCCTCCATCTCCCATCCGTCACCTGCTTGCAACAGAAAAAGAAAAAATAATACAAACTTAGGTGCAAAAGGGATCAAGCACCACTGCTGTATTTGAACAGTATCAATATTCTTCCAATCTCCCATTCGTTCAAAGCAGGATGCTTTGCTTGTTATTAATGTGGGAAACAAAGTTGTATTGTTTTTATAGAATTGAAAGAAGACATGTTTGCCTGTGAACAAAATACGTTGCATATGTTTCTAATCTCATGAGATAGGCTGAAGCTTGAGAATTGTATGTAGGAGCTAGGATCAGATGCCTCTGCTATGCTAGAAACCAGCCTTAACCAGAATTTACTGATATGATAGTTACACTAGAGACAACTTATAGGAACTAGGACCATAAAAGGAAATTCATAAATAAGGGCAAGGGGAGCTAGAATTTGAGTAGTGGGGGATGTAAACAGGAGTGAATATATTCACTTTAGATAATTTGTATAGGTTGTAACATCATTATTACAAAGGCAGGGAAGAAGAGGTGGGAGGTAAATTTGTAATAGTATAGAGAATATAATCCAAAAGTATTGATGATTTAGGAAGTGTCCACTGTACCTGAGTAAAGTAAGGAAGAAAATTACCAGTGTTTTCTCTTGGAGGTTTTGACTGCCGATTGCTTATTTCCAAATGAGACAACGAATCCCACATTAAGTTGATGTAAGATTTGACCTTTGGCTACTAAATGTAAATATCTTAAGAGAATCCCTTACCTAAGGAGGCCATGTTCCTCTTGATTTCCAGCATGACCTCTTGGTATAAGTCTTTTTGCTTAGAATCCAGCAGGGCCCACTCCTCCACGGAGAAAAACACAGCTACATCCTCAAATGATACCAAATTCTGACACAGGGAGAGGACAAAAATACAATGTATTCCATGAACATTCCTAACAATGAACACATCAATGAATTAATTACATGTGAGTCTTCTTAATGAACAAACTGCAGAGTTTCCAAGTTGGGCAAAGGAGCCTGTTAGGATATTGAATTTAGTAGCTGGAACAGTAAACTCTACAGTAGGCCCCAACACAATTGCGATTGATTAGTTAGAGAGTGCTGACTCATGCATGATGTAATCTAACTTTGATTGGTTGCTGTTAGGTATAAAGGGGGCATTTTTCTCCTTTTTTCCTTCAGTGTGTTCTGTAGGATGTGTTAATCTCATGATGTTCCTGACTACCTTGTGTTCTTCCTTCTCTGGATGATGAAAAAGATTGCTGTAAATTTGAAGGTCCAATATATTTATATTTTTATGAAAGACTACAAAACTGTGTCAGTATCTTCAATTTCATCTGGACAGCTGCTGTGCAGTTTCTTGACAGAACATCATCTCTGGAGAACATTTCTCAAAATAAAATGTCTCTGGCTAGAGATACATCTAGTTAATGTTTTATTGGTTTGGCCGATTCCACAGGAGCAGCAACCCCATATTCCATTTTTTGTCCATTGATGGGCTTGACCTTGGATGTGTTGGCCAAATCCAATACTCGGTTGATTTTACCCACTGTGGTGAGAGGATGAATCATGCTGAATGAAGGAAAGTGGGGTTCAACATTCAATTTCTATGCAAAAGTAAATCTTGGACTTTACTTTTCACCTTATGTCTATATGGCTATTCTAGAGAAAGTAAGGACTAGCAGAGACAAGACACCTGTATTTCAATATTTTAGGGGCAGCCACAAAGCACCAGAAGGCAGGACAAGAAACTTGCCTTCAGTAGTTGTGGGCAAGAGGTTTTTAAGAAGAGACTGGACCCAAACATGTGTGAAATGGTGTAGGGTTTCCGGCTTGAAACAAGGGGATGGTCTAGAACAGTGATGGTGAACCTTTCTCTTACAGCATGCAAAAATTTTACATCAATTCAATTCTCTCCGCCCATTTGCGCATGAGCACACGGCCCCACGCACAAACCCTCCCCAGGCTCCAGAAGGTTTACTAAAGCTTGGGGAAGGAGAAAAATGGCCCCAACAGCCCAACCAGAAGTTTGGGAACAAACTTCAGGTTGGCCCGTTGCAGCCGTTTTTCGCCCTCCCCAGGCTCCAGAGGCTTTCTTTATACCTGGGGAGGATGAAAATGGCCTCCCCCATCCCTCTGGAAGGTCAAAAATAAGCTGGCACACCAGAGCTGATGGCTGGTATGCCAGCGAATATGGCTCTTTGTGCCACCTGTGGCATGCGTACAATAGGTTTGCCATCACGTGACTAGAAGATCTCCAACATCCCTTCCAATTATGTTATTCTGTTATTGGGAGACTGGCACATGAGGGGAGGGGAGAATCCTCCTACCTTCATTGGAAGTTCAACCGCTGTTAATCCTCTGCTACAAAGAACTGAGGTTCCGGGAGATGAAGATGAGGCCATGGGAATGTCTAGTAGTGGGGGGGGGGGAGAAACAGCAAAGGAATTATTTGTTAGCAAACATCCTAAGGATCTTCTTGAGCATACAGTGCAGAAGGCTGATTTTAGCCTATTTCTAGGCTAACTAGGGAACCCCTTTATGTGAGTCCCTTGCAGCCACAGCAACAATACTAGAAGCTCAAAGGGAAGGGTGTAGAAGGACTAGGGATTGGATTCAGAGGCAACTCTCTGGGCCATGAATGTATGCATTAAAGAACCTCAGAGGGGGCTCTGAGTGCCTCAAGCACCCCCTTCCCATATTCTGGGAGCTGTGCCGAGTTGTTAACCAAGAATATTAGGTCTGGCCTGGCACCAACAAAGAGTCCAATTCTCTAGCCCTGGCACTAAGGATTTTTAGCAAAACGGTTGTGGTTTCTCTATCACCTTTCCCAGATACGGGACATGGACCTTTATTTCAGTCATTTCAAGGTAAGAATCTTGATCATCAGACTCCTGACTAAGATGCTCCCTCACTGGTGGCTTTTAAGAGACTGGATAGACAACTGTCCCAAATGGTATAGACCCCGCCTCCTCAACCAGGGGGTTGGACTAGAAGACCTCCAAGGTCCCTTCCAACTCTGCAATTTTGTAATGTTCCCCTCCCCTTATCAGATAATCAGGGAAGAGGATAGAAACTCTTTTTCACAGCTGGGATTGGCCTTTTGGAATAGCCTACTGTAAAAATGAGAGTATAGACCTTTAATGGCTGTTGGACTTCAACTCCCAGAATACCTGACACAGCTGGCTCAGGAATTCTGGGAATTGAAGTCCACCAGTCCTAAAATGGCTCCACTTTCCCACCACTGGCCTAGAAAGAGGTTTCTCAACCGTGAGAGCTATAAGATATGTGGACACATGGGAAATCTACATATCATAAAGTTGCCAAGGTTGAGAAACAATGGCCCACAGGAAAAGGGCGATGCCTTTTTAAGTGCACACAAGACTTTAAAAAATGCAGTTAAATTGAACAATGAACACGAATTTAGGGATGAAAGAAAGGAGGGAAAAGAGATTAAAAGGCATCAGAAGGAGCTTTACCTGATGCTCTTTCCGGAGGAGGCTCGTCCAGAGCAACTCCCCGAAACAACAGCACCTGGGAGCGATCGCCCCCTTTTCTTCCGGCCGGTTTCCCAGCCATTGAACTCCAAGCCTCCTTGATCTGAAACAGAGCAAAGCAAAGAAAGTGACGCTTAACAAGTGAAATGATCAGGAAGGGCTAGGAAAATAATAATCATCATCATCTCCCCAAGGAGAAAGTGGGATCTTAGCAAGGCCCCAGAAGCTTCATTTAAGGGTCGCCTGTCCAAGCAATTCCCCAGGAGGGGAGCTTCCTACCAGGCGCCCTCACGGAAAAGCGTCTCTGGTCCGCGTTCCAAGAGATGCACGCAGGAAAAAATCCGCTTTCCTCGCAGCCCCACCAGCTAAGCTCCCTTCCTTCCCGGCCACGCACGTGGATCCAGCACCCTGAACCAGCCCAGCCAAAAGTTTCCAGAGCCTAAGCTGGAAGCACTTATAGCTCCTCCCCCCCCTCCGTCCAGCCCCCCCCCATTCTTTAAAGGACGGGGAGCACCGCCCACTCGGGATCCCCATGGCTGCCCCCTACGCCCCAGGAGTCCTGGCTAGGATGGTCAGCTGGGCAGGGAGTCCATTGCTTCTTTGCCCCAGGCAATCAGAGAAACGTGAGGAAGGTAGGGAAAGGGATGGGGAGCAGCAAAGTTAGGAGGGAACCATCCTTAAACAGAATAATACAGTAGGGGGGATCTTGGAGATCTTCTAGTCCAATCCCGAGGCAATCAGAGAAACAGGGGAGGGGGGGTAAAGCCCATGGATATGAGGAATGAAGGAGATGCGAAACATCACATTTAGAAGGGAATTGCCCTTTTGGAAGAAAACTGGAGTAGGCAAGAAACGGAGGCTTCCTTATTCACTGATCCTAACAAGGCAGTCCTCACCTGACAACACATCTCCTACAATGACCAACATTCATGATTATGCCATGACAAATAATGGCTGCCTTAGAAGTAGTCCTTGACTTAATGACCATTCGTTTAGTGGCCCTTCAAAGCTGCAACGGCCCTGGAAAATGTGGCTTATGTCCATCACTTGCACTAAAGACTGTTGCAGAATCCCCATGGTCATGTGAGATGAATTGAGCTGCTTGACCACTGACTCATATTTATGATGGTTGCCATGTCTCAGGGTCATATGGAGCTTCTGACAATGGGGAAGCCAGATTTGTTTAACAACCCTGTTACTGTTAACAATAGCAGTGATTCATGTGTTGGAAGAAATGTCCATCTGGGTTCAGTTCCAAGTGGGGAAAAAGGCACTGGATTCAAGGAAGTTGTTTGGAAAGGAGGTTTCATGGTGGACAGGATCACAGGCCCTGGAGATCTTGATGAAAAAGGGGCATAGATGCTGAGAGTACCCAGGTTTCATGTCCTTTCTGGGCCCTTGAATTTGAGCTTGTATTCTGATTGGTTGTCAGACTCCCATGGGGCCATGCAGGGGCAACTCCTGTAGGTTGTCCTGAGTCCCAAGCTTGTTTGAGACTTGCTGGATGATGTAATTGTCTGCTACTCATCATAACCCAGGACACAGCCCCTGCAGGCACAGTCCTTTTAATTGACGACCTGGAGTTGCCACTTTCCCCAACTGACATCGCAGCCCATTCAAAAAAAGATCCCATTCTCTCAAAAGTTCTGAAATGGGTCCGGCGGGATTGGCCCAAAGAGCAATTATCTGTAGAGTTCCTACCGTTCTTTAGGAAATGGTTGGTGCTCTCTGAACTCAAAGACTGTTTATTATGGGGAACGAAAGTAGTGGTACCACCCCCTTTGCGCACCCCTATTTTACAGTATCTGCATTTGAGTCACCCTGGCATAGCCAGAATGAAAGCTTTGGGTCGTGGTTATGTTTGGTGGCCCAAATTGGATGCTGACATACAAGCCTGGGTTATGGCATGCCTTCCATGCTAAACATCTAGACAAGCTCCCCCGACAGCTCCTCCTAAGGACTGGGAAATAACAAGGGGACATTTCTTTCTGCCTTGGACAAGGAGCGGGGAAAATAGGCTATGAGAGCCTCGCTGCCATTTGGGCAACAATGGCTTAAAACAGCTCCCACACCATAGCGGGAGGCATCAGTGGCTAGGAGAAGTGGTAATGACTCGTTATATTGCAGAAGCCGTCAAGAGGGATTTGACAGCCGCAAACACATGTGCTTTGTGGCTGCCCCATCTCCATGACGTAGAGTTGTCAAGCAACCGATGCAAATGTTCCGTGATGGAAGCCTTATGGGGCAAAAAGATAGTGTAAAAGTTTAGTAAGCCAAGAAGGCTTGTAGTTCAACTCTATTGGGGAGCCGGGGCATTTTTAATAGCTTCCAGTTTAGATTGAGCCAGATGAATACCTTGGGCATCAATATGGAAGCCCAGCAATTCAACGGCAGTCACTCCAGGGTAACTTTTAGATTTTTTTTTAATTTTAAACCTTTGTTCCTAAATTGCTGAAGAATGGCTCTTAATTTATTTGTCAGTTCTTTCTTATTATTCGCTGCTATAAGCACGTCATCAAAATAAGGTAAGACCATGGCAAGACCATGGAGCGTTCTCTCCATGATACTTTGAAAAATTCTGGATGCGATGCAGACTTCAAAGTGGAGTCTGCGGCACTGGAATGCCCCATGATAGGTGACGATCGTCTGAGCGTCAACTGTCGCATCATCCACTGTTAACTGTTGATAAGCTTGAACTAAGTCAAGCTTAGCAAAAATGTAACCGCGGCCCAATGAGTGCAGCAGATGCTGCACAACTGGAACCGGATATGGGTGGGCTTGTAAGGCTTTGTTAATTGTCGCCTTATAGTCGGTGCAGATCCTAATGGATCCGTCCGACTTTAAAGGGGTTTCCCACTTTGCAAACTCCACTGGCTCTAATATCCCTTGTTTAATTAATCTAGCTAGCTCTGCATCTACCTTAGCCTGTAGTGCAAAGTGAACCCTTCTTGCTTTAAGATGTATGGGCATAACACTAGGATCTAAATCAAAAGAAATAGGAGACCCGATGTATTTACCTAAGGTATTGCTAAATACATCGCTAAATTCTCTGGTGAGGTCATTGAAGTCTCCGGTAGCCAGCGTTGTGTGGATTCCTGTGATAGATTGCCCCAAAGCCTCAAACCAATCTAATCCCAGTAGGATAGCTAAGGGGTCTGACACCATGACCATAGGCAAATTACCTTTAAATTGGCCATGTTTTACAAAGAAGGTACCACTTCCTTTAAGAGGAATTGGGTTATTCTGATAATCTTTTAAAATGCAATTGCATGGCGCCAGGCGACGCTTTGGGAAAGATGGTACCAGATGCTTGAGGGTGTCCCATGCGATAATGGATTTAGCTGACCCCGTGGGAACTGAATTGCATGTATGACCGTTGTAGGGTCCAGGGGTCAAGTGATCAGCTCTTGCGACCAAGCAAAATCAATGGGAAAAAACAGATTCACTCAAAAACCGTATTACTAATTCAACAACTGCAGGGATTTGCTTAACAACAGAGACAAGAAAGGTCACAAAATGGAGCAAAATTCACTTTTTCAAACATCTCACTTAACAAGTAAAGTTGGGGGCTCACTTGCGGTCATAAGTGGAGGACTACCTGAAGAAAATATTTGCGTCTAGTTAAAGAGCTCCAAGCCTATCAGAGCATGCTTGAAGTCTGCAGTGAGAAGGTTCCTGGCGTATTCTCCATTTCCTCCTCAAGAATTGCTCTTGCCATCTGGTTGAAAGAATAATACAATAATACAATAGCAGAGTTGGAAGGGATCTTGGAGGTCTTCTAGTCCAACCCCCTGACTAGGCAGGAAACTCTATACCGGTTCAGACAGATGGCTATCCAACATCTTCTTAAAGACTTCCAGTGTTGGGGCATTCACAACTTCTAAAGGCAAGTTGTTCCACTGATTAATTGTTCTGTCAGGAAATTTCTCCTCAGTTCTACGTTGCTTCTCTCCTTGATTAGTTTCCACCCATTGCTTCTTCTTCTCCCCTCAGGTGCCTTGCAAAATAATTTGACTCCCTCTTCTTTGTGGCAACCCCTGAGATTTTGGAGGAAGGAAGAGATCCTTCTGGACTCAAAGGCACTTTTGGTTTTTCCTTACCTTTCCTGCACAAGTTGCCTTACAAAATGTGCCCATGCCTCCAATTGAACACAATGAGTTGGGAGATTGTAAGCAAAACGTTTATTGTGCAGAAACAGTAACACAAGGAAATCTCTCTCAAAGCCTTTATACTCTTAACAACATCCACTGGGGGGTTTTACACAGCATTTGCAACACACAGTTTACAAGTCAGAGTCAGAAGGAATTGTCCCATCTCCCTTTACAGTAATCCTGGTTTTACACTAACATCTTAACCTGCCTGCATACTGGTATATGTAACGTATATGTAACAGAGCTCAGCTGTTGTAATATAGTTCCTTGTGCAGGTGTGTGTCCTCCATGGCCTAGTTCATACTAGGGCTTGCAGAGTCACGCTGAATCACACAGGAGAAAACAAACTCCTAGAAAGCCATAACAACCTGATAGTGAATAACATAACATTCTGAGATGTGCTCTACCATTGACGTCCAGGATTTGACCATATATAGAGAGAACTTTCCTGAAGCAGTAGATTAGAAATTGTACTTTTACAGGCTGTTTTTTATCACATGTTATTGCTCCTCCTGCCTTTGTCCTGTCTCAATAAAAGGGGCTCTCAGGTCCCAATCTGGGTCGCTCCATCCCGAGAAAATTTGTCTCCTGTCTTTTCTCAAACATTGGCCTCATGGGCGAACAGCGGAAACTTCACATTTGGTGACTCCGACGTGATTGATGTGACGTGATCAACCCTACGTGATGCAACGTGATCGACATGATCTTCCTGTGTCACCAGCCTTTCACTCATCCCCGACTTGGCAAAGTCTCGCAACCAGGGCCTGCTGTTAGCGAACAGAGCACCCTCCCAATCGTGAGTATGGGCTCAGGTTTCTCGAAGGCTCAAACTGCACACCTGCAGGAGCTTCGGGAAATCATTAAATCGTCTGTTGCAATCTCTCAGGCGACAGGTCATCCGCTTCCCATTCCCCCGAAAAAACATTTCCTCTCTCTATTGGCTTACATCTAAGAATTGTCCCATTTACCCTGAGAAGGGCTCTCTTAAAGTAACCTCGAGCCCTGCCAGAAGTTCTCACTACTTGGAGACTTCTTGTAAAATCCCTTCAAATTCATGAGGAAGATATGCAGAGGGCTGCTTTTAAGCCTTCGGCAACATCTCCCCCGCGCTACTAGGAGATCGCCCCTCCTGAGGCCCTCTCCAAAACTCCTCCACCTCCCCCGGCCTCTCCGGAAGAGAAGGTTTCCCCTCTCCCTTCCCCCGCCCCGCAAGTGTGGCGTAGCGCTCTCCAGGATGCTGTTCCAAAACCTTTTGACAGGCATGCTTCTTACCCCCTCTCAGTATGCCATTTGGACCTCCGAATACCTTAGAGAGATTAACAAGGCGATTGCCAAGGGTCTGTATAACAATGTTACCGCCCCTCAGCTAAAGGGAGGGGATGGGTTTGATACGGGGCCTCTGCAGGCCACGGCCCCCCGGGAAGCCCTTGGAATTCTTTTCACAGATGTTTCACAGAGCAATTGATTTATAGGATCTGAATTGGAATGGAGAAAAATGGTTTTGTGCATGTGTAAGTTTGTGTGTGTATGTGTTTGAGTGAGCGAAGGATCCAGTAAGGGAACTGCGCCTATTTAGTAGGTAAATTATGGGGACAGGTTGGGCAGTAGAGAGTACAGAGAAAGTGATGAAAGAGTGAAAGAGACAGAAAGACAAAGAGTGAGAGAAGGGAAAAAGAGAAAGTGACAGAATGTGAAAAGAGGGAAAGAGAACGTGAAGAGAGGGACAGAGAGAGAAGAGAGGAAGAGGAAAGAGATATCCCACAGCCTTTATAACACCCCTGTGTTTGTTATAGAAAAGAAATTTGGTAAATGGCATTTTTTGCATGATTTGCAGACTGTTAATAAAATTCTCCAACCCGTGGGAGCGCTGTGGCCTCCCCAATCCAAATTTGATTTCCCAAGAATGTGATCTCATGACACTTGTCCACTATTTCTCAGACACCCACCCTTTTTGCAGCCCTAATTACAAAGCCCTTCTGCTCCAGTGGAAGCCTCCTTCAACAGCTTTTTCCTATCAAAGACGCTATAACTGTCTTTGCCGATGGGAGCATGTGCCTGGCAGGAGGATGGTACATGGCACACCCAGCTCACAGAGCCACAAAAATCTGCTCAAAGAGATGAATTGGCCGCTTCCATCTTGGCCTTTCAGTTATTTGACAAATGACTGTTTAATCTTTATGTGACTCAGATTATAACCTCTTTGTATGAGTCTTATCTCTCTCCTTCTATTGATTCACAACTTTTGTCTCTGTTTCTCACTTTACAAGGTCTTGTCTCCTCTCGCTGTTATTGTTTCCATGTCTCCCATATCTGAAGTCATCAGCCTTTCCCTGGGCCTCTCCAGGAGGGCAGTGATGTTGCTGACGCTGCGGCATCAGCCCCCCCACCCCATGTCAATGTTTGTTCTGCTATCACACCTTGGGATAGCCACTCTTACTTTCACCAGAATAAAAAAGCGCTCATAAAACAATTTGGCATTACTGCAAATGAGGCTCTGCTATTGTTCAGCAGTGCCCCACCTGTAGCCAGCAGGCAAACCCCCTCCCGATGGGAGTTAACCCCAGGGGGACAGAGTGTTGCTAAATTTGGCAAATGCATGTTACCCAATATCCTCCATTTGCCCCTTGGAAATATTTACATGTTTCCATTGATACGTATTCAGGCTACATTATGGCATCCCCACAAAGGGGTGAAGCCACCAAACATGTTATTAATCATTCTATTCGGACCTTTGCATCGCTGGGACACCCAAAAGAATTAAAAACAGCCTTTGCTGCCTTTTGTAACCAATGGAGCATTGTGCATAAATTTGGCATTCCTTATAACAGCCAGGTTCAGGCGTTGGCTGAGCACGCCAACCAGACATTAAAACATGCCCTGGGCAGATATATTGGCAATAGGGGAAAACGCCCCCTGGCCTCCCAGCAGTGCAACACACCGGCAGCCACCATCCTCGGCAGCGACTCGTCATTTTGCAGCTCCACCTACTGCAGACACCTCCCGTCCACCTGCCTACTATCGCTGCTTGCCTGACTTGACGTGGCGAGGACCTGCTGACCTGATTACCTGGTAAAGGAACTACGCTGCAATCCAACTCAAAGAGAAAGTTCTTTGGATTCCAGGATGGCACGTAAGACCATATTTGCCAAAACCACCTATACAACCACCTACACAAACACAGAAGCAGCCTGACCATGACCAACCAGCAGGAACCACAGCTTGAGGCTGTCTCTGTCTCTGACCTGGAACACAGAGCAGAGCACCCTCCACCGTACACTCCCCCGCCTGGCTGCTCCGTCTTTCGCCGCAGATCCCCCTACTATGTGTTTGGTTGAATGCTACCTGTTGTCATTATTTGAACCAGTCCGGACAAATGGAAACCAGTGTGGACAAATTACATGATACCGTTCAAGCGGTTAGACAAACATACAAAGCCTTGGACTCCTGGTGGGACTGGATGACCTCTTGGTTACCAAATTTTAGCTGGTTGGGAAATGTTTCCAAGACCGTTATAACCCTTGTTGCTTTGCTGATACTGTTGTGTTGCTGTATTCAATGTGTACCCTCTTTATTAACTATGTGTAAGAATATACTCCCTAGCTTGGCTCCACAGAAGAACATTCACATTGTCAACCACATGGAGTTACATGAACAGTCAACCCCTTGCATGGGGAAAGCTCCCTTCCGCATGCCCAGCGACGAAGAAGGAGACGCTGCCTTTTAAAAAACAAAAACATTCCGTGTGTGTGTGTGCAGGGCAGTTTCTGCTGTCTGAAACACACATACACAGGGATGCAAAAACATCGCACCAGAAACATCTTTCCGGCCTAAATGGCCAGGACTCACTATGCAGCCTCATGTAACATGAACTATGTGAGCCAGCTACTCCCACACATGCCCTTTCTCCCCGCAATGCCATGCAGCTTATAACTTTCTATTCCCCCTTTGCCCACCCTTTGCCATGATGTGATTTTATATTGGTTTATGTGTAGAATGCTGTGATTAGCCCTGGTAGATGAAGAGGGAAAGTCTTTTTGACAAAAAGAAAATAAAAAAGTAGGAGATGTTGTAATATAGTTCCTTGTGCAGGTGTGTGTCCTCCATGGCCTAGTTCATACTAGGGCTTGCAGAGTCACGCTGAATCACACAGGAGAAAACAAACTCCTAGAAAGCCATAACAACCTGATAGTGAATAACATAACATTCTGAGATGTGCTCTACCATTGACGTCCAGGATTTGACCATATATAGAGAGAACTTTCCTGAAGCAGTAGATTAGAAATTGTACTTTTACAGGCTGTTTTTTATCACATGTTATTGCTCCTCCTGCCTTTGTCCTGTCTCAATAAAAGGGGCTCTCAGGTCCCAATCTGGGTCGCTCCATCCCGAGAAAATTTGTCTCCTGTCTTTTCTCAAACATTGGCCTCATGGGCGAACAGCGGAAACTTCACACTCAGCCAAGCTATTTATTTATTTATCTATTCTAATGTGTGCACAGAGAAACCTCAACACTTTTGTAAATGTAGCTTTAGCTTTCCGTGATACTTCCTATTTGCAGCATACTTCTTTTTCGAGTCTCTCCTTTTTGGCCCTTTTGCCTTCTCCCATTATACATTTGGGGTTCTGGTTTAGCAAGCTGAAGCATTTATGCTCTTCTCCCCAATACTGCCAATTAATCAACACATTCTTAACATGCATGATTCTGCCTTAATAATAAATTGAAGGGAAATAAGAATAAGAATAGAACTGGTAAAATTAGTGGAACATAATAAAAGTAAAATCAGTAGAATTAGTTTAACTTGCTGTTTTACTCGGTGCCTGGTGGATATTCAAGAAGCGAGATATGTCAAGGCTTTGCAAGGTTACGTTGGGATAATACCTGTATTGCTAAGCACCAAGCCTCTCTCTTCCTTGCTGAACAGCCAATGCAGGGCTACAAGGAAGGGATGGGCTAGGAGGCCAGAGTTGGGTACTACGCTAATGTCTCTGAAGGTATAAAAGGACACCATACTTTTCCCAAAGTGTGGCCTTTCACCGCATGCTCTTTGTATGTATGTAATGGAATGGTCTACCCAGCTCTTCTTTGTACAAATAAAAGCTGTTACTTTTTCCAAGCGTCTTTTTTTGGGTCTCACTCTTTGGCATTCAGGTGACTCAAGTACATTTTGGGACCTTACAAAATAATCAATTGCTGCTTTACAATTAGTGGTCAACTTACAATCATTTGTTCAGTGAGCGTTGGAACATACAACAGCACTGGGGAAAAAAAAGATTTACGAATTTTTTCAAACAACCGTTGCAGCATCCCTGTGTCATGTGACCAAAATTCTCTTTCTAAGTGGCCTGTATTTTTGATAGCTGGAGTGTCCCTGAATCATGAGATCACCATTTGAAACCTTTCCTTAGGCAAAGTCAATGGGGAAACCACATTTACTTAGCAAAACCATGGTACTCATTGTATTAGTGTAGCAAGACAAGTTGTAAAATGGCACAAAACTCATTTAACAACTGTCTTGCTTAGCCATGGAAATTTGGGGCTTAATTGTGGTCACAACTCAAATGCCATCTGTTTCTTCTAAAGCTGGTTCCCTAAATTGTTCAATCTCCCAACCAAAAAGACTCTATACCCGAGATGGGTATGCTAAGCCTTTAACTACTGTATAAGCTACATCATTAATAAAAATCAAGCACAATCAATATCATATCTCAGACTAGAAATCAGTTAAACACAACCAATGTTAGGTGGTGCAAACACAGCACAATCCCTCCAGTTATTACTTTTGACAAAACTCTCGAGTCTCGTATTAGTTCATTCTCTTCCGTCACTTTCTCCCAGCGAAGTGCTTCCTGAAGATTCTGTTTCTATTTGTTCTGGCGTGATTTTCTTCACATAGGTGTAGTAGATTCACTGGTTGATTCCTTCCAAAATTAGGGAAATATGAATGGGCGGCAACACCTGAAGAAACCATAACAGGGAGGGGCAGATACGGCGGGGACTTTAGGGCAGGCCATTACCGGGGAAGGAGGGTTCGCTATATCACAGAGATCCCTCCTTCCGGCCCTAGGAGTCCCACTCCAAGGTCAGATGGCGCGAGTAATCAGGACCCTGGTCTCAGGCTGCTGTCGCTAAATGCCAGGTCTGTTGTTCATAAGGCTCCCCTCGTCCGGGACTTGATTTTAGACGAGGGGGCAGACCTGGCATGTATTACTGAGACATGGCTGGGCACGGAGGGAGGAGTCCCCCTCGTAGAGATGTGCCCAGACGGATTTCAGGTGCTTCATCAGCCAAGAGCCCAGGGAAGGGGTGGCGGTGTGGCTATTGTAGTCCGGGAGTCTTTAGCACCTCGTAGGATCCCTGCTCCGGAGCTTGTCGGGTGTGAGTCCCTACTGTTGAAGCTGGACCTCAAGGGTCAAGTGGGTCTGCTGCTAACGTACCTGCCTCCCAACAGCGTTGCAGCAGCCCTCCCCTCACTCCTCGAGTCAGTAGCCGAGCTAGCAGTTGAGTTCACTAGGCTTATGGTTCTGGGGGACTTCAACTTGCCTTCGCTCGGTGAACGCTCTGACGGAGTGCAGGAGTTCATGGCTTCCATGACAGCCATGGGCTTGACCCAGGTAATTCAAGGCCCAACCCACTCAGCAGGTCACACACTCGACCTCGTATTCCTCTCGGAGCAGTGGAGTTATGATCTTGGTCTGAGGGGTAATGAGATCATACCCCTGTCGTGGTCAGACCACTGCCTACTGAGGCTAGACTTCCGGAGGCCAAACCCCCACCGTAGGGAGGAGGAACCGACCAGGTGGTTCCGCCCCAGGCGACTTATGGACCCTGTAAGGTTCCAGACGGAGCTTGGGGTTATTCCTGACACTCTCGCCCACAGTTCAGCGGAGACTCTTGCTGCTGCCTGGCACTCGGCAGCGTCAGAGTCTCTGGACCGGATTGCGCCACTACGGCCCCTCCGGGTCAGCAGCTCCCGGAGGCCTCCTTGGTTCACCGAGGAGCTCCGGGAGATAAAGCGCCGGAGGAGACGCCTAGAGCACCAGTGGAGATCCGATAGGTCCGAACCGAACCGGGCACTTTTGACAGCATGCACCAAGGAATACATCGGGGCATTAAGAACAGCTAAAAGAACACACATTGCCACCTTGGTAGCGTCCGCCGAGTCCCGCCCAGCCGCCCTGTTTAGGATAACCCGCTCCCTCCTAAATAGGAGGGAGACGGGGGACCCCTTACAGGGTAGGGCTGAGGAGTATGTTCAGTTCTTGGCGGACAAAGTCGCTCGGTTTCGGTCGGACCTGGACTCCACTCCCGCAGATCCAGCCGAGACACAGGGGAATGACTTGGCAGACCATCTCTGGGTTGAGTTTCAGGATGTTGCCTCTGGGGATGTGGACAAGGCTATGCGAGCTGTGAGTGCCTCCACCTGTATACTGGACCCGTGTCCCTCCTGGCTGGTTGCCAACAGCAGCGAGGTGACACGAGGCTGGATCCAGGCGGTTGTTACCGCCTCTCTTCGGGAGGGGCACTTCCCCGCCGCGCTCAAGGCGGCGGTGGTGAGACCCCTCCTGAAGAAACCATCCTTGGATCCAGCCGCTCTTAATAACTACCGTCCAGTCTCCAACCTCCCCTTCGTGGGGAAGGTTGTTGAGAAGGTGGTGGCCTTCCAGCTTCAGCGTACCTTGGAGGAAGCTAACTACCTTGACCCTTTCCAGTCCGGCTTCAGGCCCAGTTACAGCACAGAAACCGCTTTGGTCGCATTGACCGATGATCACTGGAGAGCCAGAGATGGAGGCCATGCGTCCATCCTGGTTCTCCTTGACCTCTCAGCGGCTTTCGATACCATCGACCATGGTATCCTTCTGCGACAACTGCGGGAGGTGGGGGTGGGCGGCACTGTTCTGCAGTGGTTCTCCTCCTACCTCTCGGACAGGTCGCAGTCGGTGTTGGTGGGGGGGCAGAGATCGTCCCCGAGGCCCCTAACTTATGGGGTGCCGCAGGGTTCGGTCTTATCCCCCCTACTATTTAACATATACATGAAACCGCTGGGCGAGATCATTCGGAGGCACGGGATAAAATACCACCAATACGCGGACGATACACAGTTGTATCTGTCCGCCCCATGCCAACTCAATGAAGCGGTGGACGTGATGAACCGGGGCCTTGAGGCTGTTAAAGACTGGATGAGAGCTAACAAACTGGTACTCAACCCGGACAAGACCGAGTGGCTGTTGTGTTTTCCTCCCAACAATTTGGCCGACGCTCCATCACTCAGGCTGGGGGGTCAAAATTTATACCCCTCAGACAGGGTCCACAACTTGGGAGTCCTCCTGGACCCACAGCTGAGTTTCGACCATCACTTGTCAGCTGTGACCAGGGGGGCATTTGCCCAGGTTCGCCTGGTGCGCCAGTTGCGGCCCTACCTGAACCGGGAGGCCCTCACAACAGTCACTCGAGCCCTTGTGATCTCTAGGCTGGAATACTGCAATGTGCTCTACATGGGGCTGCCCTTGAAGAGCATCCGGCGACTTCAGCTAGTCCAGAACGCGGCCGCGCGAGTGATTGTGGGCGCACCACGGTTCGCCCACACAACAGCGATCCTCCGTGAGCTGCGCTGGCTACCTGTTGATCTCCGGGTGCACTTCAAGGTCCTACTTACCACTCACAAAGCGCTCCATGGTAGTGGATCTGGCTATTTGAGAGACCGCCTTCTACCAATTACCTCCCTCCGTCCCATCAGATCGCATAGAGTAGGCCTCCTCCGAATTCCATCCGCCAGTCAGTGCCGACTGGCGACTACGCGGAGGAGAGCCTTCTCAGTTGCAGCTCCGACGCTATGGAACAATCTCCCCGTGGAGATCCGCACCCTCACCACCGTCCAGGCCTTCCGCACAGCCCTCAAGATCTGGCTATCCCGTCAGGCCTGGGGATAAGACTTTACTCTCGCCCCTCCCGAATGTTGAATGAATGTTGTGTTTTTACCGCTAATTATTTTTACTCACATTTTTTTTGTGTTTTGTCCTGCACTCCCCTCCCCTATTATTGTAAGCCGCCCTGAGTCCCCTCAGGGAAAAGGGCGGCCTATAAATGTTTAATAAAACTAAACTAAAAAAACAGTTCTGCACCTTACAACTTGGGTTGCAATGTTTCCCCTTGAAATATGTCATCATCTTCCCTATATGATATCTAAGCCACCTTTCTGCACCCTAATGTTGTCTGAATGTCTAATGCAAAAGATGCTTTTTTTCAAGAGTCAACTAGATTTTGTTTTTCCTTGAAGACATTTCACTTCTCATTCAAGAAACTTCTTCAGTTCAGAATGGAAGAAAATTCTTGGATGAGAAGTGAAATCTCTTCAAGGAAACAAAAAAGACCAGTTTCCTTTTGATAAAAACGCCGTTGGGACAACCGTATCCTGGATGACTGAGAATCTCCATAGACATCTGGATGTGTTAGTTTCCAAATCCCTACCTACCTTTGCTGTTCGTATTGACAACAGTTGATCAATGTTATATATTATATAAGCTAAGAGTGTATCCACCAGACACATGCCTTGTATGCCGAGTCACACTTGGCCAATGAGAGAATTCCTTCCATTCCTATTTCTATATTCTATGCTATTTCTATTCTATTCTTATTCTTTCTAGTCATATTTACTCTAGACTAGCACAAAGATCTAATATCGAAAAGTTAATTCCTAGTTATACAAAGTAATTCTTCTTTTTAATGGATCAAGACTTTTCTGCTGCTTTGGAAGCCCTTCCCATAGTCCATGCATTTCTACAGATTCTCCTGGGAAACCTCTGTGGGCACGGAGCACATTTTGAGAATCAACACAAACCAATTAGCGTTGTCTTTTCCTGCTGTGCATCTTCCTATGGCGACTAAGGTCACTCCAGGTTCTGAATTTCTTTCCACACTCCACACACTCATACGGCTTCTCCCGTGTGGATTCTTTTATGGACCCTGAGATTCCTGCCATCTCCGAAACTCTTTCCACAGTTGATGCATTTAAATGGCTTCTCTCCTGTGTGGATTCTCATGTGCGAGGTAAGACTACCACTGTCTCTATAACATTTTCCACACTCCAGGCATTTATAGGGTTTCTCCCCTGAGTGAAGTCTTCTATGGATCCTGAGTGAATTACTTTCATTAAAGCTTTTTCCGCACTCGTAACATGTATACGGTTTTTCTCCCGTGTGGATCCTCTTGTGGATACCAAGAAAACTACTTTTTCTGAAACTCATGCCACATTCCGTGCATTTATAGGGTTTCTCCCCTGTATGAATCCTTTTATGGATCATCAGTGCTTGAGAATCATGGAAGCGTTTTTCACATTCCTGGCACTGATATGGTTTCTCCCCAGTGTGGGTCCTGCTATGTACAATATAGCAATATCTTCTATTGAAGCTCTTTCCACACCTGTGGCATTCATATGGTTTCTCCCCAGTGTGGATCCTTTTGTGGCGAGAGAGAGAACCCAAATTAGAGAAGCATTTGTCACATTTGGTGCACTTATAAGGCTTTTCACCTGTGTGGATCCTTTTATGGACAGTAAGATTCTGTGGAGTACTGAAGCACTTCCCACACTCGGCACATTGATATGGTTTCTCTCCACTGTGGATTCTCCTTTTATGGAGAATAAGGAGACGTGTTTGACTGAAGCGCTTCCCACACTCAGCGCATTGATATGGTTTCTCTCCAGTGTGGATTCTTCTATGGGAAGTTAAGCGGCTGGAATCACCGAAGCTCTTTCCACACTCCAGACATTTGTATGGTTTCACCCCTGTGTGGGTCCGTTCGTGGGCATGCAAGCTATGAGAACGGGCAAAACACTTTCCACACTGCAAGCATTGAAAGGGTTTCTCCCCAGTGTGGGTCCTGCTATGTACGATATAGTTATATTTTCTACTGAAGTTCTTCCCACAAGTGCGACATTCATATGGTTTCTCCCCAGTGTGGATTCTTCTATGGGAAGTTAAGCGGCTGGAATCACCGAAACTCTTTCCACACTCCAGACATTTGTATGGTTTCTCCCCTGTGTGGGTCCGTTCGTGGACCTGCAAGCTATCAAAACGGGCAAAACACTTTCCACACTGCGGGCATTGAAAGGGCTTCTCCCCCGTGTGGATTCTGTTATGGGCAGTAAGGTGTGAAGAGTAATTGAAGCTCTTTCCACACTGCAGGCATTGAAATGGTTTTTTTCCTGTGTGGATCCTCTTGTGTGACTTAAGATGACCTTTTTGACTGAAGCTCTTTCCACAGTGCAGGAATGTATAAGGTTTCTTCCCCTTATGGACTCTCTTATGTGAACTGAGATGATTTTTCTGCCTGAAGGTCCTTCCACAATCCAGACATTTGTGTGGCTCCTCTGCTTTGTGAATCTTTTTATGCAGTGCAAGAGAGCGGCTTGTACTGAAGCTTTCTGCACACTCCATACATTTGTACATTTCCCCTCCTTCTTGTATTCTTTCATGTAAAGGAGAAGGAAGAGTCCTCCTGGAGGGTTGCCTGCTTTCATCCTGTTTCTCTCCAGCAGGGCTTTGGCAACAGTCACAAAATCCCAATCCATCTCGAAGTGTTTTCCCACACCTTGGACACACTTCTTTTTCTTGGCAATCATCTGTGTCCAATAAGACATTGGTATCTGCACAAGGTAAACCAGAGCAATTATCCAGCTCAACCGTTAACAGGTTTTCCTCAGAACTTTGCTTTCCATCCATCTTTTCTGTAACATCCTTTTTGTCTTTTGGCAAAGGTGCTGCTGCCTCTTGACCAGAATCCTCCATCTCCCATCCGTCACCTGCTTGCAACAGAAAAAGAAAAATTAATACAAACAGGTGCCAAAGGGATCAAGCACCACTGCTGTATTTGAACAGTATCAATATTTTTCCAAACTCCCATTTGTTCAAAACAGGATGCTATGCTTGTTATTAATGCGGGAAACAAAGTTGTATTGTTTTTACAGAACTGTAAGAATGGCCTGTGAACAAAATACATTGCATATGTTTCTAATCTCATGAGCTACGCTGAAGCTTGGGAATTGTATGTAGGAGCTAGAATCAGAGGCCTCTGTTATGCTAGAAACCAGCCTTAACCAGAGTTTACCGATATGATAGTTACTCTAGAGTCAACCCATAGGAACTAGGACCACAAAGGAAAGTGTAAATAACGGCAGGGGGAGGTAGAATTAGAGTCATGGGAGATGTAATCAGGGGTAGAGATAATGTGTTCACTTTATTATTACAAAGCCAATGAAGAAGAGGTGAGAGGTAAATTTGTAACAGTACTAGAGAATATAACACAAAAGTATTGATGATTTAGGGTGTGTCCACAGTACCTGTGTGTGTGTGTATCTGTGTGTGGTCTACCCTCTTTGCAAAGTGAAGAATACAATTACCAGTGTTTTCTTTTGGAGGTTTTGGCTGCTCATTGCTTATTTCCAAATGAGACAACGAATCCCACATTAAGTTGATATAAGATTTGACCTTTGGTACTAAATACAGACATCTTAAGGGAATCCCTTACCTAAGGAGGCCATGTTCCTCTTGATTTCCAGCATGACCTCTTGGTATAAGGCTTTTTGTTTAGAATCCAGCAGGGCCCACTCCTCCACGGAGAAAAACACAGCTACATCCTCAAATGATACCAAATTCTGACACAGGGAGAGGACAAAAATGCAACATATTCCATGAACATTCCTAACAATGAGCACTTCAATGAATTAATTACATGCGAATCTTCATCTTAATGAACAAACTGCAGAGTTTCCAAGTTGGGCAAAGGAGCCTGTTAGGATATTGAATTTAGTAGGTGGAACAGTAAACTCTACAATAGACCCCAACACAACTGTGATCACTTAGTAAGAGAGTGCTGACTCATGCATGATACAATCTAAGCTATGATTGGTTGCTGTAAGTACAAAAGGGGTGTCTCTCTTTTTTCCCTCCTTTTTTTCTTTCTGTGTGTTCTGCATGATGTTTTAGATTTACTTCATGGTGTTCCTGACTATCTTATTTTCTTCCTTCTCTGGATGATGACAAAGACTGCTGTAAACTTGATGAGAACTATCTTGAATGCATTTGGGTCAATATTAATGGTTGGGGTGGGTAATGATATTGCCATAGGTCTATACTACAGGCCACCCAACCAAGCAGAGGAAGTAGATGAACTTTTTGCTAGTCAGCTAACTAAGGTATGTAGGAAGCACACCACAATAGTAATAGGGGATTTTAACTACCCTGACATCAACTGGGAAATAAACTCTGTACCAAGCGGAAAATCAAACAGTTCCTAACAAACCACCAGACAACTTTGTTTCCAAAAAGTAGAGACGGGAACAAGGGGATAAGCCATATTGGACTTAATTCTCACTAACTGAGAGGAAATGATAGAAGGTGTTGAAGCTACAGGAACCTTGGGGGCAAGTGATCATGCAATATTGGAATTCAACATTATACAAACACAAATAGTAAGACAAAGTCAAACTAGAATCTTGGACTTTAAGAGAGCTAATTTCAATAAACTTAGAGAGAACTTGGGAAGGATTCCATGGATGAGAATCCTCAAGGGGAAAACAACTCAAGAAGCTTGAGAAATTTTGAAAAATAGTATTACAAAAGCCCAGTCTAGCACAATACCAATGAAGAAGAAAAATAACAGCTCCCAAAAGAAGCCAGTATGGCTGCATAAAGAATGCTCTGACAAATTGAAAGACAAAAAAGAGATGTATAAAAAGTGGAAAGGGGGGACATAACTAAGACAGAATATCAGCAAATAGCCCGAGCCTGTAAAGATGAAGTGAGGAAAGCTAAGTCTCACAATGAAGAAAGGCTTCCGATAAGAGTAAAAAATAACAAAAAAAGCTTCTTCCAACATGTTAAAAACAAGAAAAAAAGTTAAGGAAACAATTGGTCCATTGCTGGGAGAAGATGGCAATAAGATGACCAGCAACAGGGAGAAAGCAGAACTATTTAACTCATTTTTTGCATCTGTCTTTACACAAAGGGAAAAAAACAGTCCAACTTATCAAAAACAGCACCACAAAAATCAGCTTGGGAACACAAGTTGAAATAGGGAAGAAAATGGTAAGTGAGCACCTGTCTACTCTAGATGACTTCAAATCACCAGGACTGGATGGATTACACCCCAGGGTTCTGAAGGAACTGGCAGACGAGATCGCAGAACCACTGAACTATATCTTTCAGAGATCCTGGAGCACTGGGGAACTACCAGAGGATTGGAAAAGAGCTGATGTGGTTCCCATCTTCAAAAAAGGGGGGAAAAACAGATCCAGGAAACTACTGACCTATCAGCCTGACCTCAATACCAGGAAAGATTCTGGGAAAGATAATCAAGCAACGAATTAGCAAACACCTAGAAGTAAACAAAATAATAGCCAAAAGCCAATATGGGTTTGTCAAAAACAGACCATGCCAGACTAATCTTATTGCATTCTTCAACAAAGTGACAAAATTAGTGGACCAGATAAATGCTGTTTTCAAGCCAGCCTCCTTCAGCAACCAAGAAAGAAACCACTTACCTCCATTTCACAGAATTAAGAGTACTTTTACTGGTTATGAAAAGATAGCAGCTAAGCAAAGCAAGATATGAGGCAAAAGTGTGTGTAATCATAGATATCAATATGTGACCTAACCCCCTCCCCCTGGTAGCCCCATCCCTAGTCCAATCTACAGATCCCCTCAGGTGTCATGTGAATTCCATCTTCAAAAAATATCATCAGGTTGGTATGCAGGACTGTTGGCCTTGGTGGGCCCATCCACTATCTCCAGCATGCGCAGTAGATGGTGAGAACAAAACTCCCTTTTCACACTCCTGTGCTTAAAACTTCCCTTCCCAAATACCATGCCTCCCCCTTCCTGTTTCAATGGCAGTCGAAAGCAAGTAGCGAAACAGAGGCTGACAGCTGTTGATATAATTTACTTGGACTTCAGTAAAGCATTTAGTAAAGTAGACCATAACCTACTACTAAATAAAGTAGAAAAATGTGGGTTAGACAGCATCACCATCAGATGGATTCGTAACTGGCTGACCAACCGCACTCAACATGTAGTCCTCAATGGAACTGCATCTTCATGGAGCGAAGTATGCAGTGGAGTACCTCAAGGCTCTGTTTTAGGCCCAGTATTCTTTAACATCTTCATCAATGATTTGGATGAGGGGATAAATGGGGAACTCATCAAATTTGCAGATGACACCAAGCTGGCAGGAATAGCAAACACTCCAGAAGATAGGCTTAAGATACAGATGGATCTTGACAAACTTAAACATTGGGCACTATCTAACAAAATGAAATTCAATGGTGAAAAAAGTAAGGTTCTACATTTAGGCAAGAAAAACAAAATGCACAGGTACAGTATAGGTGGTACCTCGCTCAATAGTAGTAACTGTGAGAGGGATCTTGGAATCCTAGTGGACAACCATTTAAATATGAGCCAGCATATGCAGCAGCTGCCAAAAAAGCCAACACAGTTCTAGGCTGCACAAACAGAGGGATAGAATCAAGATCACGTGAAGTGTTAATACCACTTTATAATGCCTTGGTAAGGCCACACTTGGAATACTGCATTCAGTTTTGGTCACCACGATTTAAAAAATATGGGGAGATTCTAGAAAATGTGCGGAGAAGAGCAACAAAGATGATTAGGGGACTGAAGACTAAAACACAGTATGAAGAACGGTTGCAGGAACTGGGTATATCTAGTTTCATGAAAAGAAGGACTAGAGGAGAGATGATAGCAGTGTTCCAATATCTCAGGGGTTGCACAAAGAAGAGGGAGTCAAACTAGTCTCCAAAGCACCTGAGGGTAGAACAAGAAGCAATGGGTGGAAACTAATCAAGGAGAGAAGCAACTTAGAACTGAGGAGAAATTTCCTGACAGTTAGAACAATTAATCAGTGGAACAGCTTGCCTCCAGAAGTTGTGAAAGCCCCAACACTGGAAGTCTTTAAGAAGATGTTGGATAGCCATCTGTCTGAAATGGTATAGGGTTTCCTGCCTAGGCAGGGACTTGGACTAAAAGACTTCCAAGGTCCCTTCCAGCTCTGCTATTGAATTGTATTGTATTAAACCTGTAGGTTAAATATATTTATATTTATATAAAAGTCTACAAATCTGTGTCAATATCTTCCAACTTCATCTGCAGCTGCTGTGCAATTTCTTGACAGAACATCTTCTCCAGATAACTTTTCCCAAAATAAAATGCCTCTGGCTAGAGATTCATCTAGTTGGGCTTGACCTTGGATATGTTGGCCAAATCCAACACTGGGTTAATTTTACCCACTGTGGTGAGAGGATGAATCATGCCGAATGAAGGAAAGTGGGGTTCAGCATTTAATTTCTGTGCAAAAGTAAATCTTGGACTTTCAACTTGGGCTTAGTATTAGTAATGTAAAACCTTAGTAAGGCCACACCTGGAATACTGCATTCAGTTTTGATCACATTACCAAAAAAAGGTGTTAAAATTTTGGAAAAAGTGAAGAGAAAAACAACTAAGATAATTGAAGTCCTTGAGGACTATAACATGAAAAATGATTGCAGGAACTGGATATGGCTAATCTAGAGAAAATAAGGACTAGGGGAGACATGACAGCTGTATTTCAATATTTGAGGGGCTGCCACAAACCACCAGAAGGCAGAATGGATGGAAACTACCGTATGTTTCAGAGTAAAGGACGCACCTTTTTCCCTCAAAAAAGAGGCTGAAAATCTGGGTGCGTCTTATACACCAAATACAGCATTTTTGGCCTCCTGAAACCCAACCCCCTTTGCAAAAATGGCTGTGTATAGCCTTTAGGAGGCTTCCAGAGTGCTCCTGGGAGATAGGGAGGGCAAAAATGAGCGAAAACCAGGCCATTTTGAGGGGGGGCAGCCTCCAGGAGCCTCCTAAAAGCTATGCATGACCTTTTTTTGACAAAAAACAGAGTGCAAAAACCTTTTTTTTTATTTGCCTCTAAAAATCTTAGTGCATCTTATACTCTGAAAAATACGGTAATCATGGAGAAAGGCAACCTGTAAGTAAGGAGAAACTTCCTGACAGTAAGATCCATTAACTAATGAAACAGATTGCTTTCAAAAATTGTGGGCAGGAGGTTTTCAAGGAGAGACTGGACACCCACTTGTCTGAAATGGTATAGGGTCTCCTGCTTGAAACACAGGGTTGGACTAGAAGATCTCCAAGACCCCTTCCAATTGTGTTATTCTGTTATTGGGAGATTGGAACATCTGGGGAGGGGAGGAGAGAATCCTCCTACCTTCATTGGAAGTTCAACTGCTGTTAATCCTCCATTACAAAGACCTGAGGTTCCGGGAGATGAAGACAAGGCCATGAGAGTGTCTAGAAATGAAAAAAAACAGCAAAGGAATTATTTGTTAGCAAACATCCTAAATATCTTCTTGAGCATACAGTGCAGAAGGCTGATTTTAACCTATTTCTAGGCTAACTAGGGAACCCCTTTATGTGAGTCTGTTACAACCACAGCAACAATACATAGAAGCTCACCCTGGGTGAGGGGAAAATGGAAAGGTGTGGAAAGACCAAGGATTGGATTCAGAGGCAGCACTCTGGGCCATGACTTTATGCATTAAAGAACCACAGAGGTGGACTCTGGATGCCTCAAGCAGATCCCCTCCCACATCCAGGGAGTTGTGTTGAGTTGTTAATCAGGAATAAAAGGCCTGGCCTGGCACCAACAAAGAGACTCAGTCCAATTCTCTTTCAGATTCTCTAGCCCTAGCGCTAAGTATATTTAGCAAAACTGTTGCGGAAAATAACAGGACTTGGACTTTCCAGGATCTGGGAGAAATAGTTTTATTTGGCAGCCAAAGAAAGGTTCAGAAATAGGTTAGCAAAGGTAGCCATATGAATATCTGAACAGTGTTCTGAAGGAAAACACATATCTTTATACCTTGTAGAAAGCAGAAATATCTAACTTATTTCTGATTGGTTATACAATTATTACCTTAATGAAAGCACCTTATGACTTTGCATAGAAGCAAATAACTCTCTTGCTTCCCTTATCTGAGCGACAGGCTTCATGCAAAGAGCTCTAGTTTCATTATGACTACGTGGTTATGTGAGAACCTTAGTTGAACTTTTCTTTTTTTTTTCACGGATGGAACTTTTGCAGGGGCTCCCTATTTTTAAACTCAATGGATTAATTCTTTCTTCTTCATTTTGCACTTTTGCTTATACCTATGGATTAAAATTCTCCTTCTTTTTTTATAATGCTTGATTTGATTGATTTGATTGTTTTTTTATCTCTGTTTAAGTTTTTTTTCTTAAGCTTGGAATATAAAGATAATAAGAATGATTATAAAGTGGGTTGTAACAACAGGAGGAAAAGCAGTTACACTGCCACTTAGAGGCTGGAAGCTGGATACATTGTTTTTTCTTCTTTCTCTTTGATCACTTGAGATTCAAGGTTCTTTCAGTTTGTTTACTGACAGTGATAGTAGGAAGAGCACAAGTTGTTTATACAGGTGTCTTTTGGAAGTTCTATCACTAGCTATTGGAGGGAAGACAACATTTTGACTTGAAAGATAATAAATGAACTAGAGGAGAGATGATAGCAGTGTTCCAATATCTCAGGGGTTGCACAAAGAAGAGGGAGTCAAACTAGTCTCCAAAGCACCTGAGGGTAGAACAAGAAGCAATGGGTGGAAACTAATCAAGGAGAGAAGCAACTTAGAACTGAGGAGAAATTTCCTGACAGTTAGAACAATTAATCAGTGGAACAGCTTGCCTCCAGAAGTTGTGAAAGCCCCAACACTGGAAGTCTTTAAGAAGATGTTGGATAGCCATCTGTCTGAAATGGTATAGGGTTTCCTGCCTAGGCAGGGACTTGGACTAAAAGACTTCCAAGGTCCCTTCCAGCTCTGCTATTGAATTGTATTGTATTAAACCTGTAGGTTAAATATATTTATATTTATATAAAAGTCTACAAATCTGTGTCAATATCTTCCAACTTCATCTGCAGCTGCTGTGCAATTTCTTGACAGAACATCTTCTCCAGATAACTTTTCCCAAAATAAAATGCCTCTGGCTAGAGATTCATCTAGTTGGGCTTGACCTTGGATATGTTGGCCAAATCCAACACTGGGTTAATTTTACCCACTGTGGTGAGAGGATGAATCATGCCGAATGAAGGAAAGTGGGGTTCAGCATTTAATTTCTGTGCAAAAGTAAATCTTGGACTTTCAACTTGGGCTTAGTATTAGTAATGTAAAACCTTAGTAAGGCCACACCTGGAATACTGCATTCAGTTTTGATCACATTACCAAAAAAGGTGTTAAAATTTTGGAAAAAGTGAAGAGAAAAACAACTAAGATAATTGAAGTCCTTGAGGACTATAACATGAAAAATGATTGCAGGAACTGGATATGGCTAATCTAGAGAAAATAAGGACTAGGGGAGACATGACAGCTGTATTTCAATATTTGAGGGGCTGCCACAAACCACCAGAAGGCAGAATGGATTGAAACTACCGTATGTTTCAGAGTAAAGGACGCACCTTTTTCCCTCAAAAAAGAGGCTGAAAATCTGGGTGCGTCTTATACACCAAATACAGCATTTTTGGCCTCCTGAAACCCAACCCCCTTTGCAAAAATGGCTGTGTATAGCCTTTAGGAGGCTTCCAGAGTGCTCCTGGGAGATAGGGAGGGCAAAAATGAGCGAAAACCAGGCCATTTTGAGGGGGGGCAGCCTCCAGGAGCCTCCTAAAAGCTATGCATGACCTTTTTTTGACAAAAAACAGAGTGCAAAAACCTTTTTTTTATTTGCCTCTAAAAATCTTAGTGCATCTTATACTCTGAAAAATACGGTAATCATGGAGAAAGGCAACCTGTAAGTAAGGAGAAACTTCCTGACAGTAAGATCCATTAACTAATGAAACAGATTGCTTTCAAAAATTGTGGGCAGGAGGTTTTCAAGGAGAGACTGGACACCCACTTGTCTGAAATGGTATAGGGTCTCCTGCTTGAAACACAGGGTTGGACTAGAAGATCTCCAAGACCCCTTCCAATTGTGTTATTCTGTTATTGGGAGATTGGAACATCTGGGGAGGGGAGGAGAGAATCCTCCTACCTTCATTGGAAGTTCAACTGCTGTTAATCCTCCATTACAAAGACCTGAGGTTCCGGGAGATGAAGACAAGGCCATGAGAGTGTCTAGAAATGAAAAAAAACAGCAAAGGAATTATTTGTTAGCAAACATCCTAAATATCTTCTTGAGCATACAGTGCAGAAGGCTGATTTTAACCTATTTCTAGGCTAACTAGGGAACCCCTTTATGTGAGTCTGTTACAACCACAGCAACAATACATAGAAGCTCACCCTGGGTGAGGGGAAAATGGAAAGGTGTGGAAAGACCAAGGATTGGATTCAGAGGCAGCACTCTGGGCCATGACTTTATGCATTAAAGAACCACAGAGGTGGACTCTGGATGCCTCAAGCAGATCCCCTCCCACATCCAGGGAGTTGTGTTGAGTTGTTAATCAGGAATAAAAGGCCTGGCCTGGCACCAACAAAGAGACTCAGTCCAATTCTCTTTCAGATTCTCTAGCCCTAGCGCTAAGTATATTTAGCAAAACTGTTGCGGAAAATAACAGGACTTGGACTTTCCAGGATCTGGGAGAAATAGTTTTATTTGGCAGCCAAAGAAAGGTTCAGAAATAGGTTAGCAAAGGTAGCCATATGAATATCTGAACAGTGTTCTGAAGGAAAACACATATCTTTATACCTTGTAGAAAGCAGAAATATCTAACTTATTTCTGATTGGTTATACAATTATTACCTTAATGAAAGCACCTTATGACTTTGCATAGAAGCAAATAACTCTCTTGCTTCCCTTATCTGAGCGACAGGCTTCATGCAAAGAGCTCTAGTTTCATTATGACTACGTGGTTATGTGAGAACCTTAGTTGAACTTTTCTTTTTTTTTTCACGGATGGAACTTTTGCAGGGGCTCCCTATTTTTAAACTCAATGGATTAATTCTTTCTTCTTCATTTTGCACTTTTGCTTATACCTATGGATTAAAATTCTCCTTCTTTTTTTATAATGCTTGATTTGATTGATTTGATTGTTTTTTTATCTCTGTTTAAGTTTTTTTTCTTAAGCTTGGAATATAAAGATAATAAGAATGATTATAAAGTGGGTTGTAACAACAGGAGGAAAAGCAGTTACACTGCCACTTAGAGGCTGGAAGCTGGATACATTGTTTTTTCTTCTTTCTCTTTGATCACTTGAGATTCAAGGTTCTTTCAGTTTGTTTACTGACAGTGATAGTAGGAAGAGCACAAGTTGTTTATACAGGTGTCTTTTGGAAGTTCTATCACTAGCTATTGGAGGGAAGACAACATTTTGACTTGAAAGATAATAAATGAACCTGTTTGAAGTTTATTAAAATAGCCTTGAACAGTGGCAGTGTCTGCAAACTTGAAAGAATGGCTCAGCAGAAAAAGGAAACTGTAACATTGCAAATGATTATGTTTGAAATTCAAAATCTATTAGTTGTGACAGAGAGAATTGAAAAGAGATTGGAGAATATGGAATACAAAACAGAAAAATCTGATGGAGAAACTGAGGATGTTTACCAAATGAAGAAAGTGGAGGACAGAGTTCCAAAGATGGAAGAAAAAAATGAGCAGAGATAAGAAAACTGTGGATACTGACAACAAAGTGAGTGTGGTTGGTAATGGCAAGAGCAGAATATGGAAAGGGGAGATAGATGGATTGGAACTCTACCCCAGACTTCAAAGCACAAAAGAAAAGAGAGAAAAATTGACGGAGATAAAGATAGAAATCTTGACAGAAGCACTAGGGATAACCAAAGATAAGCTGATGGAAAGAACAGATGTTGGGTTTCAAGCTTTTATGAGATACGAAAGGAATAACATGTTGCCAAGAGAAGTTTATATAAGATTTATTAAGAAAGTAACTAGAACATTAATGCTACAAATGGCAAGAGATATAAGACCGTACTATTACTGAAAAGATACAGGTTGATGCAATGAAAATGTATAATAAAAAATTAAACTAAATTTAGTTTACTAGTAGTATGTATAAAATGAAGCGACAGTAGCTAGTTAAATAATGATTAATAATGATAACAATACATATAGATATATTACCTTGATAATATGAAATTTTATATAAACAACACATGGAGATTATGAGAGGAGGTTTAAAAGTTTTATATAGAATATGTTATAAAGATGTATTGTGATTGGATGATTTAGGATGATTTAATGGAATGTTATCATATAACCCTATTGTAGATTTTGAATATTATATATAAAAGGATGTAAAAACAATTATAGTCAAATTAAGGTTGAGATATAATAATTGCAATATACATGAATATAGGTGAATTTAAAATATGTGATTTGATATGAAAACCAGGTGGTGACTATGGAAGAGATGCATGGAAATACTGTAACCAACTGACACACTTTCTACAATTTGTAATGGAAGATGGGTTTTTTTACTTTGATGTTTGTTTGTCCTTGTTTAAAACCAAATAAAAATTGTTTTTTTTTAAAAAAAAAGAAGGGAATGGATAGCCAATTGCCTCAAATAGTATAAAATACTCCTCCTCAAGCAGGGGGTTGGACTAGAAGACCTCCACGCTCCCTTCCAAATCTTTTATTCTATGTTTCTATAATGTTCATCTTCCCTTATCAGATAATCAGGGAAGATGAAAGAAACACTTTTTCACAGCTGGGACTTCCCTTTTGGAATAGCCTACTGTAAAAGTGAAAAAGTATAGCCCTTTAATGGCTGTTGGAGTTCAACTCTCAGAATACCTGGCACAGCTGGCTCAGGAATTCTGGGAGTTGAAGTCCACCAGTCCTAAAAGGGCCGCAGTTCCGCACCCCTGGCCTACAACAACTGTTCTCCATCTTAGGAGTTGTAAGATATGTGGACTTCAACACACCTGGGAAATTCTGGGAGCTGAAATCCACACAACATAACATGGCCCGAAGCAAAGGCGATACTTTTTTAAATGCACACAAGACTTTAAAAACGCAGTTAAATTGAACAATGAAAACAAATTCAGGGATTAAAAGAGGGAACAGAGATTAAAAGGCATCAAAAGGAGATGGACCTGATGCTCTGATTGCCACCTGCGAAAAGGGAAGGGAGGGACGGAGGTGGGAGCTTCTTACCTGGCGCTCTCACGGAAAGGCGGCTCTGTTCCTCGTTCCAAGAGATGCGCGCAAGAAAACACCTGCTTTCTTCACAGCCCCGCGGGCTAAGCTCCCTTCGTTCCCGGCCACGCACGAGTAAACGCTTATAGCTCCTCCCCTCTCCGTCCAGCTCCTCCCATTCTCTAAAGGGCGGGGAACGCCGCTCACTGGGGGTCCCCATTGCTGCTGCTCCCCCGCCCCCGGGATGGGATGGTCAGCTGGGCAACGAGTCCATTGCTTCTTTGCCCCAGACAATAGAAGAAACAGGGGAGAGAGGGAGGGAACGACGCCCAGGGATGGGAGAAGGAAAGGGTAGGGAACAGCTAAGATAGAAGGGAATCGCCCTTTTGGAAGAAAACTGGAGTAGGCAGGAAAAGGAGGCTGCCTTATTCACTGATCCTAACAAGGCAGTCCTCAACTGACATCATATCTCCTACAATGACCAACATTCATGATTGTGCCATAACAAATAATGGCTGCCTTAGAAGTAGTCCTTGACTTAATGACCATTCGTTTAGTGGCCCTTCAAAGCTGCAACGGCCCTGGAAAAAGTGGCTTATGTCCATCACTCGCACTAAAGACTGTTGCAGAATCCCCATGGTCATGTGAGACAAATTCAGCTGCTTGACCACTGACTCATATTTATGACGGTTGCCATGTCTCAGGGTCATATGGAGCTTCTGACAATGGGGAAGCCAGATTTGTTTAACAACCCTGTTACTGTTAACAACTGCAGTGATTCATGTGTTGGAAGAAATGTCCATTTGGGTTCTGTTCCAACTGGGGAAAAAGACACTGGATTCAAGGAAGTTGCTTGGAAACAACAAAAACTGCTTTCTTTTGATATTATCCCCACTAAATGCAGAGTCAAAAGACCCCTTAATGCCTCATAAGAGAATCCCATCAATCATTCCATTCTGAATAGGAAGAAACCCTCTAAGCAAGGAAAATTTTCATATCTAACTAAAAAGGCCCAAGCTACAAAGATTTAAACGTCTATGAACTACATAAGAAAAAGTGCTATTACACAGTTCAGATAGTCCTCGCCTTACAACGGTTCATATAGCGACCGTTTGAAGTTTCAACAGCACTGAAAAAAAGTAATTTACTACCCTTTTTCACACTTAATGACCACTGCAGCATCCCCATGGTCACGTGATCAAAATTCAGGGACTTAGGAACTGAATCGCATGTATGACCGTTGTAGCTTCCAGGGGTCACGTGATCAGCTCTTGCGACCCAGCAAAATCAATGGGAAAAACCAGATTCACTCAACAACCGTGTTACTAATTCTCTTAACAACAAAAGTTTTGGGCTCACTTGTGGTCATATGTGGAGGATTACCTGCCGAAGATATCTTAGTTAAACAGCTCCAAGCCTATCAGAGTATGTTTGAAGTCTGCAGAAAGTTCCTGGCGTATTCCCCATTTCCTCCTCAAGAATTTCTCTTGCCATCTGGTTGAAAGAAGGAAGGAGATCCTTCTGGACTCAAAAGGCACTTTTGGTTTTTCCTTACCTTTCCTGCTCCAGCTGCCTTATCCAATGTGCCCATGCCTCCAATTGAACACATTGAGGTGGAGATTGTAAGCAACAACTTTATTGTATAGAAAAAGTAACACAAGGAAATCTCTCTCACAGCCTTGGTACCCCAACGTCCACTGGAGGGTTTTACATAGAATTTGCCATACAGTTAACAAGTAGGAGTCAGAAGGAATTTTCTCATCTGCCTTTAGAGCACTTCCTGCCTCTTTTACACTAACATCTTAGCCTGCCTGCATCTATGTAATATAATGCTCAGCCAAGCTATTTAAATCTAGCCTAATGTATGCAGAGAGAAACATCAACACTTTTGTAAATGTCGCTTCGGCAATGATATAGCATAGGTTTCCATGATACTTCCTATTTCCAGCACACTTCTTTCTTGAGGTATTCAAATCTCTCCTATTTGTGCCTTTTGCCCTTGTCCCATAGTACATTTGGGACTATTAGCAAACAGGCATTCATACATTTATTCTAAATTTACCTTTTAATTGAATCTCCATGGATCCTTCTATTTAGACAGGCATGGGGAACCTTGCACCTTTTACGATTTGAGTCTCAAAATGCTTGTAAGAGCAAGGAAATATGGACCATAATTTATCTCCATTTCCAGTGTGCTGGATGTCGAAAGACTTTACAGTAGGAAGGCAATAGAAACAACCACAGACCATAATTCCATCTCTAGGCCAAGGGTCTCCAAATCTGGCAACTTTAAAACCTTTGGATTTCAACTCCCAGAATTCCCCAGCAGGCATGGTAACACGTATGCCAGAGAAATTCTGGGAGTTGAAGTCCACAAGTCTTCAAATTTCCAGCTTTGGAGACCCCTAGAGTAGGTCCTGACCGATTTTGAGGTTAAGAAATTCTTTTCCTATGTTTTCCAAGGTGGGTTTCAATGAATTGGCAATTGTCAGTTAGACGGAAACACATTCTTAACATTTATGATTCTGCCTTAATAACAAATAATCAACTGCTGCTTTACAATTAGTCCTCAACTTAAATCATTTCTTCAATGACCGTTTGAAGTTACAATGGCCCTGGAAAAAAAATGATTTATGGATTTCTTCACCCAACCTTTGAAGCATCTCCGTGTCATGTGAGCAAAATTTGGACACTTGGCAACTGGCCTGTGTTTTTGATATTTGGAGTGTCCCAGGGTAATGTGATCACCATTTGAAACATTCCAATAATCAAAGTCAATGGGGAAATCAGATTCACTTAACAACCATGTTACTAACTGAACCACTGTGGCAAAATAAGTAGAAACTAGAACAAAACTCATTTAATCACTGTCTTGCTTAGCCATGGAAATGTTGGGCTTAATTGTGGTCATATGTCAAGGACCATGTATTTTCTAAAGCTAGTTCCCTAATTTCTCCAATTTACAGACTCAAAAAAGACTATATCTGAGATGTATATGATATATGATAAGCCTTTAACTACTGTATGTTATGACATTAATAGAAATCAACTACAATCAATATCTTATCTCAGAAATCAGTTAAACACAACCAATATTAGGTGGTGCAGACACAGAGCCATCCCTCCAGTTATTACGTTTGACAAAACTCTGGAGTCTCGTATTGGTTCAATATTTCATTCTCTTCCATCACTTTCTCCCAGTTAAGTGCTCACTGAAGATCCTATTTCTGGATCTGGTGTGACTTTCTCCACATGGGTGTAGTAGATCCATTGCTTGATTCCTTCCGACACAAGAGAAATATGGGTGGTCAACACCACCAGGTCTGGAGCTCACCACTTAAGATTGCAATGTTTGCTCTTAAAATATTTCACCACCTTCCCTATACGATATCTAAACGAGTATTCTGCACCCTAATGATATCTGAAGGTGTTCTCCCAAAGGTGGGTTTTTTTTTCAAAAGTCAACTGGACTTTGTTTTTCCTTGAAAACATTTCACTTCTCATTCAAGGAGAAACAGTACTGAAGAAACTTCTTGGATGAGAAGGGAAATTTCTTCAAGGAAAAAAAAGTCCAATTGCCTTTTGATAAAAGCACCTTTAGGACAACCGCAACCTGGATGACTGAGAATCTCCATAGGATGTGTTAGCTTCCAAATCCCTAGCTACCTTTGATGTTTGCATGGACAAAAGTTGATCAGTTGTATGTTATATACACTGAGAGCTTATTCACCAGAGACAAATTCCTGGTATATGCAATCACACTTGGCCAATGAGAGAATTCCATTCCCTTCCCATTTCCCTTCCCTTCCCTTTGCATTCCCTTCCTATCCCATTCCCATTTTTTATTCTATTCTATTCCATTTTTATTCTTATTGTTTCTAATCTTATTCCCTTCCGTTCCGTTCCCTTCCTATTTCTATATTCTATGCTATTTCTATTCTATTCTTATTCTTTGTTATCTTATTTACTCTAACACAAAGATCTAATATCCAAAAGTTAATTCCTAGTTATAAAAGGCAACTCTTCTTTTTAATGGAACAAGACTTTTCTGCTGCTTTGGAAGCTCTTCCCATATTCCATGCATTTCTACAGATTCTCCTGGGACACTGCTGTGGACATGAAGCACATTTTGAGAATCAATATGAACCAATTAGCGTTGTCTTTTCCTGCTGTGCATCTTCCTATGGCAACTAAGGTCACTCCAGGTTCTGAATTTCTTTCCACACTCCACACACTCATACGGCTTCTCCCGTGTGGATTCTTTTATGGACCCTGAGATTCCTGCCATCTCCGAAACTCTTTCCACAGTTGATGCATTTCTACAGATTCTCCTGGGACACTGCTGTGGACATGAAGCACATTTTGAGAATCAATATGAACCAATTAGTATCGGCTTTTCCTGCTGTGGGTCTTCTTATGGCGACTAAAGTCATTCCCGCTTCTGAATTTCTTTCCACACTCCAGACACTGATACGATTTCTCCCGTGTGGATTCTTTTATGGCGCTTAAGATTCCTTCCTTCTCTGAAACTCTTTCCACCGTCGATGCATTTAAATGGCTTCTCTCCTGTGTGGATCCTCATGTGGGAGGTAAAACTGCCATTCTGATTATAACATTTTCCACATTCCAGGCATTTATAGGGTTTCTCTCCAGAGTGAAGCCTTCTATGGATCCTGAGTGAATAATTTTGATTAAAGCTTTTTCCGCACTCATAACATGTATATGGTTTCTCTCCAGTGTGGATCCTCTTGTGGATATAAAGACAATCACGTTGTCTGAAACTCATGCCACATTCCATGCACTTATAGGGTTTCTCCCCTGTGTGAATCCTTTTATGGTTCGTCAGTTCTCTAGAGTCAATGAAGCGTTTTCCACACTCTTGGCACTGATATGGTTTCTCCCCAGTGTGGGTCCTGCTATGTAGGATATAGCCATTTTTTGTATTGAAACTCTTTCCACACGTGTGGCATTCATATGGTTTTTCCCCAGTGTGGATCCTTTTGTGGTGAGAGAGAGAACCCAAATTAGAGAAGCATTTGTCACATTCGGTGCACTTATAAGGCTTTTCACCTGTGTGGAGCATTTTATGGACAGTAAGACTACGTGGATTATTGAAGTGCTTTCCACACTCAGTGCATTGATATGGTTTATCTCCACTGTGGATTCTTCTATGTATCATTAAGTAGCTGGAATGGCTGAAGCTCTTTCCACATTCCAGGCATTTATATGGTTTCACCCCCGTGTGGGTCTTTTTGTGGGCATGCAACATATCAGAACGGGCAAAACACTTTCCACACTGCAAGCATTGAAAGGGCTTCTCCCCAGTGTGGGTCCTGCTATGTTTGATATAGCCATCTTTTCTATTGAAGCTCTTTCCACAAGTGTGGCATTCATAGGGTTTCTCCCCAGTGTGGACGTTTTTATGACGAGCGAGCGCCCCAAAATCAGTGAAGCATTTGCCACATTCGGTACACTTACAAGGCTTTTCACCTGTGTGGATCCTTTTATGGACAGTAAAACTCTGTTGATGAGTGAAGCGCTTCCCACACTCCGTGCATTGATACGGTTTTTCTCCACTGTGGATTCTTCTATGGGAAGTTAAGTGGTTGGAATAACTGAAGCTCTTTCCACATTCCAGGCATTTGTATGGTTTCTCCCCCGTGTGGATTCTGTTATGGGCAGTAAGGTGTGAAGAGCGATTGAAGCTCTTTCCACACTCCGTGCATTGAAATGGTTTTTCTTCCAAGTGAATCCTCTCATGTGACTTAAGATGACCTTTTTGATTGAAGCTCTTTCCAGAGTGCAGGCATTTATAAGGTTTCTCCCCTTTATGCATCCTATTATGTTTAGTTAACGTATCACGTCTGTTGAAGCTTTTTCCACACTCCAAGCATTCATAGGGTTTCTCCCCTGTGTGAATCCTCTTATGAGAAGTAAGGGCACCGGGGGCTTTGAAGCATTTTCCACACACTGTGCATTTATACGGCTTCTCTCCGGTGTGGACCCTCTTATGTAAACTGAAATTGCCTTCTTGTGCAAAGCTCTTTCCACACAGAGTGCAATGAAACGGCTTTCCCGCTGTGTGGATCCTTCTATGGTAAGTGAGGTCACTTGCAGAGCGGAAGTTCTTCCCACATTCCAGGCATTTACATGAATTAGTCCCAGTGGGACTTTTTTTTCGGGAATTTGCTTCATTGCTCCAAGTAAACCGTGTCCTATTCTCCCTGAGTTGATGCAACTTCTCCTCTTTGTGGACACTTTGGTGGGATGTAAGGGAGTTGCTGTTTCTGAAGGTCTTTCCACAGGTGATGCATTGATGCTGCTTCCTCTCTTCGTGGACCCTCTTATGTAAACTGAGATGATTTTTCTGCCTGAAGGTCCTTCCACAATTCAGACATTTGTGTGGATCCTCTGCTTTGTGAATCTTTTTATGCAATGTAAGAGAATGGCTTGTACTGAAGCTTTCTGCACATTCAGTACATTTGTACATTTCCCCTCCTCCTTGTATTCCTACGTGTAAAGGAGGAGGAAGAGTCCTTTTGGAGTGTTGCCTGCCTTTGTCTTGTTTCTCTCCAGCAGGGCTTTTACAACAGTCATATAATCCCAATTCATCTCTGAATATTTTCCCACACCTTGGACACACTTCTTTTTCTTGCCAATCATCTGCATCCAATAAGACATTGGTATCTGCACATGGGAAACTAGACAAATTCTCCTGCTCAACCATTAACAGGTTTTCCTCAAAACTTTGCTTTCCATACATCTTTTCTGCAACATTCTTTTTGTCTTTTGGCAAAGGTGCTGCTGCCTCTTGGCCAGAATCCTCCATCTCCCATCCGTCACCTGCTTGCAACAGAAAAAAGAAAAGTTAAAACAAACTTAGGTGTAAATGGGATCAAGCACCATTGCTGTATTTGAATAGTTATCAATATTCTTCCAAACACCCATTTGTCCAAAACATTGTGGTATGCTTGTTATTAAGTTGATATAAGATTTGATCTTTGGTACTAAATGTAAATATCTTAGGAGAATCCCTTACCTACGGAGGCCATGTTCCTCTTGTTTTCCAGCATGACCTCTTGGTATAAGGCTTTTTGCTTAGAATTCAGCAGGGCCCACTCTTCCACGGAGAAAACCACAGCTACATCCTCAAATGATACCAAATCCTGACACAGGGAGAGGACAAAAATACAACGTATTCCATGAACATTCCTAACTGTGAACACTTCCATGGATTACATGTACCATATTTTTCGGACTATAAGAGGCAAATTTTTAAAAAAGTAGGTAGATAGATAGAGGGATAGAGAGGGAGAGAAAGAAAGAGAAATACACTAGGTAGGTAGGTAGAGAGGGTAGGTAGATAGGTAAAGGGATAGGGAGAGAAATATATAGAGAGAAATACAGTAGGTAGGTAGGTAGGTAGGTAGGTAGGTAGGTAGGTAGGTAGGTAGGGAGAGGGAGAGGGAGAGAGAGAGGGGGGGGGCTTGACCTTGGATATGTTGGCCAAATCCAATACTGGGTTAATTTACCCTCTGCAGTGAGAGGATGAATCATGCCGAATGAAGGAAAGTGGGGTTCAACATTTAATTTCTATGGAAAAGTAAATCTTGGACTTTACTTTTCACCTTGGGCTTAGTATTAGTATCATTTCATAAAACCTTAGTAAGGCCACATCAGGAATACTGCATTCAGTTTTGGTCACCACGTTACAAACCTATGTTCAGGTTTTGGGAAAAAATGCAGAGAAGAGTAACTAAGATAATTGTCAATGTTTCGATATTTCAGAGGCTGCCACAAGGAAGAGAGGCTCAACTTATTTTTCAAAGCACCAGAAGGCAGGACACGAAACGATGAATGGAAAGTAATCATGGAGAAAAGCAACCCGGAATTAAGGAGAAACTTCCTGACAGTGAGAATAATTAACTAATGGAACGGTTTCCCTTCAGAGGTTGTGGACAGGAGGTTTTTTAAGGAGAGACTGGACACTCACACGTCTGAAATGGTATCGGCTGTGATGGCGAACCTATGGGACGCATGCCACAGGTGGCATGCAGAGCCATTTGTTAGGGTACGCGAGGCGTTGCCCTGTCAGCTCAAGCGTGTGCTCACTTCGGCCTTCATTTTAGGCTGTTTTTCACTCTCCGGAAGCTTCAGGAAAGCGACAGGAGGGCCTCCAGGGGGGAGCACTGGACCCTAGGAAGGGCGATAAATGGGTCCATCATGTGCCAAAAGTGGGGGGGGGAGGACACACATAGAATTATGGGTGTGGGCATACCCACGCACAACCCCCCTGTGCTCCCGCAACTTTTGGCACATGATGGGAAAAAGGTTAGCCATCACTGGTCTCCTACTGGAAACAAGGGGATGGACTAGAAGATCTCCAAGATCCCTTCCAATTCTGTTATTCTGTTATTGGGAGATTGGCACATCTGGGGAGGCAGGGGACAATCCTCCTACCTGCATTGGAAGCTCAACTGCTGTTAATCCTCCATTATAAAGAACTGAGGTTCCTGGAGATGAAGACGAGGCCATGGGAGTGTCTAAAAGTGGGGGAAAAAACAGCAAAGGAATAATTTGTTAGCAAGCATCCTAAGGATCTTCTTGAGCATGAAGTGCAGAAGGCTGATTTTAGCCCATTTCTAGGCTAACTAGGGAACCCCTTTATGTGAGTCCCTTGCAGCCACAGCAACAATGCACAGAAGTTCACCCTGGGTGAGGGGAAAGCGGAAAGGTGAGGAAGAACCAAGGATTGGATTCAGAGGCAGCTCTCTCGGCCATGAATGTATGCATTAAAGAACCACTGAGGTGAACTCTGGATGCCTCAAGCAGATCCCCTCCCATATCCAGGGAGTTGTGCTGTGAATCAGGAATAAAAGGCCTGGCCTGGCACCAACAAAGAGACTCAGTCCTATTCACTTTCAAATTCTCTATCACCTTTCCCAGATATGGGACATAGGTCTTTATTTCAGCCATTTCAAGGTAAGTATCCTGATCATCAGAATCCTGACTAAGATGCTCCTTCACTGGAGGCTGTTAAGAAAAGACTGGATAGCCAATTGTCTCAAATGGTATAAATCTCCTCAAGCAGGGGGTTGGACTAGAAGACCTTTAAAGTCCCTTCCAACTCTGTTATTCTATGTTTCTATAATGTCCACCTTATAAGTAATCAGGGAAGAGGACAGAAACACTTTTTCACAGCTGGGACATGCCGTTTGGAATAGCCTACTGTAAAAATGAAAGAGTATAGACCTTTAATGGCTGTTGGGACTTCAACTCCCAGAATACATGACAGAGATGGCTCAGGAATTCTGGGAGTTGAAGTCCACACATAAAGTTGCCCGAAGTAAAGACGATATCTTTTTTAAATACACACAAGACTAAGAACGCACTTAAATTGAACGATGACAACGAATTCAGGGATGAAAGAAACGAGGGCAAAGAGATTAAAGGGCATCACAAGGAGCCTTTACCCGATGCTCTCTCAGGAGGAGGCTCGTCCAGAGCAACTCCCCGAAACAACATCACCCGGAAGGGATCGCCCCCCTTTTCTCCCCGCCGGCTTCGCAGCCATTGAACTCCAAGCCTCCCGGATATGAAACAGAGCAGAGAAAGGAAGTGAAACGATCAGGAAGGGCCAGGAAAATAATAGTAATAATCTCCCCAAGGATAAAATGGGATCTCAGCAGCGCCCCAGATGCTTCATTTAAGGGTCACCTGTCCAAGCAGTTCCCCAGGAGGGAAGAAGGAAGGAAGGGGAAAGCGAGCTTCTTACCTGGAACTCGATAGGAAAAAGGCGGCTCTCTTCCTCGCCCGCCCCCAAGAGATGCTCGCAGTAAAAGATCCGCGATCGCCGCCGGCCACGCACGTGGATCCCCCTCCCCGGAGCGACCCCAGCCAAGTGTTTTCCTCCACGATTACCACGTGCGAAAAGGGAAGGGAGGGAGCAAGGAAGGAGGGAGCTTCTTACCTGGCGCCCTCACGGAAAGGCGGCTCTGATCCTCGTTCCAAGAGATGCACGCAGGAAACGATCCGCTTTCCTCGCAGCCCCGCCGGCTAAGCCCCCTTCCTTCCCGGCCACGCTCGTGGAAGCGCTTATAGCTCCTCCCCTCTCCGTCCTCCCATTCTCTAAAGGGCGGGGAACGCCGCTCACTGGGGGTTCCCATTATTGCCACTCCCCCCCCCCCCCGCGGGATGGGATGGGCAGCGAGTCCATTGCTTCTTTGCCCAGCCCAGACAATAGAAGAAACAGAGGAGAGAGGGAAGGAACCACCCCCAGGGATGGGAGAAGGAAAGGGAAGGGAGCAGCTAAGATAGAAGGGAATCGCCCTTTTGGAAGAAAACGAGTAGGCAGGAAAAGGCGGCTGCCTTATTCACTGATCCTAACAGGGCAGTCCTCAACTGACAAGACATCTCCTACAATGACCAACATTCATGATTATGCCATGACAAATAATGACTGCATGACAAGTAGTCCTCGACTTAACGACCATTTGTTTACTGGCCCTTCCAAGCTGCAACAGCCCTGGAAAAGGTGACTTATGTCTGTCACTCTCGTGAAAGACTGATGCAGAATCCCCATGGTCATGCGAGACAAATTCAGCTGCTTGACCACTGACTCATATTTATGACGGTTGCCATGTCTCAGGGTCATATGGAGCTTCTGACAACGGGTAGCCAGATTTGTTTAAGAACCGGGTTACTGTTAACAACTGCAGTGATTCATGTGTTGGAAGAAATGTCCATCTGGGTTCAGTTCCAAGTGGGGGAAAAGACATTGGATTCAAGGAAGTTGCTTGGAAAGGTGGTTTCATGGTGGACAGGATGACAGGCCCTGGAGATCTTGATGAAAAATGGGTAGAGATGCTGAGAGTGCCCAACTTTTATGCCCTTTCTGGGCCCTTGAATTTGAGCTTGTATTCTGATTGGTTGTTAGACTCCCATGGGGCCATGCAGGGGCAACTCCTGTAGATTGCCTTAGTCCCAAGCTTGTTTGAGACTTGCTGGATGATGTAATCTTCCCAGGTGCCATGTGGTGAGATGAGTAGAACATAATCCCATCATGTTCCCAGGGCCCTGTCTTAATCCCATCGCCCTGGAACTGAAGGGGAGGCAGGGAGCTACTTTGTCTTTAAAACATGTTTCTCCTTTTTTCATCCAGGAAAATATAATATTCTGCCTTTTTAATGTTTCTAAAATATTTCACTCTTCTAGGAGAGGGGTGGGTGCTAATTTTATACAACCTGTGTTTGAAGTGTTGAAGGGATGTGTCTGAGAGCAATACAACTTTGAGATGCAATAGACAATCATTGTTCAATCCAAAATGTCTTTCCCCAATAAAGATACAAGGGGGGGGGCAACAAAAACTGCTTTCTTTTGATATTATCCCCACTAAATGCAGTCAAAAGACCCCTTAATGCTCCATAAGAGAATCCCATCAACCATTCCACTCTGAGAAGAAAATCTCTCAGCTTGGAAATATTTAATATCTAATTAAAAAGGCCTGAGCTAGAAAGAGCCGAGGTGGCGCAGTGGTTAGGGTGCAGTACTGCAGGCCACTTCAGCTGACTGTTATCTGCAGTTCAGCAGTTCTAATCTCACCAGGCTCAAGGTTGACTCAGCCTTCCATCCTTCAGAGGTGGGTGAAATGAGGACCCAGACTGTGGGGGCGATATGCTGACTCTGTAAACCGCTTAGAGTGGGCAGAAAGCCCTATGAAGCGGTATATAAGTCTAACTGCTATTGCTATTGCTATAAGATGTAATCCCTCCATTTAAACATCTATGAACTACGTAAGAAAAAGTGCTATTACACAGTTCAGATAGTCCTCGCCTTACAGCGGTTTATATAGTGACCGTTTGAAGTTTCAACAGCACTGAAAAAAATTAACTTATGATCCTTTTTCACACTTAACGACCGTTGCAGCATCCTCATGGTCACGTGATCAAAATTCAGGGACTTGGGAACTGAATCGCATGTATGACCGTTGTAAGGTCCAGGGTCAACTGATCAGCTCTTGCGACCCAGCAAAATCAATGGGAAAAACCAGATTCACTCAACAACCGTATTACTAATTCAACAACTGCAGGGATTCGCTTAACAACGAAGGCAAGAAGTCACAAAATTCACTTTTTCAAACATCTCACTTAACAACGAAAGTTGGGGGCTCATTTGCGGTCGTAAGTGGAGGAATACCTAGAGAAGATATTTGCCTCCTATTTATACAGCTCCAAGCCTAACAGAGCATGCTTGAAGTCTGCAGAGAGAAGGTTCCTGGCGTATTCCCCATTTCCTCCTCAAGAATTGCTCTTGCCATCTGCTTGAAAGAAGGAAGGAGATCCTTCTGGACTCAAAAGGCACTTTTGGTTTTTCTTATCTTTCCTGCTCCAGCTGCCTTACCAGATGTGCCCATGCCTCTAATTGAACACATTGAGTTGGGAGTTTGTAAGCAAAAAGTTTATTGTGCAGAAAAAGTAACACAAGGAAATCTCCCTCAAAGCCTTAGTACCCCACCAACGTCCACTGGAGGGTTTTACACAACATTTGTCACAGTTTACAAGTCAGAATCAGGAGGAATTTTTCCATCTCCCTTTACAGTAATTCCTGCCTCTTTTAACTAACATCTTAACCTGCCTACATACTGGAATATGTAACAGAGCTCAGCCAAGCTATTTATTTATTAATCTATTCTAATGTGTGCACAGAGAAACCTCAACACTTTTGTAAATGTAGCTTCATCTTTCCGTGATACTTCCTATTTGCAGCATACTTCTTCTCCGAGTCTCTCCTCTTTGGCCCTTTTGCCTTCTCCCATTGTACATTTGGGGTTCTGGTTTAGCAAGCTGAAGCATTTATGCTGTTCTCCCCAATACTGCCAGTTAATCAACACATTCTTAACATGCATGATTCTGCCTTAATAATAAATTGAAGGGAATAATAATAACGACAACAACAGCAACAACAACAACAACAAAAGGTAAAATTAGTGGAACATAATAGTAGAATCAGTAGAATTCGTTTAACTTGCCGTTTTGCTTTTCTAAGACTTCTTTGCTAAGGACTGGAATTGCCTTTGCTATTTGTTTTACCAGTGATCCAACTTCTGTTATCTTGTTTTTTTGTACAACTCAGTGCCTGGTGCATATCTCAAGAAGTGGGATATGTCAAGGCTTTGCAAGGTTACGTTGGGATAATACCTGTGTTGCTAAGCACCAAGCCCCTCTCTTCCTTGCTCCACGGACAATGCAGGGCTCCAAGGAAGGGATGGGCTAGGAGGCCAGAATTGGGTACTAAGCTGATATCTATGAAGGTATAAAAGGACACCATACTTTTCCCAAAGTGTGGCCTTTCACTGCATGCTCTTTGTCTGTATGCAACGGAATGGTCTACCCAGCTCTTCTTTATACAAATAAAAGCTGTTACTTTTTCCAAGTTCTTTTTGGGCCTCACTCTTTGGCATTCAGGTGACTCAAGTACATTTTGGGACCTTACAAAATAATCAATTGCTGCTTTACAATTAGTCGTCAACTTACAATCATTTGTTCAGTGAGCGTTCGAACTTACAACAGCACTGAAAAAAAAGATTTATGAATTTTTTCAAACAACCGTTGCAGCATCCCTGTGTCATGTGATCAAAAGTTAGGGACTTTGGAACTGGCCTGTAATTTTGATAGTTGAAGTCATGTAATCACCGTTTGAAACTTTTCCTTAAGCAAAGTCAATGGGGAAACCACATCTACTTAGCAAACATGTTACTTATTTAACTACTGTGGCAAGACAAGTTGTAAAATGGCACAAAACTCACTTAACAACTGTCTTGCTTAGCCATGGAAAACTTGGGCTTAATTGTGGTTGTAACTCAAATGCCATCTGTTTTTTCTAAAGCTTCCCTAAATTGTCCAATTCCCTAAATTGTCCAATTTACCGACCAAAGAGTCTATATCTGAGATGGGCATGCTAAGCCTTTAACCACTGTATAAACTACACCATTAATAAAAATCAAGCACAATCAATATCGTATCTCAGACTAGAAATCAGTTAAACACACTCAATGTTAGGTGGTGCAAACACAGCGCAATCCCTCAGGTTATTACTTTTAACAAAACTCTGGAGTCTCATGTTGGTTCTTTAGTTCATTCTCCTCCATCACTTTCTCCATGCATCTCTACAGATTCTCCTGGGACACTTCTATGGACATGAAGGAAATTTTGAGAATCAATACTAAGCAATTAGCATTGTCTTTTCATACTGTGTGTTTTCTTATGGTGACTAAAGTCATTCCAGGTTCTGGATTTCTTACCAGACTCCAAACACTCATACGGCTTCTCCTGTGTGGATTCTTTTATGGAGCTTAAGATTCCAGCAATTTCTGAAACTCTTTCCACAGTCGATGCATTTAAACGGCTTCTCTCCTGTGTGGATCCTCATGTGGGAGGTAAGGTGACCACTCTGTCTATAACATTTTCCACACTCCAGGCATTTATAGGGTTTCTCCCCTGAGTGGATCCTCATGTGAGAGGTAAGGTTGCCACTCTCTCTATAACACTTTCCACACTCCAGGCATTTATAGGGTTTCTCCCCTGTGTGGATCCTCATGTGGGAGGTAAGCTTGCCACTCTCTCTATAACACTTTCCGCAGTCATGACATGTATATGGTTTCTCCCCCGTGTGGATTCTCTTGTGGCTACAAAGGTAACCAATTCTTCTGAAACTCATGCCACACTCCATGCACTTATAGGGTTTCTCCCCTGTGTGAATCCTTTTATGGATCGTCAGTTGTCCAGAATCACTGAAGAGTTTTCCACACTCTTGGCACTGATATGGTTTCTCCCCAGTGTGGGTCCTGCTATGTAGGATATAGCCATTTTTTGTATTGAAACTCTTTGCACATGTGTGACATTCATATGGTTTCTCCCCAGTGTGGAGTCTTTTGTGAACAGAGAGATTCCACTGTCGACTAAAGCATTTGCCACATTCGGTGCACTTATAAGGCTTTTCACCTGTGTGGGTCATTTTATGGAGAATAAGGGAACCTGTTTGACTGAAGCGCTTCCCACACTCAGTGCATTGATATGGTTTCTCTCCAGTGTGGATTCTTCTATGGGAAGTTAAGTGGCTGGAATTACAGAAGCTTTTTCCACACTCCATGCATTTGTATGGTTTCTCCCCTGTGTGGGTCTTGCTATGTACAATATAGGTATTTTTTGTATTGAAGCTCTTTCCACACGTATGGCATTCGTATGGTTTCTCCCCAGTGTGGAGCCGTTTGTGGCGAAAGAGAGTCCCCAAATCAGTGAAGCATTTGCCACATTCGATGCACTTATAAGGCTTTTCACCTGTGTGGATCCTTTTATGGACAGTAAGATTCTGTTGATTTTTGAAGCGCTTCCCACACTCAGCGCATTGATGTGGTTTCTCTCCACTATGGATTCTCCTATGGGAATTTAAGTTGCTGGAATCACTGAAGCTCTTTCCACACTCCATGCATTTGTATGGTTTCTCCCCTATGTGGGTCCATTCATGGGCAAGCAAGCTATCAGACCGTGCAAAACACTTTCCACACTGCAGGCATTGAAAGGGTTTCTCTCCAGTGTGGGTCCTGGTATGTATGATATAGCTATATTTTCTACTAAAGTTCTTTCCACAAGTGTGGCATTCATATGGTTTCTCCCCAGTGTGGAGCCTTTTGTGATAAGAGAGAGCCCCCAAACCAGTGAAGCATTTGTTGCACTCGGCGCACTTGTAAGGCTTTTCACCTGTGTGGATTCTTTTATGGACAGTAAGAATCTTTTGATTATTGAAGCGTTTCCCACACTCAGTGCATTGATACGGTTTCTCTCCACTGTGGATTCTTCTATGAGAAGTTAAGTGGCTGGAATAATCAAAGCTTTTTCCACATTCCAGGCATTTGTATGGTTTCTCCCCCATGTGGGTCTGTTCGTGGGCATGCAAGCTATCAGAACGGACAAAACACATTCCACACTGCAGGCATTGAAAGGGCTTCTTTCCTGTGTGAATCCTATTATGACAAGTAAGAGCACCAGGGGCTTTGAAGCCTTTCCCACATTCTGTGCATTTATACGGCTTCTCTCCGATGTGGATCCTCTTATGCAAATTGAGGTTGCCTTTTTGTGCAAAGCTCTTTCCGCACACAGTGCAATGATACGGCTTTTCCCGTGTATGGATCCTATTGTGGTAAGTGAGGTTACTTGCAGAGCGGAAGCTCTTCCCACATTCCAGGCATTTACATGATTTCTTCTCAGTGGGATTTTTTTCCCGGCAATTCAGTTCATTGCTCTGAGTAAACCTTATTCTACCCTCCCTGAGTTGATGTAATTTCTCTCCTCTGTGGACGTTTTGGTGGGAAGTAAAGGAAGTGCTGTTTCCGAAGGTCTTTGCCCCAGTAATGCATTGATGCTGCTTCCTCTCTTCGTGGACCCTCTTATGTGAATTGAGATGGTGTTTCTGCCTGAAGGTCCTTTCACAATCCAGACATTTGTGTAGATCCTTTGCTTTGTGAATCTTTTTGTGCAATGCAAGAGAAAGGCTTGTACTGAAGCTTTCTGCACACTCCGTACATTTGTACATTTCCCCTCCTTCTTGTATTCTTTCATGTAAAGGAGGCGGAAGGGTCCTTCCAGAGTGTTGCCTGCTTTCATCTTGTTTCTCTCCTGCAGAGCTTTCACAACAGTCACATAATTCCGATCTATCTTGAAGTAGTTTCCTACACCTTGGACACACTTCTTTTTCATGGCAATTATCTGTGTCCAATAAGACATTGGTATCTGGACAAGATAAACTAGAGCAATTCTCTAGCTTAACCATTAACAGGTTTACCTCACAACTTTGCTTTCCATACATCTTTTCTGCAACATCCTTTTTGTCTTTTGGCAAAGGTGCTGCTGTCTCTTGACCAGAATCCTCCATCTGCCATCCGTCACCTGCTTGCAACAGAAAAGGACAAGTTAATAGAAACTTAGGTGCAAAAGAGATAAAGCACCACTGCTGTATTTGAACATTATCAATATTCTTCCAAATTCCCATTTGTTCAAAACAGGATGCTATGCTTGCTATTAATGTTGGAAACAAGAGTTGTATTATTTTTACAGAATTGTTAGAAGACATTTTGGCCTGTGATGAAGCTACATTGAATATGTTTTTAATCTCATGAGCTAGGCTGAAGCTTGAGAATTGTATGTAGAAACTTCTATGCTAGAAATCAGCCATAACCAGAATTTACTGATATGATAGTTACTCTAGAGACAACTTATAGGAACTAGGACCACAAAAGGAAATGTGTAAATAAGGGCAGGGGGAGATAGAATTAGAGTCGTGGGAGATGTAATCAGGTTGTGACACCATTATTACAAAGCCAGTGAAGAAGAGGTGTAAGATAAATTTGCAATAGTACTAGAAAATGTAAGGCAAAAGTATTGATGATTTAGGGTGTGTCCACTGTACCTGAGTGTGTGTGGTCTTTGCAAAGTAAGGAAGAAAATTACCAGTGTTTTCTCTTGGAGGTTTTGGCTGCTGATTGCTTATTTCCAAATGAGACAACAAATCCCACATTAAGTTGATGTAAGATTTGACCTTTGGCTACTAAATGTAAATATCTTAAGAGAATCGCTTACCTAAGGAGGCCATGTTCCTCTTGATTTCCAGCATGACCTCTTGGTATAAGGCTTTTTGCTTAGAATCCAGCAGGGCCCACTCCTCCATGGAGAAAAACACAGCGACATCCTCATATGATACCAAATCCTGACACAGGGCGAGGGAAAAAATACAACATATTCCATGAACATTCCTAACAATGAACACATCAATGAATTAATTACATGCGAATCTTCATCTTAATGAGCAAACTGCAGAGTTTCCAAGTTGGGCAAAGGAGCCTGTTAGGATATTGAATTTAGTAGCTGGAACAGTAAACTCTACAATAGGCCCCAACACAATTGCGATTGATTAGTTAGAGAGTGCTGACTCATGCATGATGCAATCTATCTAACCTATGATTGGTTGCTGTAAGTATAAAGGGGGCATTTCCTTATTTCCTTCTGTGTCTTCTTCATAATGTTCTAGATTTATCTCATGATGTTCCTGACTATCTTCTGTTCTTCCTTCTCTGGATGATTACAAAAATTGCTGTAAATTGGTAGGTTAAATATATTTATATTTATATAAAAGTCTACAAATCTGTGTCAGTATCTTCAACTTCATCTGAACAGCTACTGTGCAGTTTCTTGACAGAACATCTCCTCTGGAGAACTTTTCTCAAAATAAAGTGTCTCTGGCTAGAGATTGAATTGAATTGAATAATTGAATTGAATTGAATAAGTTTATTTATAGGCCTCCCTTTTCCCTGAGGGGACTCAGGGCGGCTAACAACTTATAGGGGAGGGGGATACAGACAATAACATATAACATAACACATAATTAAAAGTAAACAACATTCATTCAACATTCGGGTGGGGGCGGATCAAATCTTTACCCCCAGGCCTGGCAGGATAGCCAGTTCTTGAGGGCTGCGCGGAAGGTCTGAAGGGTGGTGAGGGTACGAATCTCCACGGGGAGATCGTTCCAGAGGGTCGGAGCTGCCACTGAAAAGGCTCTCCTCCGCGTAGTAGCCAGCCGGCACTGGCTGGCAGATGGCACTCGGAGGAGGCCTAATCTATGAGATCTAATCGGTCTCGAGGAGGTAATTGGCAGGAGGCGGTCTCCCAAGTACCCAGATCCACTACCATGAAGAGATTCATCTAGTTAATGTTTTATTGGTTTGGATGATTCTACAGGAGCAGCAACCCCATATTCCTTTTTTTGTCCATTGATGGGCTTGACCTTGGATATGTTGGCTAAATCCAATACTCTGTTGATTTTACCCATTGTGGTGAGAGGATGAATCATGCCAAATCAAGGAAAATGGGGTTCAGCGTTTAATTTCTGTGCAAAAGTAAACCTTGGATTTTACTTTTCACCTTGGGCTTAGTATTAGTATCATTTCATAAAATCTCAGTAAGACCACACCTGGGATACTCATTGGGTTTTGGTGGCATTACAAAAAAGATATTAAGATTTTAGAAAAAGTGCAGAGAAGAACAACTAATAATTCAAGTCCTGAGGACTGAAACATATAAAACGATTGCAGGAACTGGATATGGCTAGTCTAGAGAAAATAAGGATTAGTGGAGTCATGACAGCTGTGTTTCAATATTTAAGGTGCTGCCACAAAGCACCAGAAGGCAGGAGAAAAAACAGTGGATGGAAACTAATCATGGAGAAAAGCAACCTGGAATTAAGGAGAAACTTCCTGACAGTGAGAACAATTAACTAATGGAACAGTTTGCCTTCAGAAGTTGTGGACAGGAGGTTTTTAAGGGGAGACTGGACATGTCTGAAATGATGTAGGATCTCCTACTTGAAACAAGGGGATGGACTAGAGGATCTCTAAGATCCCTTCCAATTTTGTTATTCTGTTATTGGGAGATTGGCACATCTGGGGAGGGGAGGGGAGGCTCCTCCTACCTGCATTGGAAGTTCAACCGCTGTTAATCCTGCATTATAAAGAACTGAGGTTCCTGGAGATGAAGATGAGGCCATGAGAGTGTCTAAAAGTGGGGAAAAAACAGCAAAGGAATAATTTGCTAACAAGCATCCTAAGGATTTTCTTGAGCATACAGTGCAGAGGCTGATTTTAGCCTATTTCTAGGCTAACTAGGGAACCCCTTTATGTGAGTCCCTTGCAGCCACAGCAACAATGCACAGAAGTTCACCCTGGGTGAGGGGAAAATGGAAAGATGAGGAAGAACCAAGGATTGGATTCAGAGGCAGCTCTCTCGGCCATGAATGTATGCATTAAAGAACCACAGAGGTGGACTCTGGATGCCTCAAGCAGATCTCCTCCCATATCCAGGGAGTTGTGCTGAGTTGTTAATCAGGAATAAAAGGCCTCCCCAGGCACCAACAAAGAGACTCAGTCCTATTCACTTTCAAATTCTCTATCACCTTTCCCAGATACGGGACATAGGTCTTTATTTCAGCTATTTCAAGGTAAGAATCTTGATCACCAGAATCTTAACTGAGATGCTCCTTCACTGGAGGCTGTTAAGAAGAGACTGGATAGCCAATTGTCTCAAATGGTATAAAATACTCCTCCTCAAACAGGGGGTTGGACTAGAAGACCTCCAAAGTCCCTTCCAACTCTGTTATTCTGTTTCTATAATGTCCACCTTCCCTTATAAGATAATCAGGGAAGAGGACAGAAACACTTTTTCACAGCTGGGACATGCCGTTTGGAATAGCCTACTGTAAAAATGAAAGAATATAGTCCTTTTATGGCTCTTGGACTTCAACTCCCAGAACACCTGACACACCTAGCTCAGGAATTCTGGGAGTTGAAGTCCACCAGTCCTAAAAGGCCCCAGTTCCCCACAGCTAGCCTACAGCAAGGTTGCTCAGTTTTGGGCGCTGTAAGATATGTGGACTTCAACACACATGGGAAATTCTGGGAGACCACACCTCATAATGTGGCCCGAAGGAAAGGCGATACCTTTTTAAAAGCACACAAGACTAAAAACGCAGTTAAATTGAACAATGAACACGAACTCAGGGATGAAAGAAACGAGGGCAAAGAGATTAAAGGGCATCAGAAGGAGTCTTTACCCGATGCTCTCTCCGAAGACGGCTCGTCCAGAGCAACTCCCCGAAACAACAGCACCTGGGAGGGACCACCCCCTTTTCTGCCCGCCTGTTCCCCAACCATTGAATTCCAGGCCTACAGGATCTAAAACAAAGCATAGAAAAGCAAGTGACGGGAAACGATCAGGAAGGGCCAGGAAAATAATAATAATCTCCCCAAGGAAAAAGTGGGATCTTAATAGCGCCTCAGAAACTTCTATTAAGGGTCACTTGTCCAAGCAGTTCCCCAGGTGAGACGGACGGAAGGAAGGAAGGAGCGTCTTATCTGGAACTCGATAGGAAAAAGGCGGCTCTCTTCCTCGCCCGCCCCCAAGAGATGCTCGCAGTAAAAGATCCGCGATCGCCGCCGGCCACGCACGTGGATCCCCCTCCCCGGAGCGACCCCAGCCAAGTGTTTTCCTCCACGATTACCACGTGCGAAAAGGGAAGGGAGGGAGCAAGGAAGGAGGGAGCTTCTTACCTGGCGCCCTCACGGAAAGGCGGCTCTGATCCTCGTTCCAAGAGATGCACGCAGGAAAAGATCCGCTTTCCTCGCAGCCCCGCCGGCTAAGCCCCCTTCCTTCCCGGCCACGCACGTGGATCCAGCTCCCTGAACCACCCCAGCCAAAACTTTCCAGAGCCTAAGCTGGAAACGCTTATAGCTCCTCCCCTCTCCGTCCAGCTCCTCCCATTCTCTAAAGGGCGGGGAGCACCGCCCACTCGGGGGTCCCCATGGCTGCCGCTTCTCCCCCCCCCCCGGATGGGATGGTCAGCTGGGCAGCGAGTCCATTGTTTCTTTGCTCCAGGCAATCAGAGAAACAGAGGAGGGAGGGAGGGAACGACGCCCAGAGATGGGAGAAGGGAAGGGGGAGCAGCAAACTTAGGGGGAATCGCCCTTTTGGAAGAAAACTGGAGTAGGCAGGAAAAGGAGGCTGCCTTATTCACTGATCTTAACAGGGCAGTCCTCAACTGACAACACATCTCCTACAATGACCAACATTCATGATTGTGCCATAACAAATCATCAATGGCTGCCATGCAAGTAGTCCTCGACTTAACGACCATTCATTTAGTGGCCCTTCAAAGCTACAAAATGCTAGTACAGTACAGGTAGTCCTCACCTTACCACAATTCATATAGTGACCGTTTGAAGTTTCAACAGCACTGAAAAAAAGTAAGTTATGACACTTTTTCACACTTAACGACCGTTGCAGCATCCCCATGGTCACGTGATCAAAATTGAGGGACTTGGGAACTGAATCGCATTTATGACCGTTGTAGGGTCCAGGGGTCACGTGATCAGCTCTTGCGACCCAGCAAAATCAATGGGAAAAAACAGATTCACTCAACAACCCTGTTACTAATTCAACAACTGCAGGGATTTGCTCAACAACAGGGGCAAGAAAGGTCACAAAATGGAGCAAAATTCACTTTTTCAAACATTTCACTTAAGAACGAAAGTTGGGGGCTCATTTGCGGTCGTAAGTGGAGGACTACCTGGAGAAGATATTTGCCTCCTATTTATACAGCTCCAAGCCTATCAGAGCATGCTTGAAGTCTGCAGAGGTTCCTGGCGTATTCCCCAATTCCTCCTCAAGAATTGTTCTTGCCATCTGCTTGAAAGAAGGAAAGAGATCCTTCTGGACTCAAATGGACTTTTGGTTTTTCTTTACCTTTCCTGCTCCAGCTGCCTTACCAGATGTGCCCATGCCTCCAATTGAACACAATGAGTTGGGAGTTTGTAAGCAAAACGTTTATTGTGCAGAAAAAATAACATAAGGAAATCTCTTTCAAAGCCTTTGTACCCCACCAACGTCCACTGGAGGGTTTTACACAGCATTTGCCACAGTTTACAAGTCAGAATCAGGAGGAATTTTCTCATCTGCCTTTACTGTCCTTCCTGCCTGTTTTACACTAAAATCTTAATCTGCTCGCATCTATGTAATACAATGCTCAGCCAAGCTATTTAAATCTAACCTAATGTATGCAGAGAGAAACGTCAACACTTTTGTAAATGTCGCTTCGGCAATGATATAGCATAGGTTTCCATGATACTTCCTATTTCCAGCACACTTCTTTCTTGAGGTCTTCAAATCTCTCCTATTTGTGCCTTTTGCCTTGTCCCATAGTACATTTGGGCCTCTGGATTAGCAAGTTGAGGCATTTATGTTTTTATTCTAAGTTGAACCTCTTAATTAAATCTCCATGGATCCTTCTATTTAGGCCAGGGATGGAGAACCTTGGCCCGTTTATGATTTGAGTCTCAAAATGCTTGTAATCCTTTTTTTGAAGAGCAAGGAAATATGGACCATAGTTATTCTCCATTTCCAGTGTGCTGGACCTCGAAATACTTTATAGTAGGAAGGCAATAGAAACAAGCACAGACCATAATTCCATCATTAGTGCAAGGGTCTCCAAACCTGGCAACTACTTTTAGATATCAACTCCCAGAATTCCCCAGCAGGCATGGTAACACGTATGTCAGAGGAATTCTGGGAGTTGAACTCCACAAATCTTGAAATTGCCAGCTTTGGAGATCCCTAGTGTAGGTCCTGACCGATTTTGCTGTTAAGAAATTCCTTCCTTGGGTTTTCCAAGGTGGGTTTCAATGAATTGGCAATTGTCAATTAGATGGAAACAACACATTCTTAACATTTATGATTCTGCCTTAATAATAAATAACCATGTTACTAACTGAATAACTGTGGCAAGTTGTAAAATGGCACAAAACTCACTTAACAAATGTCTTGTTTAGCCATGGAAATTTTGGGCTTAATTGTGGTCATAAGTCAAGGATTGCCTGTATTTTCTAAAGCTAGTTCCCTAATTTGACCAATTTACCGACCCAAAAAAGAATATATCTGAGATGTATAAACTAAGCCTTTAACTACTGTATAAGTTAGGGCATTAATAGAAATCAACCCCAATCAATATCTTATCTCAGAAATCAGTTAAACGCAAAGAATGTTAGGTGGTACAGACATAGCAACATCCCTCCAGTTATTACTTTTGACAAAACATTTCGGTCTCGTATTGGTTCAATATTTCATTCTCCTCCGTCACTTTCTCCCAGCGAAGTGCTCACTGAAAATCCTATTTCTCTTTGATCTGGCGTGATTTTCTCCACAGGGGTATAGTAGATCCACTGCTTGATACCTTCCAATGAGGGAAATTAGGTGCTCAACACCACCAGGTCTGGAGCTCACCACTTAGATTACAATGTTTGCTCTTAAAATATTTCACCACCTTCCCTATACAATATCTAAGCGACAATTCTGAACCCTAATGACGTCTGAAGATGTTCTCGCAAAGGTGGTTTATTAAAAAGTCAACTGGACTTTGAAAACGTTTCATTTTTCATTCAAGAAGAAACAAATGAGGAAATTTATTGGATGAGCAGGGAAATCTCTTCAAGGAAAAAAAAAGTCCAGCCACCTTTTGATAAAAGCACCTTTTGGACAACCGCAACCTGGATGACTGAGAATCTCCATAGATATCTGGATGTGTTTTACCCTACTTACCTTTGCTATTTGCAGTCACAAAAGTTGATCAGTTGTTGCATGTTATGTACATACATAACAGAGACAAATTCCTGGTATGTGCAATCACACTTGGCCAATGAGAAAATTCCATTCCCATTCCCTTCCCTTTGCATTCCCTTCCCCTCCTATCCCATTCCCATTTTTTATTCTATTCTATTCCATTTCTATTCAATTCAAATCTTATTCTTATTCTTTCTAATCTTATTTACTCTAGTCTAGCACAAAGATCTAATATCCAAAAGTTAATTCCAAGTTATACAAGGCAACTCTTCTTTATAATGGATGAAGAAGGTTATGGTACTTCGGAAGCCCTTCCTATACCCATGCATGTCTACAGATTCTACTGGGAAACCTCTGTGGGCATGAAACACATTTTAAGAACCAACACAAACCAATTAGCGTTGTCTTTTCCTGCTGTGTGACTTCTTATGGTGACTAAAGTCACTCCCGCTTCTGAATTTCTTTCTACACTCCAGACACTGATACGGCTTCTCCCCTGTGTGGATTCTTTTATGGAGCTTAAGATTCCTACCGTCTCTGAAACTCTTTCCACAGCTGATGCATTTAAAAGGCTTCTCTCCTGTGTGGATCCTCATGTGGGAGGTAAGACTGCCAATCTCATTATAACATTTTTCACACTACAGGCATTTATAGGGTTTCTACCCTGATTGAAGCCTTCTATGGCTCTGAAGTGAATGACTTTGATTAAAGCTTTTTCCGCACTCACAATATGTATATGATTTCTCCCCAGTGTGGATTCTCTTGTGGATACCAAGGCAACCACTTCTTCTGAAACTCATGCCACATTCCATGCATATATAAGGTTTCTCCCCAGTGTGAACCATTTTATGGATCGTCAGTTCTCTAGAATCAATGAAGAGTTTTCCACACTCTTGGCACTGATATAGTTTCTCCCCAGTGTGGGTTCTGCTATGTAGGATATACCTTTTTTTTCATTGAAGCTCTTTCCACATGTATGGCATTCATATGGTTTTTCCCCAGTGTGGAGCCTTTTGTGGCGAGAGAGAGAACACAAAACAGTGAAACATTTGCCACATTCGGTACACTTGTAAGGCTTTTCACCTGTGTGGGTCCTTTTATGGACAGAAAGAGTACGTGGATTATTGAAGCACTTCCCACACTCGGTGCATTGATAGGGTTTCTCTCCACTGTGGATTTTTCTATGGGAACTTAAGTGGTTGGATTTACGGAAGCTCTTTCCACACTCCAGGCATTTGTATGGTTTCTCCCCTGTGTGGGTCCGTTCATGGGCATGAAAGACGTCAGAACGGGCAAAGCGCTTTCCACACTGCAGGCATTGAAAAGGCTTCTCCCCTGTGTGGATTCTCTGATGAGCATTAAGGTTCCCAGAACAATGGAAACTCTTTCCACATTCCGTGCATTGAAATGGTTTTTCCCCTGTGTGAATCCTCTCGTGTGACTTAAGATGACCTTTTTGACTGAAGCTCTTTCCACAGTGCAGGCATTTATAAGGTTTGTCCCCTTTATGCACCCTATTATGTAAGGTTAGAGTAGCATGTCTGTTGAAGCTTTTTCCACACTTCAAGCATTCATAGGGTTTCTCCCCTGTGTGAATCCTCTTATGGGAAGTAAGGTCACTGGAGGTCCTGAAGCATTTTCTACACTCTGTGCATTTATACGGCTTCTCTCCAGTGTGGATCCTCTTATGTAAATTGAAGTTTCCTTTTTGGGTGAAGCTCTTTCCGCACACAGCGCAATGATATGGCTTTTCCCCTGTATGGATCCTATTATGGTAAGTGAGGTTACTTGCACAGCGGAAGCTCTTCCCACATTCCAGGCACTTACATGAATTATTCCCACTGGGGGTTTTTTTCTGGGAATTTGGTTCCTTGCTCTGAGTAAACTTTGTTTTGCCCTCTCTGAGTTGATGTAATGTCTCCCCTCTGTAGACGCTTTGGTGGGAAGTAAGGGAGGTGCTGTTTCCGAAGGTCTTTCCCCCAGTAATGCATTGATGCTGCTTCCTCTCTTTGTGGACCCTCTTATGTGAATTGAGATTATTTTTCTGCCTGAAGATCCTTCCACAATCCAGACATTTGTGTAGATCGTCTGCTTTGTGAATCTTTTTATGCAATGCAAGAGAAAGGTTTGTACTGAATCTTTCTCCACATTCCATACATTTGTCCATTTTCCTTCCTTCTTGTATTCTTTCATGTAAAGGAGGCAGAAGGGCCCTTCCAGAATGTTGCCTGCTTTCATCTTGTTTCTCTCCAGCAGGGCTTTCACAACAGTCACAAAATCCCAATCCATCTCGAAGTGTTTTCCTACACCTTGAACACACTTCTTTTTCTTGGCAATCATCTGTGTCCAATAAGACATTGGTATCTGCCCAAGGGAAACCAGAGCAATTCTCCAGTTCAACCATTAACAGGTTTTCTTCAGAACTTTGCCTTCCATACATGTTTTCTGCAACTTCCTCTTTGTGTTTTGGCAATGGTGCTGCTGCCTCTTGGCCACAATCCTCCATCTCCCATCCATCACATGCTTGCAATAGAAAAATAAATATTAATACAAAGTTAGGTGCAAAAGGGATCAACACCATTGCTGTATATCAAACTTGCTCCAAACTCCCATTTGTTCAAAACAAGATGCTTTGCTTGTTATTAATGTGGGAAACAGAGTTGTATTGTTTTTACAGAATTGAAAAAATCATGTTTGCCTGTGAACGAAATACGTTGCATATGTTTCTAATCTCATGAGCTAGGCTGAAGCTTGAGAATTGTATGTAGGAGCTAGGATCTGAGGCCTCTGCTATGCTAGAAACCAGCCATAACCAGAATTTACAGATATGATAGGAACTAGGATCACAAAAGGAAATTTGTAAATATGGGGAGGGGGAAAATTAGAGTAGTGGGAGATGTAATCAGGGGTAGAGATAATGTATTCACTTTGGACACTTTGGATAGGTTGTGACATCATTATTTCAAAGCCAGTGAAGAAGAGGTGGAAGGTAAATTTGTAATAGTACTAGAGAATATAAGGCAAAAGAATTGGTGATTTAGAGTGATTTTTTTGGAGTATAAGATGCATCTTTTTTCCTCTAAAAAGAGGCTGAAAATCTGGGTGCGTCTTATACACTGAATGCATTTTTTCCTCCCGAAACCCCTCCCCTTCACCAAAATGGCATTGCGTAGCTTTATGGAGGCTTTCAGAGATCTCCTGGGGGCTGGGGAGGACAGAAATCAGCAAAAAATGGGCCGTTTCCCTCACCATCAAGCCCCCAGCAACACTATAAGCCTCCATAAGGTTATGCATGCATTTTTTTGACCAAAAAAATGGGCTGTTTTTGCCCCCCCCAACACCCCTGAAGCACTCTGCAAGCGCCCCCCCCCAAGGCTATTCATGGTTTTTATTAAAAAAAGGGTCCATTTTCGCGAAAAACAGGCTGTTTCGGGGAGGTTTGCAGAGTGCAAAACCTTTTTTTCCCCCCTTTCGGAAAGCTCTTTAGTTAGAGTGGTTGATGAGTTTTAGGTGCTACAGGTTGTCAGCGATTTCCTTCTCCAGCACATGGCTAAGTAAACCTGGAAACATCTACCTAACTACCTACTCTCTCTCTCTCCCTACCTACCTACTGTATTTCTCTCTCTTTCTCTCCCTCTCTATCCCTCTATCTACCTACCTACTTTTTTAAAAAAATTGCCTCTTCAAAACCTGGGTGCGTCTTATACTTTGATGCGTCTTATACTTCGGTGCATCTTGTACTCTGAAAAATACGGTATGCCCATTGAACAAAGATAGGAAGAAAATTACCATTGTTTTCTCTTGGAGGTTTCGGCTGCTCATTGCTTATTTCCCAATGAGACAATGAATCCCACATTAAGTTGATGTAAGATTTGACCTTTGGCTACTAAATCTAAATACCTTAAGAGAATCCCTTACCTAAGGAGGCCATGTTCCTCTTGATTTCCAGCATGACCTCTTGGTATAAGGCTTTTTGCTCAAAATCCAGCAGGGCCCACTCCTCCACGGAGAAAAACACAGCTACATCCTCAAACGATACCAAATCCTGACACAGGGCGAGGGAAAAAACACAATGTATTCCATGAACATTCCCAACAATGAACACCTCAATGAATTAATTACATGTGAGTCTTCTTAATGAACAAACTGCAGTTTCCAAGTTGGGCAAAGGAGCCTGTTAGGATATTGAATTTAGTAGCTGGAACAGTAAAGTCTACAATAGGCCCTAATACAATTCTGATTAAGAGAGTGCTGACTCTTGCATGATGGAATCTAAGCTATGATTGGTTGCTTTAAGAATATACAGGGTGTTCCCCTTTTTCCCTCCTTTTTTTCTTTCTGTGTGTTCTGTAGAATGTGTTAGATTTACCTCATGATGTTCTTGACTATCTTATGTTCTCCCTTCTCTAGATGATTACAAAGATTGCTGTAAATTAGTCGGTTAAATATATTTATATAAAAGTCTCCAGATAACTTTTCCCAGATGAGATAATTCAAGTCCTAAGGACTACAACATATGAAAAACAATTGCAGGAACTGGATATGGCCGGTCTAGAGAAAATAAGGACTACATGACAGCTGTATTTCAATATTTGAGGGGCTGCCACAAAGCACCTGAAGGTAGGACAAGAAAGAATAGATGGAAACTAATTGTGGAGAAAGGCAACCTGGAAGTAAGGAGAAACTTCCTGAAAATGAGAACAATAAACAAATGGAATAGTTTGCCTTCAGAAGTTGTGGGCAAGAAGGTTTTTAAGGAGAGACTGGACCCCTGCATGTCTGAAATGGTATAGGGTCTCCTGCTTGAAACAAGGGGATGGACTAGAATAGTGATTGTGAACCTTTCTTTTATGGCGTGCCAAAATTGCATGTGCTATCGTGCGTGCATATCAATTCAATTATCTCTGCTCATCTGCCCATGAGCACACTACATCCACGCATGAACCCTCCCCAGGCTCCAGAGACTTTACTAAAGCCTGGGAAGGGCGAAAAACTGCCAAACGCCCAACTGGAAGTTCGGGAACAAACTTCCAGTTTGCCCGTTGTGGCAATTTTTCGCCCTCCCCAGGCTCCAGAGGCTTTCCTGAAGCCTGAGGAGGATGAAAACGGCCTCTCCCATCACTCTGGAAGAGCAAAAATCAGCTGGCATGCCAGAGCTTATGGTTGGCATGCCAACAAATATGGCTCCTTGTGCCACCTGTGGCATGTGTGCCATAGCTTTGCCGTCACATGACTAGATCTCCAACATCCCTTCCAATTGTGCTATTCCGTTATTGGAAGACTGGCACATCTGGGGAGGGAGGGGAGACTTCTCCTACCTGCATTGGAAATTCAACCGCTGTTAATCCTCCATTATAAAGAACTGAGGATCCAGGAGATGAAGATGAGGCCATGAGTGTATCTAAGAGTGAAAAATAAACAGCAAGGGATTAATTTGTTAGCAAACACCCTAAGGATCGTCTTGAGCATACAGTGCAGACTGATTTTAGCCTATTTCTAGGCTAACTAGGGATCCCCTTTATGTGAGTCCCTTGCAGCCACAGCAACAATACATACAAGCTCACCCTGGGTGAGGGGAAAACGGAAAGGTGAGGAAGAACCAAGGATTGGATTCAGAGGCAGCTCTCTCAGCCATGAAAGTATGCATTAAAGAACCACAGAGGTGAACTCTGGATGCCGCAAGCAGATCTCCTCCCATATTCAGGGAGTTGTGCTGAGTTGTTAATCAGGAATAAAAGGCCTCCCCAGGCACCAACAAAGAGACTCAGTCCTATTCACTTTCAAATTCTGTATCACCTTTCCCAGATATGGGATATAAGTCTTTATTTCAGCCATTTCAATGTAAGAATCCTGATCACCAGAATCCTAAGATGCCCCTTCACTGGAGGCTATTAAGAAAAGACTGGATAGCCAATTGTCTCAAATGGTATAAAATACTCCTCTTCAAACAGGGGGTTGGACTAGAAGACCTTCAACTCTGTTATTCTATGTTTCTATAATGTTTACCTTTCCTTATCAGATTATCAGAGAAGACGATAGAAACACTTTTTCACAGCTGGGACATGCCGTTTGGAATAGCCTACTGTAAAAATGAAAGAATATAGACCTTTAATGGCTGTTGGGACTTCAACTCCCAGAATACATGACAGAGATGGCTCAGGAATTCTGGGAGTTGAAGTCCACACATAAAGTTGCCCGAAAGAAAGGCGATACTTTTTTAAATACACACAAGACTAAGAACGCAGCTAAATTGAACAATGAACTGGAATTCAGGGATGAAAGAAACGAGGGCAAAGAAATTAAAGGGCATCAGAAGGAGACTTTTCCCGATGCTCTCTCCGGAGGAGGCTCGTCCAGAGCAACTCCCCGAAACAACACCTCCTGGAAGGGCTCGCCCCCTTTTCTCTCCGCCGGCTTCGCAGCCATTGAACTCCAAGCCTCCCGGATATGAAACAGAGCAGAGAAAGGAAGTGAAACGATCAGGAAGGGCCAGGAAAATAATTGTAATAATCTCCCCAAGGATAAAATGGGATCTTAATAGCGCCTCAGAAACTTCTATTAAGGGTCACTTGTCCAAGCAGTTCCCCAGGTGAGACGGAAGGAAGGAAGGAGCGTCTTATCTGGAACTCGATAGGAAAAAGGCGGCTCTCTTCCTCGCCCGCCCCCAAGAGATGCTCGCAGTAAAAGATCCGCGATCGCCGCAGGCCACGCACGTGGATCCCCCTCCCCAGAGCGACCCCAGCCAAGTGTTTTCCTCCACGATTACCACGTGCGAAAAAGGGAGGGAGGGAGCAAGGAGGGTGGGAGCTTCTTACCTGGCGCCCTCACGGAAAGGCGGCTCTGATCCTCGTTCCAAGAGATGCACGCAGGAAAAGATTCGCTTTCCTCGCAGCCCCGCCGGCTAAGCCCCCTCCTTCCCGGCCACGCTCGTGGAAGCGCTTATAGCTCCTCCCCTCTCCGTCCAGCTCCTCCCATTCTCTAAATGTCGGGATTGCCATTCACTCGGGGGTCCCCATTGCTGCCGCCCACCCATCCACCCCGGTCCTGGGTGGGATGGTCAGCTGGGCAGCGAGTCCATTGCTTCTTGCCCCAGGCAATTAGAGAAACGGGAGAGAGGGAGGGGACGAAGCCCAGGGACGGGATGAGGGAAGGGAAGGGGATGCAGAGCAGCTAAGTTAGCTGGAAATCACCCTTTTGGGGAAAAACTGGAGTAGCCAGATAAAGGCGGCTGCCTTATTCACTGATCCTAACAGGGCAGTCCTCAACTGACAACACATCTCCTACAATGACCAACATTCATGATTGTGCCATAATAACAAATCATCAATGGCTGCCTTACAAGTAGTCCTCCACTTAACGACCATTCGTTTAATGGCCCTTCAAAGCTGCAATGTCCCTGGAAAAAGTGACTTATGTCCATTGCTCACACTAAAGGGGTGGGGAATTTTTGGTGGGTGGGTGTGTTTGGGGATTGTCATGTGTATTGGGCCTGGTTTCCGGGTGTTATGTGAATTTCGTTGTATGGGTTTACTGTGTATATACGTACAATGACAATGTAAATAAATAAATAAAGACCATTACAGAATCCCCATGGTCATGTGATCCAAATTCAGCTGCTTGGCCACTGACTCATATTTACAACGGTTGCCGTGTCTCAGGGTCAGGTGAAGCTTTGGACAAGCAAAGTCAATGGGGAAGCCAGTGTTGGAAGAAATGTCCATTCCAATTGGGAGTCACCACCGACGCTAAAAGCAAGTTTTGTGAAGACAGCTGCCTGGAAGTTATGAGTTTTATTGAGAAAAAAAAAACGGGAAGGACGAGAGGCAGCTCAGACGTTCCCGAGTCTGCAGCACACAGTACATGCATTGGTTTTCCCTTTTGTACAGTTTTTTTTCCTTTTGAGGCTTTTGTGTAAGTTTCTGATTTACAAAGATTTATTTATTCTGGATGATTGCTCTGATTCTGTTTGTCTCTGATTCTTGTCTTCTGATTCTGTTTCTTAGGTGTCTTGTCCTTGGGGTTCATCCTGCCACAAAGGGGAGGAAGCTTGTTTCCTGTGCGGGTGCTTGAGAGTAGATGTCAACTTTATGTAAATGGTTATGATGTTTGTCTTGCCTTCGATTAGATTCTATGTCTTTGTTATTCCTAGTGGTTTTCGTACATGTATGGTTTTCTCCTGACTATGGCTCTTGCCCGTATGTTTATTAACTTCTAGGATGTGCTTTTTGGTTATGTCTTTCTGGTATCTTACTACACCAGATTTCTTTAACATCCATGTTACTGTTAAGAACTGCAGTGATTCACATGTTGGAAGAAATATATGTCTAGGTTCATTTCCAAGTGGGGGAAAAGACACTGGATTCATGAAAGTTGCTTGGAAAGGTGGTTTCATGGTCGACAGGGTGACAGGCCTTGGGGATCTCAAAGAAAAAAGGGCAGAGATACTGAAAGTGCCCAGGTTTTATGCCCTCTCTGGGCTTTTGAATTTGAGCTTGTATTCTGATTAGTTGTCAGACTCCCATGGATTCATGCAGGGGCAACTCCTGTAGGCTCTCCTGAGTCCCAGGCTTGGTTGAGCCTTGCTGGGTGATGTAATCTTCCCAGGTGCCATGTGGTGAGATGAGTAGAACATAATCCTATCATGTTCCCAGGGCCCTGTCTTAATCCCATCACCCTGGAACTGAAGGGGAGGCAGGGAGCTGCTTTGTCTTGCAATATATATTTTATTCATTTTCAGATTCCATTTTACAATCACTTATATACTGGATATTTGCTATAAGAAAAGAAATAAAATAAAATAAAAAAGAAAACACAACTCATCATCATTCACAACCCCACCTGACACTTCCATCCTCCATACACCCCATCTTTCCCCTCCAACTTTCCTTTCCTCCCTCTAACACTCCCCTCCTACTTCCCTATCCCCTCAAACCTTCCTTTCTCCCCTTCCTCCTAGCATTCCCCTTACGCCCTCCTTACATTCCCCTTACTCCTTCCTTACTCCTCCCTCTTCTTTCCCTCTACCTCTCCCCTTGGTGTATTCCTTTATTCAACTCTTATTGAGCTATAATATGATAAAAAATAAAGAAATAAAAAATAAAATAAACCAAGGAAAAAAAATATAAAGAAAGAAAAGAAAAAAAGAAAGAACAACCGTATATAAGTGCATTCTTCTTCTTATTGAAACTATATAAGCTCCCACCCACCCACCCCCCATAAATCCCCATCCCTAGTCCCCCCGACTTCCCAGGGCCCACACCTGGCACTGCCTTCTGTTAAACCCCTTCTAAAGTATCTTATGATCGTATGAATTCAAAATAAAAGTAATATATATAAAAAAAATAGATAAAAAAGAGATTACAAATTATAAAAAGGAAAAGAAAAGAAAAGGAAAATAAAGAAAAAAAAAGAAAAAAAGAGCTCTTTGTATTAAGCTCAGCCCCTCATCTTTATTTATATTTAGACAGTATAAATCATTCTATATGTATTCTATTCTTGTCTCTTGCTTCTTTGTTATTTACCCCAACCTCCTATAGACTCTCCAGTTCATCTTCCTTAACCTTATTTTCAAATAAAAATTTATACAAATTTGTGCAGACATCAGTTTACGATCTAGCTCAAAATAATCTCACCAAGCTTTCCCTTCTAATAAGATTTAAGCAGCGTGGATCTATCCACATATTCAAATAATACTTTACACAAAAATCCGTTTGCATTCTATCTTAAAATACTCTCCTCAAGCTAACCTTATATTCAAATAAAAATTTATACAAATTTATACAGACATCGGTATACAATCTAGCTCAAAATAATCTCACCAAACTTTCCCTTCTAATAAAAATTAAGCAGCGTGGATCATTCCACATATACTTTACACAAGAATCAATTTGCCTTCTATTTTAAAATAATCTCATCAAGCTTTCCCTTCTAATAGAATTTAGACAACGTAAATCATTTCGCATGCATTTTACCCTCGTCCTTTGCATTTAAACAACATAAATCATTCCGCATGCATTTTACTCTCATACCTTGCTTCTCTGATGTTTACCACTATTTCCCATAGTCCCTCCAAATGATCTTTCTTAACCTTATTTTCAAACAATAATTCACACAGAGGTCAGTTTACCTTTTAACTCGAAATACTCTGATCAGGCTTTCGCTCCCCCTCCACCTATCTCGCGTTACCCGACTCCCTCCTCCCCAACTAAAGTTCAATAAAGTTACCATCACCACTCTCTTCACTTTAGAGTCCTGGACAGTTTAAATTAAAATTCAGACATACAAGTCCCGTGAAGTATACATTCAGCATCCACATAATTCAGTCCCAATATCGCACCACCAATATCCAGTTCCACTTTTTCTACCGGAGAGAGATCGCAAACCCCCATTCAATCCAAAACTTTGGCGAATATTTTGGAATGTCTAAATCCTCGGTCTCCGCTCTTCTGCTTCTCCGAGAGAGGGAGAGCTACCCCCTCCATCTTGCAGCCATGTGGTCTGCTGCTTGCCTTCTCCTTCGGCTTGTCTCTCCTCTTTTCCAAGTAAATCAGGAAGTCCCGCCTTCAAAGTCTTATAGTAGAAATCTCAAGCCTCCGAAACAGAATTGAGATGAAATCTTTGATTCTCAAATGTGATCGTAATGCCGGCTGGGGCCTCCCATTTATATTGAATCTGGTGGTTTATAAGCTCCTTAGTTAGAAAAGTATAGTCTCTTCTTGCTTTTAACATCTGGGATGGTATTTCTTTGAAGACAATCAGATCCTGCCCATCGACTCGCAACCTGTTATTGTAAAACTTTTGCATAATCGCATTTCTGGATTCTTTTGTGGAGAAATATATAATTATGTCCCTCGGGAGCTGTCGCTGTTCCGCTACCATCGAGTTCTGGCGATAGATTTTCCGGATCTGCCAATCAAAATTAAGTCCCGGGCTTCCCACCGCATGGCTGAAGGCCTCAACAAAGGTCTGTTTCAGATTCTCTCGCTCCTTTTCGCGCAATCCTCTGACTCTTATTGCAAATGCCTTCTTGTTAAAATTTATCATAACGAGCTGTTCTTGAGTATCTCTAATTTTTTGTTGTAAAGTTTGAATATTAGTAGTCAATTTAGAATTAGCCTCCTCCAAGCTTTCCAATTTATTCTCCATTTCAGCGGTATAATCTGTCAGGGTAGACACAGCTACAGACGTACTCGCCTTCAGTTGGGCAATTTTAGACTTTAAATTACCATATAGCTCCAATACAAATTCCTTGATTTCCTGTTTAAAATCCTTAAGCATTTGAAAGAAAAATTCCTGTGTTAAGAATTCTCCAGTAGAGGGCGTAGGAGACAAGGGCAGCGATTTCATAGTAGATTCTTTAGATTCATTCATAGATTCTTTAAGCACATTCGTAGAGAAACGCTTCGCTTTTGACCTGGGTGGCATTATAAATAAACAAATAAACAGCGCTCTCGCTCCCCTCTGTTTCCAAAAGAAAAAAATTATTTTGTTAAGGAGCGGTCTGCAGGAAGATAAAGCCGGCTAAGTACGTCCCCTATCAGTCACCAACGGAGAGAAATCGCCATTTTGAAGTCCGTTTAAACAAAGAAGCCTCTGTGACAAATGAGGCTGGTGTTTAAGATAGTAATAAAAGCAAAAATCTCACAGGGGTGGGACCCGCCCGTATTAATCCTAGCTTCAAACAACTTTGCTTTGTCCTGGGGGGGGAGTCGCCTGTCTAGGGCTGCAAAAAAAACAGCTGAGAAGAACTGGCTGGAGATAAAGGCTCCGCTTACGCTGGATCTAATCTCCGTCCACAGCCAAAAAAAAAGGAAGAAGGCTGTGAACTACGAATAGACCCTAGCCACAGAGCTAAAACTCCCTGCCCCTTTCTAGCCAAAAAGGGGTGATATCTATGATCTTATTTAGATACACAGACCAGATCTCTGAGAGGAGCTCCGTTGAGCCCTCTTCGGCGACAGGCTCCGCCCCCCCGAGCTGCTTTGTCTTTAAAACATGTTTCTCCTTTTCTCATCCAGGGAAATATAATATTCTGCCTTTTTAATGTTTCCTAAAATATTTCACTCTTCTAGGAGAGAGGTGGGTGCTAACTTTTGACTCACGTAACAACTACGGCAAGAAAATTCGTAAAATGGGGCAAAATTGACTTCTCAAATTACTTCTAGCTACAGAAATTTTGGGCTGAACGATGGTTGAAAGTAGAGGACAACCTGTGTTTGAAGTGTTGATAGAGCATGTCTGAGAACAATACGACTTTGAGATGTATTAGACAACCATCGTTCAGTCCAAAATGTCTTCCCCCAAAAGAGAATAAAGGGTAGAATAAAGAAACTGCTTTCTTTTGATATTATCCCCACTAAATGCAGAGTCAAAAGACCCCTTAATGCTCCATAAGAAAATCCCATCAACCATTCCATTCTGAAGTGGAAGAAACCCTCTAAGCAAGGAAATATTTAATATCTAACTAAAAAGGCCTGAGCTAGAAAGATGTAATCCCTCCATTTAAAAGTCTATGAAGTTCACAAGAAAAAATGCTGGTACACAGAACAGGTAGTCCTCGCCTTACAACGGTTCATATAGTGACCGTTTGACATTTCAACAGCACTGAAAAAAGTTAATTCACGACCCTTTTTCACACTTAATGACTGTTGCAGCATCCCCATGGTCACATGATCAAAATTCAGGGACTTGGGAACTGAATCACATGTATGACCGTTGTAGGGTTCAGGGGTCACGTGATTACCTCTTGCGACCCAGCGAAATCAATGGGAAAAACCAGATTCACTCAACAACCACGTTACTAATTCAACAACTGCAGGGATTTGCTTAACAACTGAGGCAAGAAAGGTCACAAAATGGAACAAAATGCACTTTATCAAACATCTCACTTAACAACAAAAGTTTGGGGCTCACTTGCAGTCGTAAGTAGAGGACTACCTGGAGAAGATATTTTCCTCCTAGTTATATAGCTCTAAGCCTAACAGAGCATGCTTGAAGTCTGCAGAGTGAAGGTTCCTGGCGTATTCCCCATTTCCTCCTCAAGAATTGCTCTTGCTATCTGGTTGAAAGAAGGAAGGAAATCCTTCTGGACTCCAGGGACTTTCGGTTTTTCTTACTTTTCCTGCTCCAGCTGCCTTACCAGATGTGCCCATGCCCCCAATTGAACACATTGAGGTGGAGATTGTAAGCAAAAAGTTTATTGTGTAGAAAACGTAACACAAGAAAATCTCTCCCAAAGCCTTTGTACCGGAATTTTGGGAGTTGAAGTCAAAAAAGGACCAAGGTTCCTCATCCCAGATGACACTCTGGGCTTCCAATTGTCGGAGGGCAAACTGTGCATCTGGCCTTGTTCTCTGGGAAACATGAACCTTCTTTAAGGAATCTATGGCCTCTTCGCCATCTTTCCCCTTTTGAGATTTTAACTTATGGACTTCAACTCCCAGAATTCCCCAGTCAGTATGGTAACATCTGTGCCAGAGGAATTCTGGGAGTTGAAGTTCACAAGTTAAAAAAAATGATTTATGAGTTTTTTCACACAAATGTTGCAACACCCTTGTTCATGTGATCAAAATTTGGACACTTGGCAACTGGTCTATATTTTTGATGGCTGGAGTATCCCAGGGTCATATGATCACTGTTTGAAACCTTCCAACAAGCAAAGTCAATGGGGTAACCAGATTCACCTAACAACTATGTTACTAACTGAACAACTGGCAAAAGTTGTAAAATGGCACAAAACTCACTTAACAACTGTCTTGCTTTGCCATGGAAACTTGGACTTTAATTGTGATCATAAGCCAAGGTCTGTATTTTCTAAAGCTAGTTCTCTAAATTGTGCAATTTACCGACCAACAATGTTATTGCCGAGGTGGCGCAGTGGTTAAATGCAGCACTGCAGGCTACTTCAGCTGACTGCAGTTCTGCAATTCGGCTGTTCAAATCTCACCAGCTCAAGGTTGACTCAGCCTTCCATCCTTCCGAGGTGGGTAAAATGAGGACCCGGATTGTTGTTGGGGGCAATATGCTGACTCTGTAAACCGCTTAGAGAGGGCTGAAAGGCCTATGAAGCGGTATATAAGTCTAACTGCTATTGCTATTGCTATTGTTATGTATGTTATGTACATTGACAGTGTTTCCACCAGAGACACATGCCTTGTATGCCCAATCACACTTGGCCAATACAGAATTATATGCTGTGTCATGCTATGCTGTTTCTAGTCTATTCTTATTTTTATTCTTATTATTTCCAATTTTATTCTACTCTAGCACAAAGATCTAATATCCAATAATTAATTATATAATAATTAATTGCTACTTATACAAGGCAACTCTTCTTTTTAATGGATGAAGAAGGTTCTGCTGCTTTGGAAACCCTTCCCAAGCTCCATGCATTTCTATAGATTCTCCTAGGACAGTTCTATGGCCATGAAGCAAATTTTGAGAATCAGCATGAACCAATTAGCTTCGTCTTTTCCTACTGTTTCTTCTTATGGCGACTAAAGTCACTCCAGGTTCTGAATTTCTTTCCACACTCTACACACTCATACGGCTTTTCCCTTTGTGTGGACTCTTTTATGGAGCTTAAGATTCCTGCCAACTCTGAAACTCTTTCCACAGTCAGTGCATTTAAATGGCTTCTCTCCTGTGTGGATCCTCATGTGGGAGGTAAGCTTGCCACTGTCTCTGTAACATTTTCCACACTCCAGGCATTTATAGGGTTTCTTCCCTGAGTGAAGCCTTCTATGGCTCTTGAGTGAATTATTGTGTCTAAAGCTTTTTCCACACTCATGACATATATATGGTTTCTCCCCCGTGTGGATCCTCTTGTGGATACCAAGGCAGCTACTTCTTCTGAAACTCATGCCACACTCCGAGCACTTATAGGGTTTCTCCCCAGTGTGAATCCTTTTATGAATTATCAGTTCTTTAGAAAGACTGAAGCGTTTTCCGCACTCTTGACACTGATATCGTTTTTCCCCAGTGTGGGTCCTGCTATGTAGGATATACTCATTTTTTGTAATGAAGCACTTCCCACATGTGCGGCATTCATATGGTTTCTCCCCGGTGTGAAGCCTTTTGTGACGGGAGAGATTCTCCAGTCGAGTGAAGCATTTGCCACATTCGTTGCACTTATAAGGCTTTTCACCTGTGTGGATCCTTTTATGGTTATTAAGGTGACTTGTTTGACTGAAGTGCTTCCCACAGTCAGCACACTGATATGGTTTCTCTCCACTGTGGATTCTTCTATGGGAAACTAAGTGGCTGGAATCACGGAAGCTTGTTCCACACTCCAGGCATTTGTATGGTTTCTCCCCTGTGTGGGTCCGTTCGTGGACATACAAGCTATAAGAACGGGCAAAACACTTTCCACACTGCAGGCATTGAAATGGTTTCCTCCCCATATGGATCCTCTCATGTGCCTTAAGATGACCTTTTCGCCTGAAACTATTTTCACAGTGCAGGCATTTATAAGGTTTCTCCCCTGTATGGGTCCGTTCATGGGCATGAAAGCCATCAGAACGGGCAAAACACTTTCCACACTCCAAGCATTTATAGGGTTTCTCCCCTGTGTGAATCCTCTTATGGGAAGTAAGGGTACCACGGGCACTGAAGCATTTTCCACACTCCAGGCATTTGTACGGTTTCTCCCCTGTATGGGTCCGTTCATGGGCATGAAAGCCATCAGAACGGGCAAAACACTTTCCACACTGCAGGCAGTGAAATGGTTTTTCTCCCGTGTGAATCCTCTCATGTAACTTAAGATGACCTTTTTGACTGAAGCTCTTTCCACACTCCAAGCATTCATATGGTTTCTCCACTGTGTGAATCTTCCTATGGGAAATAAGGGCTTTGGAGGTCTTGAAGCATTTTCCACACTCTGCGCATTTATGCAGCTTCTCTCCAGTGTGGATCCTCTTATGTAAATTTAAATTGCCTTTTTGTGCAAAGCTCTTTCCGCACACAATGCAAGGATACGGCTTTCTCCCTGTATGGATCCTGCTGTGGTAAGTGAGGTCACTTACATAGTGGAAGTTCTTCTCACATTGCAGGCATTTATATGATTTATTCCCGTTGGGACTTTTTTTGCAGGAATTTGTTTCATTGCTCCGAGTAAACCTCATTTTACCCTCTCTGTGGATGCTTTGGTGGGAAGTAAGGGAGGTTCTGTTTCCAAAGGTCTTTCCGCAGGTGATGCATTGATGCTGCTTCCTCTCTTCATGGACCCTCTTATGTGAATTGAGATGACTTTTCTGCCTGAAGGTCCTTCCACAATCCAGACATTTGTATGGATCCTCGGCTTTGTGAATCTTTTTATGCAATGCAAGAGAAAGGCTTGTACTGAAGCTTTCTGCACACTCTGTACATTTGTACATTTCCCCTCCTTCTTGTATTATTTCATGCAAAGGAGGCAGAAGGGTCCTTCTGAAGGTTTCCCTGCTTTCATCCTGTTTCTCTCGAGCAGGGCTTTGGCAACAGTCACACAATCCAGATTCAACTCTGAATATTTTCCCACACCACGGACACACTTCTTTTTCTTGGCAATCATCTGCAGCCAATAAGATATTGGTATCTGCACATGGGAAGCGAGACCAATTCTCCAGCTCAACCATTAACAGATTTCCCTCAGAACTTTGCTTTCCATACATCTTTTCTGCAACATCCTTTTTGTCTTTTGGCAAAGGTGCTGCTGCCTCTTGACCAGAATCCTCCATCTCCCATCCGTCACCTGCTTGCAACAGAAAAAAAAAAAGTTAACACAAACTTAAATGCAAAAGTGATCAAGCACCATTGCTGTTTTTGAATAGTTAAACTCCTGTTTGTCCAAAACATTGTACAATGCTTGTTATTAAATTGATATAAAATTTGACCTTTGGCTACTAAATGTAGATATCTTAAGAGAATCCCTTACCTAAGGAGGCCATGTTCCTCTTGTTTTCCAGCATGACCTCTTGGTATAAGGCTTTTTGCTTAGAATCCAGCAGGGCCCACTCCTCCACGGAGAAAAACACAGCCACATCCTCATATGATACCAAATCCTGACACAGGGAGAGTGAAAAAACACAATGTATTCCATGAACATCCCTAACTATGAACACTACCAAGGATTACATGGGAATCCTCTTTTTAATAAACAAACTGCAGAGTTTCCAAGTTGGGCAAAGGAGCCTGTTAGGATATTGAATTTAGTAGCTGGAACAGTAAAATCTACAATAGGCCGCAACGTAATTGTGATTACTTAGAGAGTTTTGACTCATGCATGATGCAATGTAAGCTATGATTGGTTGCTGTAAGTATAAAGGGGGTGTTTCCCTTGTTCCCTCCTTTTCTCCTTCTGTGTGTTTTGTAGGATGTGTTAGCTTTACCTCATGATGTTCCTGACTATCTTCTGTTCTTCCTTCTCTGGACGATGACAAAGACTGCTCTAAATTGGTGGGTTAAATACATTTATACTTGTATAAAAGTTTACAAGTCCATGTCAGTGTCTCCACTTTATCTGGACAGGTGCTGTGCTCTCTACAAAAGCCAAGCTTGGACTTTACTTTTTACTCTGGGCTTTCAATCTGCACCACTTTAAAAAAATACCTGACAAAGACCAAACCTGGAATATGGTCGCCACATTACAAAACAAGATGTGGAGACTTTGGAAAAAGTACAAAGAGCAACTAAGGATTAAAGGCTTTGAGACTAAATCATAGGTAAAATGGTTGCAGGAACTGGATATGGCTAGTCCAGAGAAAAGAAGGACGAGGGGAGACATGATAGCCATGATCCAGTGTTTCTGGGGCTGCCACAAACAAGAGGGGCTCAACTTATTTTCCAAAGCTCCATAAGGCAGGACAAGAAACAATGGATGGAAACTAATTGTGGAGAAAAACAACCTGGAATTAAGGAGAAGCTTCCTGAAAGTGAGGACAATAAACTAAAGGAACAGTTTCCCTTCAGAAGTTGTGGGCAGGAGGTTTTTAAGGAGAGGCTGGACACCCACTTGTCTGAAATGGTAGTGAACAACTCCGTGGGCACTCCAGCTGTCGCTCCAGCCCAGCTCCACCGCACATGCGCACACCTCCCGCCAGGCAGCTTTTCCTCGGGTCTCTGCCGTGCATGTGCGGGAAGCATGGTGCATGTGGGGGATGTATGCACATGCGAGGGGCGGGGTGCATGCAGGGGGCAGGGCGCAAACACAGGGGACATGCACACACGTTGGGCATGGTGCCATAAACGTTAGCAATCACTGGTATAGGGTCTCATGTTTGAAACAAGGGGATGGACTAGAAGATCTCCAAGATCCCTTCCAATTGTGCTATTCTTTTATTGGGAGACTGGCACATCTGGGGAGGGGAGGGGAGAATCCTCCTACCTTCATTGGAAGTTCAACCACTGTTAATCCTCCATTACAAAGACCTGAGGTTCCGGGAGAGGAAGACGAGGCCATGACAGTGTCTAGGAGTGGGGGGGAAAAACAGCAAGGGAATAATTTGCTATCAAACATCCTAATGATATTTTTGAGCATGAAGTGCAGAAGGCTGATTTTAGCCTATTCATAGACTAACTAGGGAACCCTTTTGTGAGTCCCTTGCAGTCACAGCAACAAATACATAGAAGTTCACCCTGGGTGAGGGGAAAACGGAAAGGTGAGGAAGAACCAAGGATTGGATTCAGAGGCAGCTTTCTCCGCCATGAATATATGCATCAAAGGACCAACTATGTTATTCTATATTTCTATGATGTACACCTTCCCTTATCAAATAATCAAGGAAGACTACAAAAACTCTTTTTTAACAGCTGGGACCTGGGTTTTTGGAATAGCCTAGGGCAGAACTGGGGAATCAGGGCCCTTTTATGACTGGCTGAGTTATTCTGGGAGTTGAAGCCCACACATCATAAGATTGCCAAGGTTGAGAAAAAAATGGCCCACAGGAAAAGGGAAATACCTTTTTAAATACACACAAAGTGCAGCTAAATTGAACAACGAAAACGAATTCAGGGATGAAAGAAACGAGGACAAAGAGATTAAAAGGTATCAGAAGGAGCCTTTACCCGATGCTCTCTCCGGAGGCGGCTCGTCCAGAGTAACTCCCCGAAACAACAGCTCCTGGGAGGGATCGCCCCCTTTTCTTCCCGCCGGTTTCGCAGCCATTGAACTCCAAGCCTCCTGGATATGAAACAGTCCAAGAGAAAAGAAAGTGACGGGAAACGATCAGGAAGGGCCAGGAAAAAAAATCATCTCCAAAAGGAGAAAATGGGGAATGCAGGAGCGATCCTAGCAGCGCCCCAATGAGCTGCATTGATGGGGCCCCTATCTGAGTATTTCCCAGGAAGGAAGGAAGGAAGGAAGGAAGGAAGGAAGGAAGGAAGGAAGGCGGAGCTTTTTACTGGCCCTCAATGGGAAACATACGGCTCTCTTCCTCGCCCGAATTCCGCTTCCCAAGAGATGCGCGCAGGAAAAGATCCGCGATCGCCGGCGGCCACGCTTCCTTCCTTCCCGGCCACGCACGTGGAATGGATGCCCCTCTCGGCAACGATCCCAGCCAAAGCTGGAAGCGCTTATAGCTTCTCCTGTCCCCGTCCAGCTCCTCCCATTCGCTAAAGGCACCGCCCACTCGAGGCCCCACCTCCCTGCGCCCTAATTTCTGCCACGGGGGAATCGGTCCAGCCTGGAAGGTGAACTGGGCAGGGAGTCCAGCGCTGCTTCGGCCCAGGCAGTCAGAGAAACAGGGGAGAGGAGGAGGAGCGACGCCCAGAGATGGGAGAAGGGAACAGAAGGGCAGAGTTGGCAGGAAAAGGAGCCTCTCTTATCCACATACAACCTATTCCTTTAAATGACTAACATTCATGATTGTGCCATAATAACAAATAATCAATGGCTGCATTGCAAGTAGTCCTCGACTTATGACCATTTGATTAGTGGCCGAAGCTACAGCGACACTGAAAAAAGTTACTTATGTCCATTTTTTCACTAAAGACCAGTGCAGCATCCCCATGGTCATGTGATCAAAATTCAGCCACTTGACAACTGACTCATATTTATGACGGTTGCCATGTCCTGGGGTCATGTGACACCTCAGACAAGCAAATCAGTGGGGAAGCCAGATGCGCTTAACAACTGTGTTGCTAATTTAATAACTATGGTGATTCACTTAAGAACTGAGGCAAGAAAGGTTACAAAATGGAGACATAATAAACATCTCCCTTAACAAAAATCTCGTAAGTCGAGGACTACCTTATTTCGTAAGTAAGTCGTAAGTCGAGGACTACCTTATTTCTCCTATAGTAAAACAGCTCCAAGCCTAACAGAGCATGCTTGAAGCCTGCAGAGAGAAGTTTCCTGGCGTATTCCCCATTTCCTCCTCGAAAATTGCACTTCCAAAGTGGTTGAAAGAAGGAAGGAAATCCTTCTGGACTCAAAGGCACTTTTGGTTTTTCCTTACCTTTCCTGCTCCAGCCGCCTTACCAGATGTGCTCGTGCCTCCAATTGAACAGATTGGGATTGTAAGCAACAACTTTATTGTGCAGAAAAAGTAACACAAGGAAATCTCCCTCAAAGCCTTTGCACCCCACCAACGTCCACTGGAGGGTTTTTACACAGCATTTGCCAGACACTTTACAAGTCAGAGCCTGAAGGAATGTTTTCATCTCTCATTAAAGTAATTCCTGCCTGTTTTACACTGTTATCTTAACCTGCCTAGATAGGTACCGGGTATATGTAATAGAGAGCTCAGCCAAGCTATTTAAATCTATTCCAATATGTGCACAGGGAAACGTCAACACCTTTGTAAATGTCGTTTCAGCAGTAATATAGCATAGCTTTCCATGATACTTCCTATTTTCAGCATACTTCTTTCTTGAGGTATTCAAATCTCCATTTCTGCCTTTTGCCTTGTCCCTTAATACATTTGGGCCTCTGGTTTAGTAAGCTGAAGCACTTATGCCTTTATTCTAAGTTTACCCTGTTAATTGAATCTCCATGGATCCTTCTGTCTAGACAGGGCTGGAGTACCTTGGCCCTTTCATAGTTTATGCACTTCCAATTTACAGAATCCCAGAGCCGGTGTGGACTAAGTTAAAAAAAGGACCAAGATTCACCACCCCTGATGACTCTGGCCTTCCAATTGTCGGAGGCCAAACTGTGCATCTGGCCTTTTTCCCTGGGAAACCTGAGCTTTCTCCAAGGAATCGTAGGCCTCTTCTCCATCTTCCCCCTTTTGAGATTTTATTGTGAAGATTCAGGTTATCTCATAATGCTTGTAAATCCTTTTTTTTTTTTTTTGAAAATCAAGGAACTATTCACCATAATTCCGCCCAGAGTCCTTTGGGATTGGGCGGCATATAAATGTGTCTAATAAATAAAATAAAAATAAATAATTCTTTCTCCATTTCCAGTATGTTGGACACTGAAAGACTTTATAGTAGGAAGGCCCTAGAAACAACCACAGACCATAATTCCATACAACTAGGCCAGGGATCTCTAAAATTGGCAACTTTAAGACTTGTAGACTTCAACTCCCAGAATTCCCCAGCCAGCATGGTAACATGTGTGCCAGAGGAATTCTGGGATTTGAAGTCCGCATGTCTTAAAGTTGTCAAGTTTGGAGAACCCTAATCTAGGCAGTGACAGATATTGATTGTTAGATCGGGTGAATGGAAGAGGCAAGACTCAGGGTTCAGCAACAACAGCTCTTTATTTAGTGACAATTATGTACAATCCAGCAAAGACTCTGTTTCGCAGCAGCCCTTTTATAGGGAGCCGCAGACCTCTCAACCAATCAATTTGAGTATGTTTCCTGCCGGATGAGAGGACCTTGGTGGAAACTACCATACTGGCTGTCAGTATGTAACATTGATGTTAAGAAATTCCTTCCCTGTTTTCCCAGATGGGTTTCAATGAATTGGCAATTGTCAGTTAGACTGAAACAACACAATTCGTTACATTGTTAACATTCATGATGGTGCCTTAAAAACAAATAATTGCAGTTTTACGATTAGTCCTCAACTTTCAATCATTTTCTGAGTGACCATTCGAAGTTACAACAGCATTTAAAAAAGTGGTTTATGAATTTTTTTACAGAACCATTGTCAAATCCCTGTGTTATGTGATTCGTGCAATTGGTATTTTTGATAGTTGGAGCATCCCAGGGTCATTTGAGACCTTCTGACAGGCAAAGTCAATGGGGAAGTCAGATTCACTTAAAAAACATGTTACTTACTGAAAAACTGTGGGAAGAAAAGTTGTAAAATGGCACAAAACTCATAACCACTGTCTTGCTTAGCCATGGAACTTTTGGGCTTTAATTGTGGTCATCACTCAAGGGCCACCTGTATTTTCTAAAGCTGGTTCCCTAAATTGTCCAATTTATCGACCAAAAATAGGGCATTAATGAAACACACACACACAATCAATATTGTATCTCAGACCACAAATCAGTGAGACACAACCAATTGTAGCTGGTGCAGACACAGCACTACCCCTCCAGTTATTACTTTTGACAAAGCTTGAGTCTCGTATTGGTCCATTAGTTCATTCTCCTCCATCACTTTCTCCTAGTAAAGTTCTCACTAAAGATCGTATTTCTCTTTGTTCTGGCGTAAATTTCTTTGCATGGGTATAGTAGATCCACTGGTTGATTCCTTCCAACATTAGGGAAATATGGGTGGTCCATGTTTCCCACCAGTTCTGGAGCTCACCACTTAAACTGCAATGTTTCCTCTTGAAATATTTCAGTATCTTCTCTATACTCTAAGCCAGCTTTCTGCACCCTAATTTTGTCCGAAAGTATTTCCCAAATGTGCTTTTTTTCAACAGGCAACTGGACTTTCTTGTTTTTCCTCAAAGACCTTTCACTTCTCATTCAAAGAATGTTCTCCAGTTCCCAAAAAACAAAGAAGATCCAGTTGCTCCTTGAAAAAAATACCTTTGGGACAACCGCAACCTGGATGACTGAGAATCTCCATAAACATCTAGTTGTGTTAGTTTCCAAATCCCAACCTACCTTTGCTGTTCGCTTTGGCAAAAGTTAATCACTTGTTGTATGTAGACTGAGAGCTTAAGCACACAATTCCAAACAAATTCCTTTCTGTCCAATCACACTTGGCCAATAAATAATTCTATTCTGCTCTCCTCTCTCTATTCTATTCAAGCACAAACATCTAATACCATGGTAGCCCAAAAATAAGCCCTACCTTGAAAATAAACCCATCTAGTTTTTAAGCCCTATCCCAAAGTAAGCCCTAGTGAAGAGGCTGGGTGTGGCCAACAAAGGAGGCAGCAAGCGCACACAATGATACTCTGCAGCAGCCAAAGTCCTCACAGCGCAGATGAGTTGATTACCTTTCCAAGTAGCAGATGGAGGCAGAGGCGCCGGGGGGAGGGGGGACGCAAGCGATCCAGATGCTACGCACAAGCCATAAGAAAGCTGATTCGGTGGGCTGGAGCAGGCAGCCGGCCGTAGGTCCATCATCATATCTTACTTTGCCTGCAGTCCGCACAGCGCATAAGGATCACCTGCCATCCGCCCCATGCCTCTGCCTCTGTCTGCTGCCACCATGCGAAGCCAAGCCCGAGTGAGCTGACCAAGGAAACAGAAGGCTGCAGCTCCTGGCAGTCCCAGTGCATTTGAAGGTAACCACTTCTTTTGAAACTCATACCACACTCCATACATTTATATGGTTTCTCCGTGTGAATCCTTTTATGAATCTTCAATTCTTGAGAATCACTGAAGGATTTTCCACATTCCTGACACTGATATGGATTCTCCCCAGTGTGGGTTCTGCTAAGTACATAAATATAAATAGTATATATATATATATATAGCAGTTAGCTTCCTCCCATAACTGGGGCTTACCAGGGGTTGTAAAAATCTAATATAATTTTTGCATTGAAGCCCTTTCCACATGTGTGGCATTTCTGTGGTTACTCCCTAGTTTGGAGCCTTTAGTGGCAAGTGAGGGCCCGGAATCGGTGAAGTGTTTGTTGGACTTGATGTACTTATAGGGCTTTTCACCCATGTGGGTCCTTTTATGGAGAGTAAGACTACTTGGCTGACTGAAGCACTTCCCACACTCAGTGCACTGTTACTCTCCGCTGTGGATACTTTTATGGGAAATTAAGTGGCTGGAATTATGGAAGCTCTTTCCACACTCCAGGCATTTATATCGTTTCTCTGTGTGTTCGTTCATGAACATGAAGGCTATCAGAACGGGCAAAGCGCTTTCCACACTGCAGGCATAGAAAGGGTTTCTCCCCCGTGTGGATTCTGTGATGGGCAGTAAGGTTTCCTGAGAAATGGAAGTTCTTTCCACATTCTGTACATTGAAATGGTTTTTCTCCTGTGTGGATCCTCTCATGTGATTTAAGATTAACTTTTTGACTGAAGCTTTTTCCACAATGCAGACATTGAAAGGGCTTCTCCCCCGTGTGGATTTTGTTATGGGCAGCATGGTGTCTGGAGGAATTGAAACTCTTTCCACACTCCAGGCATTTAAATAGTTTTTCTCCCGTGTGGATCCTCTCATGTAATTTAAAATGACTTTTTTGATAGAAGCTCTTTCCACAGTGCAGGCATTTATAAGGTTTCTCCCCTTTATGTATCCTATTATGCAAAGTTAGAGTGCAGCTTCTGCTAAAGCTTTTTCCACACTCCAAGCATTCATAGGGTTTCTCCCCTGTGTGAATCCTCTTATGGAAAGTAAGGTCACTGGAGGTCCTGAAGCTTTTTCCACATTCCAAGCATTCATAGGGTTTCTCCCCTGTGTGAATCCTCTTATGGGTAGTAAGAGTACCTGGGGCACTGAAGCATTTTCCACACTCTGTGCAGTTATACGGCTTCACTCCAGTGTGGACCCTCTTATGTAAATTGAAATTGCCTTTTTGTATGAAGCTCTTTCCGCACACTGTGCAATGATATGGCTTTTCCCCTGTGTGGATCCTGTTGTGACAATCGAGGTCACTTGCAGAGCGGAAGCTCTTCCCACATTCCAGGCATTTACATGAATTATTCCCAGTGGAGCTTTTTTTCCGGGAATTTGGTTCCTTGCTCCCAGTAAACTTTGTTCTCCCCTCCCTGCACTGATGCAAATTCTCCTCTCTGTGAAGGCTTTGATGCGAAGTAAGGGAGGCGCTGCTTTCGAAAAACTTTTCCCCATTAATGCATTGATGCTGCTTCCTCTCTTCATGGAACCTCTTATGTGAATTCAGATGACTTTTCTGCCTGAAGGTCCTTCCACAATCCAGACATTTGTGTGGATCCTCTGCTTTGTGAATCTTTTTATGCAATGCAAGAGAAAGGCTTGTACTGAAGCTTTCTGCACACTCTGTACATTTGTACGTTTCCTTTCCTTCTTGTATTATTTCATGTAAAAGAGGAAGAAGGGTCCTTCTGGAGTATTGTCTGCTTTCATCTTGTTTCTCTGCAGAAAGGCTTTCACAACAGTCACATAATCCAGATTCATCTCGGGATGTTTTCCCACACCTTGAACACACCTCTTTTTCTTGGTAATCATCTGCGTCCAATAAGAGATTGGTATCTGGACAAGATAAACCAGAGCAATTCTCCAGCTCAACCGTTAACTGGTTTTCCTCAGAACTTCGCTTTCCATGTATCTTTTCTGAAACTTTCTTTTTTTCTTTTGGCAACAGTCCTGCTGCCTCTTGGCCAGAACCCTCCATCTCCCATTCATCACCTGTTTGTAACAGAAAAAAAAAGATAAAACAAACTTAGGTGCAAAAGGGATCAACACCATTGCTATATTTGAACAGTATCAAATTTCTTTCAAAATCCCATTAGTTCAAACTTGGCTTCAACCCGGTAGCCATTTTGGATCATGTTTAGGGTTGCCACAGCGTGGCTGGGTAGAGCTGTGGGAATGGGAGGGCGGAGTAGAGATAGCTGAGCATGTGTAGCCAAAATAGAATTCTTTCCCCTGGGAACCAAGGACATTCTCATCAGCACCTGGTGAGGCATGGGAGGAAAACAACTTGGTCTTAGACTGTGACCTGATTGGACCATGTGATGGATGAGTAGACTGTGAGGGCAAGAACTTTGATTTGGGTGGGGAAACTTCAGGACCTTTACAGTCGGTTTTTCACCAGATGCGCCAATATGACTTGACTAATAAATTTATACTTTGAAAAATCATCAAGCTCAGAGTTTTTATCATTTTTTGTCTGATATTGGAAGCCTGACACATGGTGCTATGCTTGGTATTAAGTTGATATAAGATTTGTCCTTTGGCTCTCCCTTGTCCTCAATGGCACAAAAAGAAAACATGAAAATTTTGGATAAGATCATTTAAAATTTATGGGGCGGGAACCATCAGATCATCTGCTTCACATTTAGTTCCCAGGAAGCAGGAGAGGAGGGACACTTAAAAACAGCCTTTGTTTCTTTCTTCATTCTTTCATTCAATCATTCCTTAAATTTATTGATTTTTCAGTTGCCATAAGGAAACCCAGGATGACTTACAATATTAAAACTATATAAAGATGTTCCCCCTCTCATCCAAGAAGCTTCTTCAGTTCTGACTGAGTGGTGGAGGATGAAAGGATTGATATTCCTTGAAGTCATCTGGTCGTAAACACTCTTTCCCACCAGATGACTGCAAGGAGTAAAAATCCTTATGATCAAATCATGGACCCAAAGGGCTCTTAAGTGTCGTCATCATCATTGTCATCATTGAGGCCCTACACCCCCAATGACTTCCAAGCCTGACACACGGAATTGCTCAGTAGGTATCCAAATGAAGTCAGATATGCTGACACAAGCTTTGTATAAATTAATGCATTTTACGTCTGTGTGTGTGGTGTGTGTGAAGAGAGAGAGAGGGGGGGGAATGGAATATATTTACAGTAAAATTAATCCAGTTGGGTCTGGAAAGTGTTGGGCAGCTTCATCAGCACACACAGCTTTAACATGTTGTTCGTAGGTTATAGTAATTAAATAGTTTTCGGAATCGCACAAACCATCCACGGCTGGCTCCAAAGTTACTCCTCATCCACTCCTCACTTTAACGTTTTAAAAATGCTGTGTGCCTTTGCCTGAATCATATGAAGACTAATGGGACTTTGTCAATCCAAAGCACAAGGAGTTGTTCTGTTTTTGAAATGTGGCCTGTCCTATTTCTCATGATTATGGCATCTGTTCCTGGAGCTGATTTAATTGCTTTTATCTTTTCTTTATCCTTAAGGATTGTGGATACAGTGGAACAGGCCAGACCTCCTATGGTCTTTACCTTCTTCCCCTCCTCATGGGCTTTAATTATTTTCATTTTCAAGTCCAAATTGATACATTCTCTTTGTTTCTTACCTCCATGTTGAGCTGGAGTGAAGTTTGGTTGGGAAGACACTTCTAGCCTAAGAAAGAGTTGATGGAAAAGTACAGTATCTTGTCCTGTAGAGAGATACAGAGAGAGACTGGCTCAGAGCTGTTTGGTAATATCAATGTTATGATGTGGGGAGGAAGTACTCCAGTGCAAGAATGTGTTTTCCTTCTCTGTCAACCATTTATTTCCCTTGACAAAAGCATAGCAATGGCAGCACAGTATTTGAAAGTCTTTTATTTACAGTACTGTATTAAACTTTTGTTTATATACTCCATCTTTGTTCTTAACCCGTTCCATATGGCTTTTTTCCCCCCTTCATGTACAGCATGTGCAAGATTGAATCTGATTCTCAACAAATGGGAGAGAGTGAATTGTGAAGGCCACGTTCTCCATACTGTCCATTTGTGAAGAAAAGCCAGGCTTCATAGAAAAGGATGAAAACCTCAGATAAAGAGCTTGCAAATTAGAAAATCAGCAGTTTAGAGAAGGATACAGCAGCAAAAAAACAAATAATAATGCTGGAGAACTTCACTTGCATTAATTTAAATAATAAAAAAATTGCACTAGAGTATCTTAACAGAATCCCTCACCTAAGGAGGCCATGTTCCTCTTGTTTTCCAGCATGACATCTTGGTACAGGGCTTTTTGCTCAGAATCCAGCAGGGCCCACTCCTCCACGGAGAAAAACACAGCTACATCCTCAAATGATACTAAATTCTGACACAGGGAGAGGGAAAAAACACAACGTATTCCCTGAACATCCCTAACAATGAACACTTCAGTGAATGAATCACATGTGAGTCTTCTTAATGAACAAACTGCAAAGTTTCCAAGTTGGGCAAAGGAGCTTGTTAGTATATTGAATTTAGTAGCTGGAACAATAAAGTCTACAATAGGCCCCAACACAATTGCGATTGATTAGTTAGAGAGAACTGACTCACACAGGAGGCAATCTACGCTATGATTGGTTGCTGTAAGTATAAAGGGGGCGTTTCCCTTTTTTCCCTTCTTTTTCCCTTCTGTGTGTTCTGTAGGATGTGTTAGCTTTACCTCATGATGTTCCTGACTATCTTCTGTTCTTCCTTCTCTGGATGATGACAAAGACTGCTGTAAATTGGTAGGTGAAATATATTAATATTTATGTAAAAGTTTACCAGTCTATCTCAGTGTCTGCAACTTTATCTGGACAGCTGCTGTGCTCTCTACAAAAGTCAAGCTTGGACTTTGCAGTTCTTCAATCCACATAATTCTACTATTAACACGCATGTTTAGGTTAATATATATATATTTATATATATTTCCCTAATCGCCCATTGTTAAATTTTAACCTTCCACTCTTGTTCATATTTTTATACATATTTAATAGTGGTCATTCAAAATCTATTTTTCCAATTCTTCATATCCATTTATATAAAAATATTATCCTGATATCTATCACACTGCTAAAATAATAATCCAACCAATGTGAATAGAAATATCCTAAATGTATAAATGATTGTGATTGATACCAAAACTATAGAAGGAGATATTGAATAACGGAAGAATGAAGGATGCAACTTTGACTTAACTAAGGAAATATGAACAATAAAATAGGTGGAAAACAGATTTTTGAATATTATAATGATATGAAAGGGGGGGAGTTAAAATAGGGATAGAAAATAGTGGTATATAATTATACATTAATATGTTAAAATATACAAAAGGACAGAAAAAATGGTTCAGAAATGAAAGGTAATAAAAGCCATGTATAAATATGAAATAATGGAATAAATGTACTGTTTAGGAATAATAATACTATGTTTATGTGTACTGAAATGTATGTTATCCAATTACCACACCATTCACGCATTGATGTGTAAAAGAATATAAAAAATAAAAATTTGATTTAAAAAAAGTCAAGCTTGGACTTTACTTTTTACTTTGGGCTGGCTTTCATCTGCACTGCTTTAAAAAAAACCTGAGTAAAGACTAAACCTAGAATACAGAGTTTAGTTTTGCTCACCACATTACAAAAAAGGATGTGGAAAAAATGCAAAGAGCAACTGTGGATTAAAGGCTTTCATAGGAAAAATGGTTGCAGGAACTGAATATAGCTAGCCTAGAGAAAAAAAGGACTAGGGGAGACATGACAGCCATGATCCAGTATTTCTGGGGCTGCCACAGCCACAAACAAGAGGGGATCAACTTATTTTCCAAAGCTCCAAAAGGCAGGACAAGAAACAATGGATGGAAATTAATCAAGGAGAAAGGCAACCTGGTATTAAGGAGAAACTTCCTGACAATGAGAACAATTTAACTAAGGGAACAGTTGGCTTTCAGAAGTTGTGGACAGGAGGTTTTAAGAAGAGCCTGGACACCCACTTGTTTGAAAAGGTATAGGGTCTCCTGCTTGAAATAAAGGGATGTACTGGAAGATATCCAAGATACCCTCTAATGTGTTATTCTGTTATTGGGAGATTGGCATATCTGGGGAGGGGAGGGGAGAATCCGCCTACCTGCATTGGATGTTCAACCACTGTTAATCCTCCATTATAAAGAACTGAGGCTCCAGGAGATGAAGACGAGGCCATGGGAATGTCTAGGAGTGAAAAAAACCAGCAAGGGAATAATTTGCTATCAAACATCCTAAGGATCTTCTTGAGCATGAAGTGCAGAAAGCTGATTGTAGCCTATTTCTAGGCTAACTAGGGAACCCCTTTATGTGAGTCCTTTGCAGCCACAGCAACAAATACACAGAAACTTACCCTGGGTGAGGGGAAAAGGAAAAGGTGAGGAAGGATCAAGGATTGGATTCAGAGGCAGCTTTCTCTGCCATGAATTTATGTATCAAAGGACCAACTCTGTTATTCTATGTTTCTATGATGTTCACCTTTCCTTATCAGATAATCAAGGAAGAAAGACTACAAAACCGTTTTTCACAGCTGGGATTTGCCTTTTGGAATAGCCAATGGCAGAAGTCGGGAACTATGGGCCTTTTATGGGGGTGGACTTCAACTCCCAGAATCCCTCAGCCAAGTGGAATTATGGGAGTTGAAGTCCACCTGTCATAAAAGGGCCTTAGTTCCCCACCCTGGACGACACGACGTCAATGTTTATCAACCTTGGCAGCTGTAAGATATGTAGACTTAAACACATATGGGGAATTTGGGGAGTTGAAGCCCACATCATAAAGTTGTCCAAAGGAAAAGTGATACCTTTTTAAATGCACACAAGACTTTAAAAACGCAGTTAAATTGAACAATGAAAACGAATCCAGGTTTGAAAGAAACGAGGCAAAGAGATTAAAGGGCATCAGAAGGAGCCTTTACCCGATGCTCTCTCCGGAGGAGGCTCGTCCAGAGCAACTCCCCGAAACAACAGCACCTGGGAGGGATCGCCCCCTTTTCTGCCCGCCGGTTTCGCAGCCATTGAACTCCAAGCCTCCTGGATCTGAAAAGGAAGTGACGGGAAAAAATCATCATCTCCCGAAGGATAAAATGGGGACTGCAGGAGCGATCGTAGCAGCACCCCAATGGACTGCATTGAAGGGTCTCCTATCCGAGCATTTCCAAGGAAGGAAGGAAGGAAGGAAGGAAGGAGAAGGAAGGAAGGAGGAGCTTTTTACCTTGCTCTCAATGGGAAACGTGGAGCTCTCTTCCTCGCCCGGACTCCGCTTCCCAAGAGATGCGCGCAGGAAAAGATCCGTGATCGCCGGCGGCCACGCTGGTGGACCCGGCCTCCCTCCCCGGAACGACCCCAGCCAGGCCTTTGCTGGAAGCGCTTATTGCTTCTACCGTCCCCGTGCAGCTCCTCCCGTTCTCTAAAGGCGCCGCCCACTCAGGGGTCCACCTGCCTGCGCCCTACCTTCTGCCACGGGGGAATCGGCCCAGCGTGGGATGGTGAACTGGGCAGCGAGTCTAGAACTGCTTCGCTCCAGGCACTCAGAGAAACGGGAGAGAGGGAGGGAACAAGCTCAGGGGTGGGAGAAGGGAAAGGGATGTGCAGAGTTGGCAGGAAAAGGAGCCTCTCTCATCCACTTAGCATAGTCCTCAACTATGCTATTCCCTTAAATGATTAACATTCATGATTGTACCGTAATAACAAATAATCAATGGCTGCATTACAAGTAGTCCTCGACTTACAACCATTTGATTAGTGGCCGAAGCTACAAAGACACTGAAAAAAGTGGCATGTCCATTTTTCATAATAAAGACCAATGCAGCATCCCCATGGTCATGTGATCAAAATTCAGTCACTTGTCAACTGATTCATATTTATGACAGTTGCCATGTCCCAGGTTCATGTGACACTTTGGACAAGCAAAGTCAATGGGGAAGCCAATTTTGGGCTGAACTGTGGTTGAAAGTCGAGGACAACCTGTGTTTGAAGTGTTGAAAGGATGTGTCTGAGAGCAATATGACTTTGAGATGTATTAGGGCCTAATAATTAGGCAACCATCATTCAGTCCAAAATGTCTTCCCTCAAAAGAGAAGAATAAAGATAAGTGGGGAAAACAACAAAAACTGCTTTCTTTTGATATTATCCCCACTAAATGCAGAGTCAAAAGACCCCTTAATGCTCCATAAGAGAATCCCATCAACCATTCCATTCTGAAGAGGAAGAAAATCTCTCAGGAAATATTTCATATTTAACCATTGAAAAGGCCTGAGCTCAGAAAGATGTAATCCCTCCATTTAAAAGTAGATGAAGTTGCACAGTACATGTAGTCCTCATCTTACTACCATTCATTTAGTGACCGTTTGAAGTTTCAATGGCACTAAAAAAAGGTAACTTACAACCTCTTTTCACACTTACGACTGTTGCAACATCCCCATGGTCACATGATCCAAATTCAGACACCTGGGAATTGAATCACATTTATGACCATTGTAGTGTCCAGGGGTCACATGATCACTTCTTGCCATCTTCCCACAAGCCAAGTCAATGGGAAAAACAGATTCACTTAACAACTGTGTTGCTAATTTAACAACTGTCGTGATTCAATGAACAACTTAGCAAGAGAGGTCATAAAATGGAGCAAAATTCACTTCCCAAATGTCTCCCTTAACAACACAAATTTGAGGCTCACGTGTAGTCGTAAGTTGAGGACTACCTTATTTCTCCTATAGTAAAACAGCTCCTAGCCTATCAGAGCATGCTTGAAGTCTGCAGAGAGAAGGTTCCTGGCGTATTCCCCATTTCCTCCTCAAGAATTGCACTTCCAAAGTGGTTGAAAAAGGGAAGGAGATTCTTCTGGACTCAAAAGCACTTTTGGTTTTCCTTACCTTTCCTGCTCCAGCCCCCTTACCAAATGTGCCCATGCCTCCAATTGAACACATTGGGGTCGCTCTTGCCATCTGGTTGAAAGAAGGAAAGAGATCCTCAAACTAAACACATCGAAGAGAAAATTGTAAGCAAAAACTTTATTGTGCCGAAAAAATAACACAAGGAAATCTCCCTCAAAGCCTTTGTATCCCACCGACATTCACTGGAGGGTTTTACACAGCATTTGCCACACAGTTTACAAGGAATTTTCTCATCTCCCTTTGCTGTAATTCCTGACTATTTTACACTAACATCTTAGCCTTCCCGCATACATGTAATCAGCCAAGCTATTTAAAGCTATCTTAACCTGTATACACAGAAACCTCAACACTTCCATAAAGATTGCTTAGTTTTCCATGATACTTCCTGTTTTTCAAACAGCATACTGAGTTGTATAGGTGCAAATCGTTCCTATTTGTGTATTTTGCCTTGTCTCATAGTACATTTGGGGTTCTGAAGCACTTATGCCTTTATTTTATGTTTACCCTGTTAACTGAATCTCCATGGATCCTTCTGTTTAGACCAGGGATGGAGAACCTTGGCCCTTTTATGATTTGTGGACTTTAACTTCTAGAATTTGTGGTGCTTGAGAAAAAATGCTGTAGTCCAGTGGTTGGGAATTAAGGCCCATTTATTACTTGTGGACTTGAACTTCCAAAATTCCTGAGCCAGGAGTCTACAAGTCAAAAAAGGAGCAAAAATCACCATCCGGATTAGACTCTGACCTTCCAATTGCTGGAGGCCATACTGTGCATTTGGCCTTTTTCCCTGGGAAAACTGAGCCTTTCGAAGGAATCCTAGGACTCTTCGCCATATTTCCCCTTTTGAGATTATAACTTTTATTGTGAATATTCAGATGTCTCATTACAAGCAATCCTTTTCTTGAAGAGCAATGAAATATTGACTGTAATCCTTTCTCCATTTTCAATGTATTGGACACCTAAAGACTTTTCAGTAGGAAGGAACTAGAAACAACAACATAATTCAATAAGTCTAGGCCAGGGGGTTCCAAACTTGGCAACTTTAAGCCTTGTAGACGTCAACTCCCAAAATCCCCCAGCCAGCATGGTAATACATGTGCTAGAGGAAATCTGGGAGTTGACATCCACAAGTCTTGAAGTTGCCAAGTTTGGAGATCTCTAGTCAAGGCCCTGATGGATTTTGATGTTAAGAAATTCCATCTCTATGTTTTCCAAGGTGGGTTTCAATGAATTGGCAATTGTCAGTTATACTGAAACAACACATTCTTAACATTCATGATTGTGCCTTAAAAACAAATAATCAATTGCTGCTTTACAATTAGTCCTCAACTTACAATCATTTCTTCAGTGACCATTTAAAGTTATGACGACATTGACAAAAATGATTTATGATTTTTTTCATACAAATGTTGCAGCATCCCTATACCATGTGATCAAAATTCAGACTCTTTGCAACTGGCCTGCATTTTTGTTCTGGTTGGAGCATCCCAGGGTCATTTGATCGCCATATGAAACTTTCCGACAAGCAAGGTCAATGGGGGAAACTGATTCACTTAACAACCATGTTACTAACTGAACAACTGTGGCAAAACAAGTTGTATAATGGAACAAAACTGTCCTGCTTAGCCATGGAAATTTTGGGCTTGTGGCCATAAGTCAAGGGCCACCTGTATTTTCTAAAGTGGTTCCTATAATTGTCCAATTTACCAACCCAAAAGAGTCTATATCTGAAATGTATGCGTTAAACCTTTAACTACTGTATAAGTTAGGGCATTATTAAAAATCAAGGACAATATATATTGTATCTCAGACTAGAAATCGGTTAAACACAACTAATGTTAGTTGGTGCAGACACAGCGCTATCCTTTCAGTTATCACTTTTGACAAAACTCTCGAGTCTCATAATGGTTCAATAGTTCATTCTCTCCCATCACTTTGTCCCATTGATGTGCTCACTATTTTTCTTTGTTCTGGCATGATTTCTTCACATGGCTGTAGTAGATCCGCTAGTTGATCCTTCCAACGTTAGGGAAATATGAGTAGTTAACACCACCAGGTCTGGACTCACCACTTAGATTACAATGTTTCTTCTTGAAATATTTCAGCATCTTCTCTATACTCTAAGCCAGCTTTCTGCACCCTTATGTTGTCTGAATATCTTATCCCAAAGGTGTTTTTATCAAAAGGCAACGGGACTTTGTTTTTCCTTGAAGACATTTCGCTTCTCATTCAAGAAGAAGCAGAACTGAAGAAACATCTTGGATGAGAAGGGAAATTTCTTCAGGGGAAATGATAAAAGCACCTTTGGGACAAACACAACCTGGATGACTGAGAAACTCCATAGACATTTGGATGTGTTACTTTCCAAATCCTTACTTAACTTTGCTGTTCGCACTGACAAAAGTTGATTACTTGTTCTATGTTATGAACACTGAGAGCGTATCCACTGGAGACACATTCTGTGTATCTCCAATCACACTTGGCCAATGAGATCATTCCATTCCCTTCCCATTCCCATTTCTATTTCTATATTCTATTCCATTTCTATTCTTATTATTTCCAATCTTATTCTACTCTACTCTACCACAAAGATCTAATATCCAAAACTTAATACCTAGTTCTACAAGATAATTCTTTTTAATGGATCAAGATGTTTCTGCTGCTTCAGAAGACCTTGCCATACTCCACTCATTTCTACAGATTCTCCTGGGATACTTCTATGGGCATGAATCAAATTTTGAGAATCAACATGAACCAATTCATATCATTTTTTTCCTGCTGTGAGTCCTCTTATGGCAATTAAGGTCACTCCAACTTCTGAATTTCTTTCCACACTGCACACACTGATACGGCTTCTCCCCCGTGTGGATTGTTTTATGGAGCTTAAGATTCCTGCCATCTCTGAAACTCTTTCCACAGTCGATGCATTTAAACGGTTTCTCTCCTGTGTGGATCCTATTGTGGGAGGTAAGCTGACCACTCTCTCTATAACATTTTCCACACTCCAGGCATTTATAGGGTTTCTCCCCTGAGTGAAGCTTTCTATGGCCCCTGAGTGAACTATTATGTCTAAAGCTTCTCCCACACTCATGACATGTGTATGGTTTCTCCCCAGTGTGGATTCTCTTGTGGATACTAAGGTAACCACTTCTTCTGAAACTCATGTCACACTCCGTGCACTTATAGGGTTTCTCCCCTGTGTGAATCCTTTTATGGATTGTCAGTTCTCTAGAATCAATGAAGCGTTTTCCACACTCCTGGCACTGATATGGTTTCTCCCCAGTGTGGGTCCTGCTGTGTAGAATATAGTCATTTTTTGTATTGAAGCTCTTTCCACACGTACGGCATTCATATGGTTTATCCCCGGTGTGAAGCCTTTTGTGGCGAGAGAGAGAACCCAAACCAGTGAAGCATTTGCCACATTCGTTGCACTTATAAGGCTTTTCACCCATGTGTGTCCTTTTATGGTCAGTAAGATTCTTTTGATTAGCAAAGCACTTCCCACACTCGGTACATTGATATGGCTTCTCTCCACTGTGGATTCTTCTATGGAAACTTAAGTGGCTGGATTTACGGAAGCTCTTACCACACTCCAGGCATTTGTATGGTTTCTCCCCTGTGTGGATCCGTTTGTGGGCATAAAGGCTGCTAGAATTGGTAAAGCACTTTCCACACTGCAGGCATTGAAATGGCTTCTCCCCTGTGTGGATTCTGTAATGAGAATTAAGGTTTGATGAGAAACGGAAGCTCTTTCCACACTCTGTGCATTGAAATGGTTTTTCTCCTGTGTGGAGCCTCTCATGTGATTTAAGATGAGCTTTTTGACTGAAACTTTTTCTACAGTGCAGGCATTTATAAGGTTTCTCCCCTTTATGCATCTTGTTATGTTTATTTAGCGTATCAAGTCTATTGAAACTTTTCCCACACTCCAAGCATTCATATGGTTTCTCCCCTGTGTGAATCCTCTTATGGTGAGTAAAGGCATTGGGGGTCCTGAAGCATTTTCCACACTCTGTGCATTTATAAGGCTTCTCTCCAGTGTGGATCCTCTTATGTAAATTGAAGTTTCCTTTTTGGATGAAGCTCTTTCCACACACAGTGCAATGAAATGGCTTTTCCCCTGTATGGATCCTATTATGGCAAGTGAGGTCACTTGCAGAGCGGAAGCTCTTCCCACATTCCAGGCATTTACATGACTTATTCCCAGTGGGGCTTTTTTTCTGGGAATTCGGTTCCTTGCTCTGAGTAAACCTCATTCTCCCCTCCCTGAGTTGATGCAACTTCTCCTCTCTTTGGAGGCTTTGATGGGAAGTAAGGGAGGTGCTGCTTTCGAAGGACTTTCCCCTATTAATCCATTGATGCTGCTTCCTCTCTTTATGGACCCTCTTATGTGAACTGAGATGATTTTTCTGCCTGAAAGTCCTTCCACAATCCAGACATTTGTGTGGATCCTCTGCTTTGTGAATCTTTTTATGCAATGCAAGAGAGCGGCTTGTACTAAAGCTTTCTTCACACTCCGTACATTTGTAAACTTCTCTTCCTTCTTGTATTCTTTCATGTAAAGGAGGAGGAGGGGTCCTTCCCGAGTGTTGCCTGCTTTCATCTTGTTTCTCTGCAGAAAGGCTTTCACAACAGTCACATAATCCAGATTCATCTTGAAGTGTTTTCCCACACCTTGAACACACTTCTTTTTCTTGGCAATCATCTGTGTCCAATAAGACATTGGTATCTGCACAAGGTAAACCAGAGCAATTATCCAGCTCAATCGTTAACAGGTTTTCCTCAGAACCTTGCTTTCCATACATTTTTTCTGCAACTTCCCTTTTCTCTTTTGGCAAAGGTGCTGCTGCCTCTTTGTCAGAATCCTCCATCTTCCATCCATCACCTGCTTGCAACAGGAAAAAAAAAAGGTTAACACAAACTTAGATGCAAAAGAGATCAAACATCATTGCTGTATATCAAACTTGCTCCAAACTCCCATTTGTTCAAAATATTGTGCTATGCTTGGTATTAACTTGATATAAGATTTGACCTTTGCAGCTTTCTTGTCCTCAATGTTACAGAATGAAAACCTGAACATTTTGGTTGAGATCATTTAAAATTGGAGGAGAGGGGGAGGTCCTCAGCTCTACTGTTGAGGATGGAGAACCAATTGGTTTAATTTCAATTTGAGAAAGTAGAAATGTTGAGGGATTTGGACCTGGAACTGAATTTCAATCCCTTCTCCATTAAGAGATTAGATTAGATTAGATACTTTATTTGTATGCTGCCCTTTTCCCTGAGGGGACTCAGGGCGGCTCACAATTCAGGGGGAGGGAGGACAAACAAGTTACAAACATGAAAACAATACATCATTAAAAAAGCACAAGTCATACTATTCGAGTGGGGTTGAAATCTTTAGCCCCAGGCCTGTCGGGACAGCCAGGACTTAAGGGCTACGCGGAAGGTCTGGAGGGTGGTGAGGGTACGAATCTCCACGGGGAGATCGTTCCAGAGGGTCGGAGCAGCCACCGAGAAGGCTCTCCTCCGGGTAGTTGCCAGCCGACATTGGCCGGCTGATGGAATTCGGAGGCCTAATCTATGGGATCTTATTGGCCTAGTGGAGGTAATTGGCAGTAGGCAGTCTCTCAAGTACCCAGATCCAATACCATGAAGGGCTTTGTAGGTGACAACTAGCACCTTGAAGCGCACCCGGAGATCAACAGGCAGCCAGTACAGCTCGCGGAGGATAGGTGTTACGTGGGTGAAACGAGGTGCACCCACGATCGCTTGCGCGGCTGCATTCTGGACCAGCTGAAGTCGCCGAATACTCTTCAAGGGCAGCCCCATGTAGAGCACATTGCAGTATTCCAGGCTAGAGGTCACAAGGGCACGAGTGACTGTTGTGAGAGCCTCCCGGTTCAGGTAGGGACGCAACTGGTGCACCAGGCGAACCTGGGCAAATGCCCCCCTGGTCACAGCTGACAAATGGTGTTCAAAGGTCAGCTGTGGATCCAGGAGGACTCCCAAGTTGCGGACCCTATCTGAGGGGCGTAGTATTTGACCCCCCAGCCTGAGAGATGGAACACTTGGCCAATTAGTGGGAGGGAAGCACAACAGCCACTTGGTTTTATCTGGATTGAGTACAAGCTTGTTAACCCCCATCCAGTCTCTCACAGCTTCAAGACCCTGGCTCATCACGTCCATCCCTTCATTGAGTTGGCATGGGGCGGACAGATACAACTGTGTATCATCCGCATACTGGTGGTATTTTATCCCGTGCCGTCGAATGATCTCGCCCAGCGGTTTCATGTAGATATTAAAAAGAAGGGGGGACAGGACTGAACCCTGTGGCACCCCATATGTTAGGGGCCTGGGGGTCAATCTCTGCCCTCCGACTAATACCGACTGCGACCTGTCCGAGAGGTAAGAGGAGAACCACCGTAAAACAGTGCCTCCCACCCCCACCTCCCGCAGTCGTCGCAGAAGGATACCATGGTCGATGGTATCGAAAGCCGCAGAGAGGTCAAGGAGTACCAGGATGTGTGTGGCCTCCATCCCTGGCTCTCCAGAGATCATCGGTCAATGCGACCAAAGCGGTTTCTGTGCTGCAGCCAGGCCTGAAGCCTGACTGGAATGGATCAAGATAACTAGCTTCCTCCAAGGACCGCTGGAGCTGAAAGGCCACCACCTTCTCAACAACCTTCCCCACAAAGGGAGGTTGGAGACTGGACGATAGTTGTTTAGAACGGCTGGATCCAAAGATGGTTTCTTCAGGAGGGGTCTCACCACCGCCGCCTTTAAAGCGGGGGGAAAGACCCCCTCCCGTAAGGAGGCGGCAACAACTGCCTGGATCCAGCCCCGTGTCACCTCCCTGCTGTTAACAACCAGCCAGGAGGGGCACGGGTCCAGCACGCATGTGGGGGCACCTACAGTTCTCATGGCCTTGTCCACGTCCTCAGGGGTAACAGCCTGAAAATCAACCCAGCGATGACCTACCAGATTATCCCTTAGTGCCTCGGCTGGTTCTGCAGAATTGGAGTCCAGGTCCGCCCGAAACCGAGCAACTTTATCCGCGAGGAATTGGACGTAATCCTCAGCCCTGCCTATTTAGGAGGGAACGGGTTATCCTGAACAGGGCGGCTGGGTGCGACTCAGCGGAAGCAATCAGAGAGGCAATGTGAGTTCTTTTTGACGTCCTGATTGCCCGGATGTACTCTCTGATGCAAGATGTTAAAAGTGCTCGGTTCGATTCGGATTTACTGGATCTCCATTGGTGCTCTAGGCGTCTCTTTCGGCGCTTCATCTCCCGGAGTTCCTCAGTAAACCAAGGGGCTCTCCTGGATCCACTGCCTCGGAGCGGCCGTAGAGGCGCAATCCGGTTAAGAGACTCCGTCGCTGCCAAATTCCAAGCAGCAACCAGAGTCTCCGCCGGACTGCGGGCGAGAGTATCAGGAATAACCCCAAGCTCCGTCTGGAACCCCAAGGGGTCCATAAGTCGCCTGGGGCGGAACCACCTGCTCGGTTCCTCCTCCCTACAGTGGGGGTTTGGTCTCCGAAAGTCAAGCCTCAGTAGGTAGTGGTCCGACCATGACAGGGGTAAGATCTCACTACCCCTCAGACCAAGATCACAGCTCCACTGCTCCGAGAGAAATACGAGGTTTTTCCTTGAACAAAACTGGTTCTCACTCTGAGCTGTTCATTCATCTTTATACCAAAGGCGCTTTTTCTTAAGACAACTGGAATGTTGTTTCCCTTCTCATCCAAGATGAGTTCAGTTCTGATTGAACAATGGAGGATGGAAGAATTGATATTCCTTGTAGTCATCTTGTCATAAGCACTCATTCCGACCAGATGATTGCAATGAGTATAAATCCTTCTGATAAAACTTTGGACCCTTTGGGGCTCTTCAGTGTCATCATAATAGACCAAAAACTAACCAAATGAAAGCAACTATCTGGATCCCTTTCAGTCGGGGTTCAGGCCTGGTTACGGCACTCAAACTGCTTTGGTCGCGCTGATCGATGATCTCTGGCAGGCCAGGGATAGAGGACATTCCTCTATCCTAGTGCTTCTTGACCTCTCAGCGGCCTTCGATATCATCGACTATGGTATCCTTCTGCGGCGGTTACGGGAGGTGGGAGTGGGAGGCACCGTTTTACGGTGGTTCTCCTCCTACCTCTTGGATAGGTCGCAGTCGGTGTTGGTTGGAGGACAGAGATCGACCCCTAAGCCCCTCAAATATGGGGTGCCGCAGGGTTCGGTCCTGTCCCCCCTCCTATTTAATATCTACATGAAGCAGCTGGGTGAGATCATACGCTGGCACGGGATAAATATCATCAATATGTGGACGATACTCAATTGTATCTGTCCGCCCCGTGCCAACTCAGCGAAGCAGTGGAAGTGATGTGCCAGTGCCTGGAGGCTGTCAGGGTCTGGATGGGAGCGAACAAGCTTGCACTCAACCCAGACAAGACCGAGTGGCTATTGATGCTGCCTCCCAAGGACAGTCCAGACATTCCACGTCTTAGCCTGGGGGGTGAAATTATACAACCCTCAGAGAGGGCCCGCAATTTGGGTGTCCTCCTGGACCTGCAGCTGACGTTAGAACACCATCTGTCAGCTGTGACCAGGGGGGCTTTTGCCCAGGTTCGCCTGGTGCACCAGTTGCGGCCCTATCTGGACCGGGAGGCACTTCGAATGGTCACTCACGCCCTCGTCACCTCAAGCCTGGATTACTGTAACGCGCTCTACATGAGGCTACCCCTGAAGAGTGTTTGAAGACTGCAGTTGGTCCAGAATGCAGCCGCGCGAGCGATATTGGGTGTACCTAGATACACCCATGTTACACCCATCCTCCGCGAGCTGCACTGGCTCCGCATTGGTCTCTGAACGTGCTTCAAGGTGCTAGTCGTTACTTTTAAAGCCCTACATGGTTTAGGACCTGGCTACCTGAGAGACCGCCTCCTGCCACATACCTCCCAACGACCAACTAGATCTCACAGGTTGGGCCTCCTCCGGGTGCCATCGACCGGACAATGCTGGCTGGCGACTCCCCAGGGGAGAGCCTTCTCTGTAGTTGCACCGGCCCTGTAGAACGATCTACCCGTAGAGATCCGGACCCTTACCACTCTCCCGGCCTTCCGTAAAGCCACCAAGACCTGGCTGTTCCGGCAGGCCTGGGGCTGTTGATCAATGTCCAGCCCCACCTACAATGAATGGATGATGTGCAATTTTAATAATGTACCTTATTTTTTAATTTTGTAATGTTTTTTATCTGTCTGTAAGCCGCCCAGAGTCCCTAGGGAGTGGGCGGCATACAAATTTTATTAAATTGGAAAATTGGAAACTTCTAAAAAGCTCTCTAGAAAGTGGGACAGGCAGGATCAGAAACTAGCTAAGATGGGAAACTTCATGGAGACAGTGTGGAGGTTTAAGGCCACTTTATCAGAGTAAGTATGAGTAGAAATGTAGAGCAGGATACTCTCATCTACTGCATACATCGAACAAACTAGCATTTTATTTGAGAAACAAATTGGCTGTTCACGTCCACTACCCTTTCAGTCCAGGGAAAGAGATTCTTTCAGGGAATTGTGCAGTAGGTATCCAAATGCAGTCAGAGATGCTGACACAAAATATATAAATGTGTGTGTGTGTGTGTGTGTGTGTGTGTGTGTGTGTGTGTGTGTCCCCAATCATACTTGGCCAATAAATAATTCTATTCTATTTTATTCTATTCTATTCATTTACACACACACACACACACACACACACACAAACACACAACATACAGACACACAAACATATATATACATATACTGTAAATATATATTTACAGTAAAATTAAAATATTTTACATCAATATTTATAGTAAAGAAGATAATCAGGTTAATAGGAACACCATGAGGTAAGTTTACACAGTGCAAAGGGAAAGAAAAGTGGTAAAGACAGAAACTCCCCTTTTACACTCACAGTAACCAATCACAGCATAGATTGCCTCATGCAGGAAACAGCTCTCTCTCTCTCTCATATATATGTGTGTGTGTGTGTGTGTGCGCGCGCGTGTGTATGTGTGTATATATATATGTGTGTGTGTGTGTGTTTGTGTGTGTGTGTGTATTTTACATCAATATTTACAATAAACAAGATAATCAGGCTCGAAGAACATGTTGGAAGATCTCACCTGCAGAGGATCTGGCAGATCAGACAGACCATTCTGCTAGTAGTTACAACCTAGATGTAACTATCTTATCTATTGAAAAAATAGCATTTATCTGAAAAACAGATCAGTTGCTCATGTCTCCCACACTTTCAGTCCAGAGGAAAGAGAATCTGTCTGGGAATTGCGCATCAGGTGTCTAAAAAGGCCAGAGATGCTGAGACGAGCTTGTCTTTTTATGTAAATTAATATCTTTGGCAGTAAACATTTACAGTAAACAAGAAATTCAGGCTAACAAGAGCATGATGAGATAAACAAACACCACAAGATCATCATGAGGTAAAATTTCAGAGCCCACAGTGGAAAAAGGGCGGGAAACCAAGACACTCCCTCTTTATATTCATATTAACCAATTCCAGCATCGATTGTCTCATGCAGGAAACAGCACTCTCCAACCAATCAGCTGCAACTGAATGATCTGACTCCTTGTACAACACTGTTCCAGCTACTAAATTTCAATATCTTAGCAGAAACCCTTACCTAAGGAGGCCATATTCCTTGCGTTTTCCAGCATGACCTCTTGGTACAGGGCTTTTTGCTCAGAATCCAGCAGGGCCCACTCCTCCACGGAGAAAAACACAGCTACGTTCCTCAAGCAATACCAAATCCTGACACAGGTAGAGGGGGAAAAATTAAACATATTCCATGAGCGTTCTTAACAATGAACACTTCAATAAATTACTTGCAAGTCATCTTCTTGATGAACATATTCCACCTGCAGAATTTCCAAGTTGGACAAATTTGCATCTTCCCTGGAGAACCTTTCCAAAAACATAAACAGGAAAGAGCCTCTGGCTAGAGATACATCTAGGTCTGTGATGGCGAACCAATGGCATGCGTGCCACAGGTGGTACGCAGAGCCATTTGTTAGGGCACATGAGGCGTTGTCCTGTCAGCTCCAGTGCCCAAGCTGGCCAGCTGACTTTGGTCTTCTTTTTCGGCCATTTTTCGCCCTCCAGAGGCTTCAGGGAAGCCTTCTGAAATCTCCAGAGAGGGAGGCTGTTTTCGCCCTCCCCAGGCTGCTAGAAAGCCTTTGGAGCCTGGGGAGGGCGAAAAAAGAGGTCCATTGTGCGCCAAAAGAAAGGGAAAGAGCAGGGGTCATGCATACATCCATGCAGGGTGATCATGCACATAGCATATGGGCATGGCCACGCCTGCGTACAACCCCCCTGCACTCCCCCTGCTTTTGGCACTTGATGGGGAAAAGGTTAGCCATCACTGATCTAGGTAGTGTGTTATTGGCTTGGCCAATTCCACAACCCCATATTCCTTTGCTTTCCACTGATGGGCTGATGCTTGGATGTGTTGGCCCAATCCAACACTGAGTTGCAATGAGCCAATGAATTGTATTAAATCAAGGAAGGTGGGGTTCAACATTTCATTTCTGGGCAAGAGTAAAGCTTGGGCTTTACATCTTACTTTCGCGTTCTTGTGTTAGTAGCGCTTCATAAAACCTTAGTAAGGCCACACTTGGAATACTGGATCCAGTTTTTGACCACATTACAAAAAAGATGTGGAGATTTTGGAAAAAGTGTAGAGAAGGACAACTGAGATGATTAAAGGTCTGGAGAGTGAAACGTACGAAGAATGGTTGCAGGAACTGGATGGAACTGGAATTGGGTAGGGCCAGTCTAGAGAAAAGAAGGACTAGGGTTGACACGATAGTAGTATTCCACCTCATTTTTTGTTGTCCCCTTCTTTTGCATTCAATGGATAGAACTAAAAAAGGAGAAAAGCAACCTGGAATTAAGGAGAAACTTCCTAGCAGTGAGGTCAGACAATTGTCTGAAATGCTACAGGATCTCCTGCTTGAACAGGGGGTTGGACTAGAAGACCTCTAAGGTCCCTTCCAGTTTTATTCAGATTGATTCATTGATTGACTCATTTTATTGTTTTAGCAAAGCTTTCATGACTTTCCATAATTTTCAATCTTGAATACCACATCTTGAATATTCAATATTTGTTTGTTGCTTTCCCTTTGAGAGTGCCACTGATACAAAAGTAAGATTTTATGTCTGTCAAGTTCTGTGTCCTTTGGCATTTTGACTGGAATGATATGGAACGTTGGTCTTATTGGGAAGCTGCCAATGAATTACATTCATACAACATGTCTCTGTACAAGATGTCAAGCTCAAGCATAGGAGACAAGGAAGAAGGCCCCCCCCAAAAAAAGAATACAGGAATCCTACACTCAGGAGTCCCTGAGCCACCACACAGAGTTGATAATTATTTCACAATGGCAGCTAAATAATCCTTGCGATCCCCTGTCTTAAAACACATCACCATGAGACCACCTCAGGGAAGCAGTCCTCCGAAGGATTTTGCAGTAGTTTCGTAACTGTTTGATGCCACAACGGCACTGAAAAAAGTTCCTTGTGGCTGTTTTTCACACTTACGACCGTTGCAGCATCCCCCACGAGACCAAAATTCAACCGCTTGGCCACTGAATCTTATTTATGACGGTTGCAGTGTCCCGGGGCTATGGGAATCCCTTTTTGATACCTTCTGACAAGCAAAGGCAATGGGGGAAGCCAGTTTTGCATAATAACCGCATTACTAACTTAACAACTATGATGATTCATTTAATAACTGCGGCAAGAGAAGTCTTAAAATGAAGCAAAACCCGTTTAACAAATCTCGCTTTTAGCGACAGGCATTTTGCACTCAGTTGTGGTTATTTGACTATCTAGGAGTCCCAGACCAATCATTCAAATGATGCAAATCACACTGAAGGAATAAGCAGAGTGAAGTACCAATCACTGTCGAGTGCTCAAGTGTGCCTTGCACAAACCTGGTATAAAAGATAAACAACAGCCATTTTTGCATGAAATAGTAGGGCACATACAGGTGGTACCAATGACAGCATGCAGGGTTCCAGTCTATTTAGTTTTAGAGGAGCAAAGTGGAGGGAGGTCACACTAAATATTTGCCACGTTACCCTCAGAAAGCTGTTTCTGAATTTTTGAATTCTGCATGCAACTGTATTTTCTGGTTGTATTCCAATGAGGGAGAGTCAGATTTAACTGTACGTGGTCATCCCACTCTTGCTACAACCACCACTTAATGGGGATCAGAAGGTTTTGCACACAATTGTACATTTTAAATTTGCTCATCTTTTGCTACTTTTTCCCATTTTACTGAAGGTCTGCGCAATTAATATCCCATAAGAAGTATGGAGAACTGTGCATTGAATTAACTGAGCTCTCTGTGTGTGCTTTTTAACCCGATACTATAACAATGACAGAGTTGGAAGGGACCTTGGAGGTCTTATAGCCCAAGCAGGAAACCTTATATACCATTCCAGACAAGTGGTTGTCCAGTCTCTTCTTAAAAGCCTCCAGTGATGGAGCACCCAAAGCTTCTGAAGACAAGCCATTCTACTGCTTAACTGTTCTCACTATTACAAAAAAAAATCCCTAAATTCTAGGTTGCTTCTCTCCTTGGTTAATGTCCATCCATTGTTTCTTGTCTTGCCTTCTGTTATTGGGGGCTTCTTCAATAGATCAGACTGGCACTTTAAGGGAGGGGAGATTCTTCCTACCTGAGTTGGAAGATGAACCGCTGTTAATCCTCTGCTACAAAGAACTGGGGTTCCACGACATGAAGACAAAGCCATCATAGTGTCTATGAGTGAAAATAAAAGCAAAGGAATAATTTGCTATCAAACACCATAACCATATTGGTGAAGCTACAGTGCAGAAGGGCAATTCTACATACGGTATATTTAAGCTAACTAGGGAATCAGTTTATTTAAGTACCAGTACTTTGCAGCCACAGCAACAATACATAGAAGCTGCTAACATTGGGTGAGAGGAAAACTGAAAAGGGTGGAAGGACCAGGGATTGGATTCAGAGGCAGATGATCTCAGCCATGAATGTATGCATTAAAGCACCACAGAGGTGGATTCTGGATGCCTCAAGTAGATCCCATCCCATATCCCAATGAGCTGTGCTGAGTTGTTCATCAGGAATACTAGATCTGGCCTGGCACCAACAAAGAGGAAGTGAACCCCACTTCCCTTAATTTGACATGATTCATTGGCTCATTGCATTGGGTAAAATTAACTCAATGTTGGATTGGGCCAAAACATTCAATGACACTAAAAAAAGGACGTTTTTCACACTTATGACCATTGCAGCATCCCTGTGGTCACATGATCAGCGTTCAGACACTTGGCAACAACTGGCTCATATTTATGACACCTGCAGTGTTAATCCAACTTGGCAAGGGACTTGGAGGCCTGCCTTTGCACACGCAATTCAATAATCCTTTGTTTGACAGACAGAGTTGTCTGTCAAATTAGTGAGCATAAATTTTGGATCTTTTAAAATCTCTCACTGGGATTCGTTGTTCTCACAGTCAGGAAATTTCTCCTCAGTTCTAGGTAGCTTTTCTCCTTGATTAGTTTCCATCCATTGCTTTTTATCCTGCCTTCAGGGGCTTTGGAGAATAGGTTGACTTTCTCTTCCTTGTGGCAACCCCTCAACTAATGGAATATTACTATCCTGTCATCCCTAGTCCTTCTTTTCATTCAAATAGTGTGTGGGGAAACTAATCATAATGTAGGCCTTTGCTTCTTGATAGATGCCTATGGACCTGATATTTCTTTGGCAAGGTTTATTGTATTCAATGTTAATCTGTATGATCTCTTTAAAATCATGGTATTCAATACTATTGTGTCTATTAAAAAGTTGTAACTTGCAAGTATGTTGAAATAGTATGTCTCAATGCTGTTGGTAGGTGAGTTTGCAGGGTGAGTCCAGCTGAGATCGAGGAAAAAGAGGAACTATCCGGTTGTAATGTATGTAAAAACAACAATGTTGTGACATTGTGGTTAAAGGAAGAGAAAACTGCCACAGTTGCTGTGACAAACATGGCAGAATTTTGAGTCTTGTGCTTTGTTGTATATAGTGGAATGTTGGACAGTGAGTCGGGGCCAACCAGCCTCAAACTGTCCCTTTTGACTGATTGACTGATTGACCCTCATTACAATGTGATTTTTCTGTAAGTACTTGCTGTTTGATATAATTTGAAATTTAATAAAGCACATAGGATCCTTAATAAATTATTATCCTTAATACAGGACCCTAAGTGAGATGCCTTATGGTATGTTGTCTGTTCAATTTCTTACTAGTGCAGCTATGTTCCTTATCAGATATTTTCTGACACTAGACACACCCAATTCCAACAACCATTCTTTATATGTTTTAGCCTCTATTCCCTTAATCATCTTTTGTGGCTCTTCTCTGCACTCTTGATCATCAGAATCCTGACCCACATAATGTTCACCCTCCTCATCAGATACTCAGAAGAGAAACAAAAACAAGTTTTGCAGGTGGGATTTGCCCTTTGGAATAGCCTACTACAGCAATGTTTCTCAACCATAAGCAGCTTTAAAATACGTGGACTTCCAGAATTCCCCAGCCAGCTATCTTAGACTGGCTGGAGAATTCTGGGAGTTGAAGTCCACATAACTTAAGGTTGAGACATGCTGGTCTATAGGAAAAGGGTGATACCTGTTGAAATGCACACAAGACTTTAAAAAACCAAGTTAAGTTAAACAATGAAAAGGAATTCAGGAATGAAATTAACTCCGGCAGAGTCAATCCTGAGGATTAAAGGGCATCAGGAGGAGCCTTTACCTGATGCTCCCTCCGGAGGTGGCTCCTCCAGAGCAACTCCCCGAAACAACTCGCCCCCTTTCCCTCCAGCCGAGTTAGCATCCATTAAACCCCAAGCCTTCTGGGTCTGAAGCAGCACCAGAGAGAAAAAAAAGGAAGTTACGGGTGGGGACTGCAGGAGCGATCTTAGAAACGCCCCAAGAAGCTGCATTGAAGGCTCACCAGTCCAAGCATTTCCCCAGGTGGGAAGAGAGAAAGAAGGGAGGGAGGGAGCTTCTTACCTGGCGCTCAAAAGGAAAGAGGCGGCTCTGTTCCTCGCTTGGACTTCGCTTCCCAAGAGATGCGCGCAGAAAAAGATCCGCGATCTGCTTTCCTCGCAGCCCCGCCGGCCACGCTGCCTTCCTTCCCGGCCACGCACGTGGATTCCCCTTCTCGACCCCAGTCAGGACGTTGCAGAGCCCAAGCAGGAAACGCTTACGGTTCCTCTTCTCCGCGTGCAGCTCCTCCCATTCTCCAAAAGGCCGAGGGCACTGCCCACTCGGGACTTCCCTTGCCTGCCCCCTGCCTTCTGCCACGGGGGGGGGGAGAGATCTGTCCCGCGTGGGACGGTCTGCTGGGCAAGGAGTCCAGGGCTGCTTCTCCCGAGGCAGTCAGTGAAACGGGAGCGAGGGAGGGGACGAAGCCCAGGGACGGGAGAAGGGAAGGGGATGCGGAGCAACCGTTAGAAGGGAACTACAGAATAGCAGAGCTGGGAGGGACCTTGGAGGTCTTCTAGTCCAACCCCCTGCTCAGGTTGAAAACCCTGTACCATTTCAGACAAATTCTGCCTTTTCAATATTTCCTAGGATATTTCATTTTTTCTGGGAGAGGGCTGGATGATAACTTCCCACAGACCGTTGCAGAATCCCCATGGTCATGTGATCCAAATTCAGCTGCTTGGCCACTGATTCATAATTACGACGGTTGCCGTGTCTCAGGGTCAAGTGAAGCTTTGGACAAGCAAAGTCAATGGGGAAGCCAGTGTTGGAAGAAATGTCCCGGTCCATTCCAGCTGGGAGTCACCACCGACGCTAAAAGAAAGTTTTGTGAAGACAGCTGCCTGGAAGTTATGAGTTTTATTGAGGAAAGAAAAACGGGAAGGACCAGACGCAGCTCAGAGTCTGCAGCACACAGTACATGCATTGGTTTTCCCTTTTTTTCTTTTGAGGCTTTTGTGTAAGTTTCTGATTTACAAAGATTTATTTATTCTGGATGATTGCTCTGATTCTGTTTCTGATTCTGATTGTCTCTGATTCTTGTCTTCTGATTCTGTTTCCTAGGTGTCTTGTCCTTGGGGTTCATCCTGCCACAAAGGGGAGGAAGGTTGTTTCCTGTGCGGGTGCTTGAGAGTAGGTGTCAACTTTATGTAAATGGTTATGATGTTTGTCTTGCCTTAGATTAGATTCTATGTCTTTGTTATTCCTAGTGGTTTTCCTACATGTATGGTTTTCTCCTGACTATGGCTCTTGCCCGTATGTTTATTAACTTCTAGGATATGCTTTTTGGTTATGTCTTTCTGGTATCTTACTACACCAGATTTCTTTAACAACCATGTTACTGTTAAGAACTGCAGTGATTCACATGTTGGAAGAAATATATGTGATTTAATTGCTTTTATCTTTTCTTTATCCTTAAGGATTGTGGAAACAGTGGAACAGGCCAGGCCTTCTTCTTCTCCTATGGTCTTTACCTTCTTCCCCTCCTCATGGGCTTTAATTATTTTCATTTTCAAGTCCAAATTGATACATTCTCTTTGTTTCTTACCTCCATGTTGAGCTGGAATGAAGTTTTGTTGGGAAGACACTTCTAGCCTAAGAAAGAGTTGATGGAAAAGTACAGTATCTTGTCCTGTAGAGAGATACAGAGAGAGACTGGCTCACAGCTGTTTGGTAATATCAATGTTATGATGTGGGGAGGAAGTACTCCAGTGCAAGATTGAATCTGATTCTCAACAAATGGGAGAGAGTGAATTGTGAAGGCCACGCTCCCCATACTGTCCATTTGTGAAGAAAAGCCAGGCTTCATAGAAAAGGATGAAAACCTCAGATAAAGAGCTTGCAAATTAGAAAATCAGCAGTTTAGAGAAGAATACAGCAGCAAAAAACAAATAATAATGCTGGAGAACTTCACATTCATTAATTTAAATAATAAAAAAATTGCACTAGAGTATCTTAACAGAATCCCTCACCTAAGGAGGCCATGTTCCTCTTGTTTTCCAGCATGACATCTTGGTATAAGGCTTTTTGCTCAGAATCCAGCAGGGCCCACTCCTCCACGGAGAAAAACACAGCTACATCCTCAAATGATACTAAATTCTGACACAGGGAGAGGGAAAAAACACAATGTATTCCCTAAACATCCCTAACAATGAACACTTCAGTGAATGAATCACATGTGAGTCTTCTTAATGAACAAACTGCAAAGTTTCCAAGTTGGGCAAAGGAGCTTGTTAGTATATTGAATTTAGTAGCTGGAACAATAAAGTCTACAATAGGCCCCAATACAATTGCAATTGATTAGTTAGAGAGAACTGACTCACACAGGAGGCAATCTACGCTATGATTGGTTGCTGTAAGTATAAAGGGGGTGTTTCCCTTTTTTCCCTCCTTTTTCCCTTCTGTGTGTTCTGTAGGATGTGTTAGATTTACCTCATGATGTTCCTGACTATCTTCTGTTCTTCCTTCTCTGGATGATGACAAAGACTGCTCTAAATTGGTAGGTGAAATATATTTATATTTATATAAAAGTTTACCAGTCTATCTCAGTGTCTGCAACTTTATCTGGACAGCTGCTGTGCTCTCTACAAAAGTCAAGCTTGGACTTTGCAGTTCTTCAATCCACATAATTCTACTATTAACACACGTTTAGGTTAATATTTATTTATATATATTTCCCTAATCGCCCATTGTTAAATTCTAACCTTCCACTGTTGTTCATATTTTTATACATATTTAATAGTGGTCATTCAAAATCTATTTTTCCAATTCTTCATATCCATTTATATAAAAATATTATCCTGGTATCTATCACACTGCTAAAATAATAATCCAACCAATATGAATAGAAATACCCTAAATGTATAAATGATTGTGATTGATACCAAAACTATAGAAGGAGATATTGAATAACGGAAGAATGACGGATGGAACTTTGACTTAAATAAGGAAATATGTACAACAAAATAGGTGGAAAACAGATTTTTGAATATTATAATGATATGAAAGGGGGGGAGTTAAAATAGGGATAGAAAATAGTGGCAAATAATTATACATTAATATGTTAAAATATACAAAAGGACAGAAAAATGGTTCAGAAATGAAAGGTAATAATAAAAGCCATGTATAATGAAATAATGGAATAAATGTACTATTTAGGAATAATACTATGTTTATGTGTACTGAAATGTATGTTATCCAATTACCACACCATTCACGCATTGATATGTAAAAGAATATAAAAAATAAAAAAATAGATTTAAAAAAAGTCAAGCTTGGACTTTACTTTTTAACTTTGGGCTTTCATCTGCACTGCGTAAAAAAAAACCTGAGTAAAGACTAAACCTAGAATAGAGAGTTCAGTTTTGCTCACCACATTACAAAAAAGGATGTGGAAAAAGTAGAAAGAGCAACTGTGGATTAAAGGCTTTGAGACTCAAATCATAGGAAAAATGGTTGCAGGAACTGAATAACCTAGTCCAGAGAAAAGAAGGACTAGGGAAGACATGATAGCCATGATCCAGTATTTCTGGGGCTGCCACAAACAAGAGGGGCTCAACTTATTTTCCAAAGCTCCATCATAAGGCAGGACAAGAAACAATGGATGGAAATTAATCAAGGAGAAAGGCAACCTGGTATTAAGGAGAAACTTCCTGACAATGAGAACAATTTAACTAAGGGAACAGTTGGCTTTCAGAAGTTGTGGACAGGAGGTTTTAAGAAGAGCCTGGACACCCACTTGTTTGAAAAGGTATAGGGTCTCCTGCTTGAAACAAAGGGATGTACTGGAAGATATCCAAGATACCCTCTAATTGTGTTATTGTGTTATTGGGAGATTGGCATATCTGGGGAGGGGAGGGGAGAATCCTCCTACCTGTATTGGATGTTCAACCACTGTTAATCCTCCACTACAAAGAACTGAGGTTCCTGGAGATGAAGACAAGGCCATGGGAATGTCTAGGAGTGGGGGGAAAAAACAGCAAGGGAATAATTTGCTATCAAACATCCTAAGGATCTTCTTGAGCATACAGTGCAGGAAGCTGATTGTAGCCTATTTCTAGGCTAACTAGGGAACCCCTTTATGTGAGTCCTTTGCAGCCACAACAAATACACAGAAACTCACCCTGGGTGAGGGGAAAAGGGAAAGGTGAGGAAGGACCAAGGATTGGATTCAGAGGCAGCTTTCTCTGCCATGAATTTATGCATCAAAGGACCAACTCTGTTATTCTATGTTTCTATGATGTTCACCTTTCCTTATCAGATAATCAAGGAAGAAAGACTACAAAACCGTTTTTCACAGCTGGGATTTGCCTTTTGGAATAGCCAACGGCAGAAGCCGGGAACTATGGGCCTTTTATGGGGGTGGACTTCAACTCCCAGAAACCCTCAGCCAAGTGGAATTATGGGAGTTGAAGTCCACCTGTCATAAAAGGGCCTTAGTTCCCCACCCTGGACGACACGACGTCAATGTTTATCAACCTTGGCAGCTGTAAGATATGTAGACTTAAACACATATGGGGAATTTTGGGAGTTGAAGCCCACACATCATAAAGTTGTCCAAAGGAAAAGTGATACCTTTTTAAATGCACACAAGACTTTAAAAACGCAGTTAAATTGAACAATGAAAACGAATCCAGGTTCGAAAGAAACGAGGCAAAAAGATTAAAGGGCATCAGAAGGAGCCTTTACCCGATGCTCTCTCCGGAGGAGGCTCGTCCAGAACAACTCCCCGAAACAACAGCACCTGGGAGGGATCGCCCCCTTTTCTGCCCGCCGGTTTCGCAGCCATTGAACTCCAAGCCTCCTGGATCTGAAAAGGAAGTGACGGGAAAAATCACCATCTCCCGAAGGATAAAATGGGGACTGCAGGAGCGATCGTAGCAGCACCCCAATGGGCTGCATTGAAGGGTCTCCTATCGGAGCATTTCCCAGGAAGGAAGGAAGGAAGGAAGGAAGGAAGGAAGGAGGGAGGGAGGGAGGGAGGGAGGGAGGGAAGGAAGGAAGGAAGGAAGGAAGGAAGGAAGGAAGGAAGGAAGGAAGGAAGGAAGGAAGGAGGAGCTTTTTACCTTGCTCTCAATGGGAAACGTAGAGCTGTCTTCCTCGCCCGGACTCCGCTTCCCAAGAGATGCGCGCAGGAAAAGATCCGTGATCGCCGGCGGCCACGCTTGTGGACCCGGCCTCCCTCCCCGGAACGACCCCAGCCAGGCCTTTGCTGGAAGCGCTTATTGCTTCTACCGTCCCCGTGCAGCTCCTCCCGTTCTCTAAAGGCGCCGCCCACTCAGGGGTCCACCTGCCTGCGCCCTACCTTCTGCCACGGGGGAATCGGCCCAGCGTGGGATGGTGAACTGGGCAGCGAGTCTAGAACTGCTTCGCTCCAGGCACTCAGAGAAACGGGAGAGAGGGAGGGAACAAGCTCAGGGGTGGGAGAAGGGAAAGGGATGTGCAGAGTTGGCAGGAAAAGGAGCCTCTCTCATCCACTTAGCATAGTCCTCAACTATGCTATTCCCTTAAATGATTAACATTCATGATTGTACCTTAATAACAAATAATCAATGGCTGCATTACAAGTAGTCCTCGACTTACAACCATTTGATTAGTGGCCGAAGCTACAAAGACACTGAAAAAAGTGACATGTCCATTTTTCATAATAAAGACCAATGCAGCATCCCCATGGTCATGTGATCAAAATTCAGTCACTTGTCAACTGATTCATATTTATGACAGTTGCCATGTCCCGGGTTCATGTGACACTTTGGACAAGCAAAGTCAATGGGGAAGCCAATTTTGGGCTGAACTGTGGTTGAAAGTCGAGGACAACCTGTGTTTGAAGTGTTGAAAGGATTTGTCTGAGAGCAATATGACTTTGAGATGTATTAGGCAACCATCATTCAGTCCAAAATGTCTTCCCTCAAAAGAGAAGAATAAAGATAAGTGGGGAAAACAAAAACTGCTTTCTTTTGATATTATCCCCACTAAATGCAGAGTCAAAAGACCCCTTAATGCTCCATAAGAGAATCCCATCAACCATTCCATTCTGAAGAGGAAGAAAATCTCTCAGGAAATATTTCATATTTAACCATTGAAAAGGCCTGAGCTCAGAAAGATGTAATCCCTCCATTTAAAAGTATATGAAGTTGCACAGTACATGTAGTCCTCATCTTACTACCATTCATTTAGTGACCGTTTGAAGTTTCAACGGCACTAAAAAAAGGTAACTTACAACCTCTTTTTACACTTACGACTGTTGCAACATCCCCATGGTCACATGATCCAAATTCAGACACCTGGGAATTGAATCACATCTAGTGTCCAGGGGTCACATGATCACCTCTTGCCATCTTCCCACAAGCCAAGTCAATGGGAAAAACATTCATTTAACAACTGTGTTGCTAATTTAACAACTGTGGTGATTCAATGAACAACTTAGCAAGAGAGGTCATAAAATGGAGCAAACTTCACTTCCCAAATGTCTCCCTTAACAACACAAATTTGAGGCTCATCAGTCGTAAGTTGAGGACTACCTTATTTCTCCTATAGTAAAACAGCTCCTAGCCTATCAGAGCATGCTTGAAGTCTGCAGAGAGAAGGTTCCTGGCGTATTCCCCATTTCCTCCTCAAGAATTGCACTTCCAAAGTGGTTGAAAAAGGGAAGGAGATTCTTCTGGACTCCAAGGGACGTTTGGTTTTCCTTACCTTTCCTGCTCCAGCCCCCTTACCAAATGTGCCCATGCCTCCAATTGAACACATTGGGGTCGCTCTTGCCATCTGGTTGAAAGAAGGAAAGAGATCCTCAAACTGAACACATCGAAGAGAAAATTGTAAGCAAAAACTTTATTGTGCAGAAAAAAAAAACACAAGGAAATCTCCCTCAAAGCCTTTGTATCCCACCGACATTCACTGGAAGGTTTTACACAGCATTTGCCACACAGTTTACAAGGAATTTTCTCATCTCCCTTTGCAGTAATTCCTGACTATTTTACACTAACATCTTAGCCTTCCCGCATACATGTAATCAGCCAAGCTATTTAAAGCTATCTTAACCTGTATACACAGAAACCTCAACACTTCCATAAAGATTGCTTAGTTTTCCATGATACTTCCTGTTTTTCAAACAGCATACTGAGTTGTATAGGTGCAAATCGTTCCTATTTGTGTATTTTGCCTTGTCTCATAGTACATTTGGGGTTCTGAAGCACTTATGCCTTTATTTTATGTTTACCCTGTTAACTGAATCTCCATGGATCCTTCTGTTTAGACCAAGGATGGAGAACCTTGGCCCTTTTATGATTTGTGGACTTTAACTTCTAGAATTTGAGGTGGTTGAGAAAAAATGCTGTAGTCCAGTGGTTGGGAACTAAGGCCCATTTATGACTTGTGGACTTCAACTTCCAAAATTCCTGAGCCAGGAGTCTACAAGTCAAAAAAGGAGCAAAATTCACCATCCGGATTAGACTCTGACCTTCCAATTGCTGGAGGCCATACTGTGCATTTGGCCTTTTTCCCTGGGAAAACTGAGCCTTTCGAAGGAATCCTAGGACTCTTCGCCATATTTCCCCTTTTGAGATTATAACTTTTATTGTGAATATTCAGATGTCTCATTACGCTTGCAATCCTTTTCTTGAAGAGCAATGAAATATTGACTGTAATCCTTTCTCCATTTTCAATGCATTGAACACCTAAAGACTGTTCAGTAGGAAGGCACTAGAAACAACAACATAATTCCATAAGTCTAGGCCAGGGGGTTCCAAACTTGGCAACTTTAAGCATTGTAGACGTCAACTCTCAAAATCCCCCAGCCAGCATGGAAATACATGTGCTAGAGGAAATCTGGGAGTTGACATCAACAAGTCTTAAAGTTGCCAAGTTTGGAGATCTCTAGTCAAGGCCCTGATGGATTTTGATGTTAAGAAATTCCTTCCCTATGTTTTCCAAGGTGGGTTTCAATGAATTGGCAATTGTCAGTTATACTGAAACAACACATTTTTAACATTCATGATTGTGCCTTAAAAACAAATAATCAATTGCTGCTTTACAATTAGTCCTCAACTTACAATCATTTCTTCAGTGACCATTTAAAGTTATGACGACATTGAAAAAAATGATTTATGATTTTTTTCATACAAATGTTGCAGCATCCCTATACCATGTGATTAAAATTCAGACACTTTGCAACTGGCCTGCATTTTTGTTCTGGTTGGAGCATCCCAGGGTCATTTGATCGCCATATGAAACTTTCCGACAAGCAAAGTCAATGGGGGAAACTGATTCACTTAACAACCATTTTACTAACTGAACAACTGTGGCAAAACAAGTTGTCTAATGGAACAAAACTGTTCCTGCTTAGCCATGGAAATTTTGGGCTTGTGGCCATAAGTCAAGGGCCACCTGTATTTTCTAAAGTGGTTCCTATAATTGTCCAATTTACCAACCCAAAAGAATCTATATCTGAAATGTATGCGCTAAACCTTTAACTACTGTATAAGTTAGGGCATTAATAAAAATCAAGCACAATAAATATTGTATCTCAGACTAGAAATCGGTTAAACACAACTAATGTTAGTTGGTGCAGACACAGCACTATCCTTTCAGTTATCACTTTTGACAAAACTCTCGAGTCTCGTAATGGTTCAATAGTTCATTCTCTCCCATCACTTTGTCCCATTGATGTGCTCACTATTTTTCTTTGTTCTGGCATGATTTCTTCACATGGCTGTAGTAGATCCGCTAGTTGATTCTTCCAACGTTAGGGAAATATGAATAGTTAACACCACCAGGTCTGGACTCACCACTTAGATTACAATGTTTCTTCTTGAAATATTTCAGCATCTTCTTTATACTCTAAGCCAGCTTTCTGCACCCTTATGTTGTCTGAATGTCTTATCCCAAAGGTGTTTTTATCAAAAGGCAACTGGACTTTGTTTTTCCTTGAAGACATTTCGCTTCTCATTCAAGAAGAAGCAGAATTGAAGAAACATCTTGGATGAGAAGGGAAATTTCTTCAGAGGAAATGATAAAAGCACCTTTGGGACAAACACAACCTGGATGACTGAGAAACTCCATAGACATTTGGATGTGTTACTTTCCAAATCCCTACTTAACTTTGCTGTTCACACTGACAAAAGTTGATTACTTGTTCTATGTTATGAACACTGAGAGCGTATCCACTGGAGACACATTCTGTGTATCTCCAATCACACTTGGCCAATGAGAGCATTCCATTCCCTTCCCATTCCCATTTCTATATTCTATTCCATTTCTATTCTTATTATTTCCAATCTTATTCTACTGTACTCTACCACAAAGATCTAATATCTAAAACTTAATACCTAGTTCTACAAGAGAATTCTTTTTAATGGATCAAGATGTTTCTGCTGCTTCGGAAGACCTTGCCATACTCCACTCATTTCTACAGATTCTCCTGGGATACTTCTATGGGCATGAATCAAATTTTGAGAATCAACATGAACCAATTCATATCATTTTTTTCCTGCTGTGAGTCCTCTTATGGCAATTAAGGTCACTCCAACTTCTGAATTTCTTTCCACACTCCACACACTGATACGGCTTCTCCCCCGTGTGGATTGTTTTATGGAGCTTAAGATTCCTGCCATCTCTGAAACTCTTTCCACAGTCGATGCATTTAAACGGTTTCTCTCCTGTGTGGATCCTATTGTGGGAGGTAAGCTGACCACTCTCTCTATAACATTTTCCACACTCCAGGCATTTATAGGGTTTCTCCCCTGAGTGAAGCTTTCTATGGCCCCTGAGTGAACTATTATGTCTAAAGCTTCTCCCACACTCATGACATGTGTATGGTTTCTCCCCAGTGTGGATTCTCTTGTGGATACTAAGGTAACCACTTCTTCTGAAACTCATGTCGCACTCCGTGCACTTATAGGGTTTCTCCCCTGTGTGAATCCTTTTATGGATTGTCAGTTCTCTAGAATCAATGAAGCGTTTTCCACACTCCTGGCACTGATATGGTTTCTCCCCAGTGTGGGTCCTGCTGTGTACAATATAGCCATTTTTTGTATTGAAGCTCTTTCCACACGTACGGCATTCATATGGTTTATCCCCGGTGTGGAGTATTTTGTGGTGAGAGAGAGAACCCAAACTAGTGAAGCATTTGCCACATTCGATGCACTTATAAGGCTTTTCACCCATGTGTGTCCTTTTATGGACAATAAGATTCTTTTGATTAGCAAAGCACTTCCCACACTCGGTACATTGATATGGCTTCTCTCCACTGTGGATTCTTCTATGGAAACTTAAGTGGCTGGATTTACAGAAGCTCTTACCACACTCCAGGCATTTGTATGGTTTCTCCCCTGTGTGGATTCGTTTGTGGGCATAAAGGCTGCTAGAATTGGTAAAGCACTTTCCACACTGTAGGCATTGAAACGGCTTCTCCCCTGTGTGGATTCTCTGATGGACAGTAAGATGACCAGATAAACGGAAGCTCTTTTCACACTCCATGCATTGAAATGGCTTTTCCCCTGTGTGAATCCTCTCGTGTGACTTAAGATGACCTTTTTGACTGAAATTCTTTCCACAGTGCAGGCATTTATAAGGTTTCTCCCCTTTATGCATCTTGTTATGTTTATTTAGCGTATCAAGTCTATTGAAGCTTTTTCCACACTCCAAGCATTCATATGGTTTCTCGCCTGTGTGAATCCTCTTATGGGAATTAAGGACACTGGAGGTCCTGAAGCATTTTCCACATTCTGTGCATTTATAAGGCTTCTCTCCAGTGTGGATCCTCTTATGTAAATTGAAGCTTCCTTTTTGAGTGAAGCTCTTTCCACACACAGTGCAACGATATGGCTTTTCCCCTGTATGGATCCTATTATGGCAAGTGAGGTCACTTGCAGAGCGGAAGCTCTTCCCACATTCCAGGCATTTACATGACTTATTCCCAGTGGGGCTTTTTTTCTGGGAATTCGGTTCCTTGCTCTGAGTAAACCTCATTCTCCCCTCCCTGAGTTGATGCAACTTCTCCTCTCTGTGGAGGCTTTGATGGGAAGTAAGGGAGGCGCTGCTTTCGAAGGACTTTCCCCTATTAATCCATTGATGCTGCTTCCTCTCTTTATGGACCCTCTTATGTGAACTGAGATGATTTTTCTGCCTGAAAGTCCTTCCACAATCCAGACATTTGTGTGGATCCTCTGCTTTGTGAGTCTTTTTATGCAATGCAAGAGAGCGGCTTGTACTAAAGCTTTCTGCACACTCTGTACATTTGTACACTTCTCTTCCTTCTTGTATTATTTCATGTAAAGGAGGAGGAAGGGTCCTTCCAGGGTGTTGTCTGCTTTCATCTTGGTTCTCTCCAGAAAGGCTTTCACAACAGTCACATAATCCAGATTCATCTCGAAGTGTTTTCCCACACCTTGAACACACTTCTTTTTCTTGGCAATCATCTGTGTCCAATAAGACATTGGTGTCTGCACATGGGAAACTATACCAATTCTCCAGCTCAATTGTTAACAGGTTTTCCTCAGAACTTTGCTTTCCATACATTTTTTCTGCAACTTCCCTTTTCTCTTTTGGCAAAGGTGCTGCTGCCTCTTTGCCAGAATCCTCCATCTCCCATCCGTCACCTGCTTGCAACAGGAAAAAAAAAGGTTAACACAAACTTAGATGCAAAAGAGATCAAACATCATTGCTGTATATCAAACTTGCTCCAAACACACATTTGTTCAAAATATTCTGCTATGCTTGGTATTAACTTGATATAAGATTTGACCTTTGCAGCTTTCTTGTCCTCAATGTTATAGAATGAAAACCTGAACATTTTGGTTGAGATCATTTAAAATTGGAGGGGAGGGAGAGGTCCTCAGCTCTACTGGTTTTTTTTTAATATTTTTTTTTATTTTTTTGTTACATAAACAACACATACCCACAACATTGGGGGGGAAAATCAAAACAAAAAAGAACAAAAAACAAAACAGGAAAAAAAACCACAACAAGTATATGTTATAAAAAAGTATATCAGCTGGTTACAACAAGTTTTTGTGCATCTCTTCTATTAATTCATATTAATTCAAATATCTTAACTCAAATGTTTACCATATTAACATCATCATACCTCCACTTTTAGCTGACTACAGTTGTTTAAACATCCTTCATCCTTAACTATACCAAAGATTTAATCCATAACCACATGCTGGCATTTCATTTACTTGTTTATAAAATCCTCCATTAGCTCTACTGTTGAGGATGGAGAACCAATTGGTTTAATTTCAATTTGAGAAAGTAGAAATGTTGAGGGATTTGGACCTGGAACTGAATTTCAATCCCTTCTCCATTAAGAGGTTTTTCCTTGAACAAAACTGGTTCTCACTCTGAGCTGTTCATTCATCCTTATCCCAAAGGCGCTTTTTTTTAAGACAACTGGAATTTGTTTCCCTTCTCATCCAAGATGAGTTCAGTTCTGATTGAACAATGGAGGATGGAAGAATTGATATTCCTTGTAGTCATCTTGCCATAAGCACTCATTCTGACCAGATGACTGCAATGAGTATAAATCCTTCTGATAAAACTTTGGACCCTTTGGGGCTCTTCAGTGTCATCATAATAGACCAAAAACCAACCAAATGAAAGCAACTTCTAAAAAGCTCTCTAGAAAATGGGACAGGCAGGAGCAGAAACTGGCTAAGATGGGAAACTTCATGGAGACAGTGTGGAGATTTAAAGCCACTTTATCAGAGTAAGTATGAGTAGAAATGTAGAGCAGGATACTCTCATCTGCATACATCGAACAAACTAGCATTTTATTTGAGAAACAAATCGGCTGTTCACGTCCACTACCCTTTCAGTCCAGGGAAAGAGACTCTTTCAGGGAATTGTGCAGTAGATATCCAAATGCAGTCAGAGATGCTGACACAAAATATATAAGTTTGTGTGTGTGTGTCCAATCATACTTGGCCAATAAAGAATTCTATTCTATTTTATTCTATTCTATTCATTTACACACACACACACACACACAAACACACACTACATACACACACACAGACACACACACACATATATATACATACATAGTAAATATATATTTACAGTAAAATTACATTTTACATCAATATTTATAGTAAACAAGATAATCAGGTTAATAGGAACACCATGAGGTAAATTTACACAGTGCAAAGGGAAAGAAAAGCGGGAAAGACAGAAACTCCCCTTTTACACTCACAGTAACCAATCACAGCATAGATTGCCTCATGCAGGAGACAGTTCTCTCTCTTTCTCTCTCTCATATATGAATATGTGTGTGTGTATATGTGTGTGTGTGTGTATGTATATATGTATGTATGTATGTGTGTGTGTGTGTGTATATATATATATATATATATATATATGTGTGTCACAACCCCTGGTAAGCCCCAATTATGGGAGGAAGCTAACTGCTTCCAACATCTGTCAATCGGCTCGTCACAAGAGTCCATCACGACAGAAACCCAATATTTTTACTGTTGCCTTTTGTTATATTTGTGTTTTTTATTTGTGCTGATAAATAAATAAAGGGAGACTAGTGATGGCTAAGACGTTTGCCTAAGATGCAATACAGCACAGGTTCAAATCCCAGTAAGGGTATGGCTAGCTGATGAGAGCTAAATAGCTTGAAATAGATCTATACTAGTCTCCCTTTATTTATTTATCAGCACAAATAAAAAACACACACATATATATATATACATACATACATACATATACATATACATATATATGAATGTGTGTGTGTGTGTGTATTTTACATCAATATTTACAATAAACAAGATAATCAGACTCGAAGAACATGTTGGAAGATCCCACCTGCAGAGGATCTGGCAGATCAGACAGACCATTCTGCTAGTAGTTACAACCTAGATGTAACTATCTTATCTATTGGAAAAATAGCATTTATCTGAAAAACAGATCAGGTGCTCATGTCTCCCACACTTTCAGTCCAGAGGAAAGAGAATCTGTCTGGGAATTGCGCATCAGGTGTCCAAAAAGGTCAGAGATGCTGAGACGAGCTTGTCTTTTTATGTAAATTAATATCTTTGGCAGTAAACATTTACAGTAAACAAGAAATTCAGGCTAACAAGAGCATGATGAGATAAACAAACACCACAAGATCATCATGAGGTAAAATTTCAGAGCCCACAGTGGAAAAAGGGCGGGAAACCAGGACACTCCCTCTTTATATTCATATTAACCAATCCCAGCATTGATTGTCTCATGCAGGAAACAGCTCTCTCCAACCAATCAGCTGCAACTGAATGATCTGACTCCTTGTACAACACTGTTCCAACTATTAAATTTCAATATCTTAGCAGAAACCCTTACCTCAGGAGGCCATATTCCTTGCGTTTTCCAGCATGACCTCTTGGTACAGGGCTTTTTCCTCAGAATCCAACAGGGCCCACTCCTCCACGGAGAAAAACACAGCTACGTTCCTCAAGCAATACCAAATCCTGACACAGGTAGAGGGGGAAAAATTAAACATATTCCATTAGCGTTCTTAACAATGAACACTTCAATAAATTACTTGCAAGTCATCTTCTTGATGAACATATTCCACCTGCAGAATTTCCAAGATGGACAAATTTGCATCTTCCCTGGAGAACCTTTCCAAAAACATAAAGAGGAAAGAGCCTCTGGCTAGAGATACATCTAGGTCTGTGATGGCGAACCTATGGCATGTGTGCCACAGGTGGCACGCAGGGCAATTTGTTAGGGCACATGAGGCATTGTCCTGTCAGCTCCAGTGCCCAAGCTGGCCAGCTGACTTCGGTCTTCTTTTTCGGCCATTTTTTGCCCTCCGGAGGCTTCAGGGAAGCCTTCTGAAACCTCCAGAGGGCTTCCGGCGGGGTGGGGGAGGCTGTTTTCGCCCTCCCCAGGCTGCTAGAAAGCCTCTGGAGCCTGGGGAGGGCGAAAAAAGAGGTCCATTGTGCGCCAAAAGCAGGGGAGAGGGCAGGGGTCACGCATACATGCGTGCGGGGTGGTCGTGCACATAGCATTATGGGCATGGGCGCGCCTGTGAACAACCTCCCTGCACTCCCCCCGCTTTTGGCAAGTGATGGGAAAAAGTTTAGCCATCACTGATCTAGGTAGTGTGTTATTGGCTTGGCCAATTCCGCAACCGCATATTCCTTTGCTTTCCACTGATGGGCTGGTGCTTGGATGTGTTGGCCCAATCCAACATTGAGTTGCAATGAGCCAATGAATTGTACCAAATCAAGGAAGGTGGGGTTCAACATTTCATTTCTGGGCAAGAGTAAAGCTTGGGCTTTACATTTTACTTTGGGGGTTCTTGTGTTAGTAGTGCTTCATAAAATCTTAGTAAGGCCACACTTGGAAAACTTTTTCCAGTTTTTGACCACATTACAAAAAAGATGTGGAGATTTTGGAAAAAGTGCAGAGAAGGACAACTAAGATGATTAAAGGCCTAGAGAGTGAAACGTACGAAGAATGGTTGCAGGAACTGGATGGAACTGGAATTGGGTAGGGCCAGTCTAGAGAAAAGAAGGACTAGGGTTGACATGATAGTAGTATTCCACCTCCTTTTTTGTTGTCCCCTTGCCTTCAATGGATAGAACTAAAAAAGGAGAAAAGCAACCTGGAATTAAGGAGAAACTTCCTAGCAGTAAGGTCAGACAATTGTCTGAAATGCTACAGGATCTCCTGCTTGAACTAGAAGACCTCTAAGGTCCCTTCCAGCTTTATTCAGATTGATTCATTGATTGACTCATTTTGTTGTTTTAGCAAACCTTTCATGACTTTCCATAATTTTCAATCTTGAATATCCAATATTTGTTTGTTGTTTTCCGTTTGAGAGTGCCACTGATACAAAAGTAAGATTTTATGTCTGTCAAGTTCTGTGTCCTTTGGCATTTTGACTGGAATGATATGAAACGTTGGTCTTATTGGCAAGCTGCCAATGAATTACATTCATACAACATGTCTCTGTACAAGATGTCAAGCTCAAGCATAGGAGACAAGGAAGAAGCCCCCCCCCCTCAAAAAAAAGAGTACAGGAATCCTACACTCAGGAGTCCCTGAGCCACAACACAGAGTTGATAATTATTTCACAATGGCAGCTAAATAATCCTTGTGATCCCCTGTCTTAAAACACATTACCATGAGACGACCTCAGGGAAGCAGTCCTCCGAAGGATTTTGCAGTAGTTTCGTAACTGTTTGAAGCCACAACTGCACTGAAAAAAGTTCCTTGTGGTTCTTTTTCACACTTATGACCGTTGCAGCATCCCCCACGAGACCAAACTTCAACCGCTTGGCCACTGAATCATATTTATGACGGCTGCAGTGTCCTGAGGCTATGGGAATCCCTTTTTGATACCTTCTGACAAGCAAAATCAATGGGGAAAGCAAGTTTTGCATAATAACCGCATTACTAACTTAACAACTATGGTGATTCATTTAATAACTGCAGTGAGAGAAGTCTTAAAATGAAGCAAAACCCGTTTAACGAATCTCGCTTTTAGCAACAGGCATTTTGCACTCAGTTGTGGTTATTTGACTATCTAGGAGTCCCAGTCCAATCATTCAAATGATGCAAATCACACTGAAGGAATAAGCAGAGTGAAATACCAATCACTGTCGAGTGCTCAAGTGTGCCTTGCACAAACCTGGTATAAAAGATAGACAACAGTCATTTTTGCATGAAATAGTAGGGCACATACAGGTGGTAGCAATGACAGCATGCAGGGTTCCAGTCTATTTAGTTTTAGAGGAGCAAAGTGGAGGGAGGTCACACTAAATATTTGCCACGTTACCCTCAGAAAGCTGTTTCTGAATTTTTGAATTCTGCATGCAACTGTATTTTCTGGTTGTATTCCAATGAGGGAGAGTCAGATTTAACTGTACATGGTCATCCCACTCTTGCTACAACCACCACTTAATGGGGACCAGAAGGTTTTGCACACAATTGTACATTTTAAATTTGCTCACCTTTTGCTACTTTTTCCCGTTTTACTGAAGGCCTGCGCAGGTTAAACTAATATCCCGTAAGAAGTATGGGGAACTGTGCATTGAATTAACTGAGCTCTCTGTGTGTGCTTTTTAACCCGATAATGTAACAATGACATAGTTGGAAGGGACCTTGGAGGTCTTCCAGCCCAAGCAGGAAACCTTATATACCATTCCAGACAAATGGTTGTCCAGTCTCCATCTCCAGTGATGGAGCACCCAAAGCTTCTGAAGGCAAGCCATTCTACTGCTTAACTGTTCTCACTATTACAAAAAAAAAATCCCCTAATTCTAGGTTGCTTCTCTCCTTGGTTAATGTCCATCCATTGATTCTTGTCTTGCCTTCTGTTATTGGGGGCTTCTTCAATAGATCAGACTGGCACTTTAAGGGAGGGGAGATTCTTCCTACCTGAGTTGGAAGATGAACTGCTGTTAATCCTCTGCTATAAAGAACTGGGGTTCCAGGAGATGAAGACAAAGCCATCATAGTGTCTATGAGTGAAAATAAAAGCAAAGGAATAATTTGCTATCAAACACCATAACCATATTGGTGAAGCTACAGTGCAGAAGGGCAGTTCTACATACGGTATATTTAAGCTAACTAGGGAATCAGTTTATTTAAGTACCAGTACTTTGCAGCCACAGCAACAATACATAGAAGCTGCTAACATTGGGTGAGAGGAAAACTGAAAGGTCTGG